>NW_020949997.1:9058371-9361896 GCF_900497805.2 Vombatus ursinus
TCAACTAGAGTTTTTATGGAGGAGAGTTACTAGCCTGATGAAGCTTATGAAGATTGAAAGAAGTGAGGACCTTTAGCATGGTGAAGAGAAGGCTTAGGGAGATATCACTTTTAGTTAATTGCTTGGGTCCAGTGGTCAAGACTAGTAGCAATGGTTAGAAACTGCAAAGAAATAATTCAGACTTAATGTAAGGAAAAGTGTTCTTATGAGATGGGGAGAAAATAATTTGGAACTCAGAATATTATGGAAATGACTGTTGAAAACTAAAAATAAATAAATTTTAAAAAAATAAAGAAAGAAAAGTGTTCTTATGTCCAAGACTAGAGGAGTGATAATTCCATTGTAGGATAATCCTACCCCAGTATTAGTTGAAGGAGCTAAAGATGTTTCGCCTGAAGAAGACTTGGGTGGAGGAAAAGATAAATGATAGTCTTTTGTTTTTTGTTTTTTTTAATATTTCAACATCTGTCATGTACAAAAAGGATTAGCCTTTTCTGTTTGGCCTCAGAGAACAGAACTAGGAACACTGGAGAGAAGTTGCTGAGGGGCAGATATGTACTTGACGTAAGTAAAAACTTTACCCTTCCAGCTGTCCAAAAGAGGAATGGGCTGCTTCTGAATGTAATGGGGTCTTGCTTACTGAACAGCATGACAAAAATTTCAGAGGAAATGATGTAGAAGGCATTCTTTTTCAGGTTCAGGTTGAACTAGATAGTCTCTGAGGGAGTTTCCAGTCCTTTGGCTTGGTGGTTTTAACAGTTTCTCATCTTTTGGAAACAGAATTTAAGCTTGTTAAAATTCTTTTGTAGCTAGGTGGCACAGTTGATAGAGCACCAGGCCTGAAGTCAGGAAGATATATCTTACTAGCTTACACTTACTAGCTGTGTAACTCTGGGTAAGTCACTTATCCCTGTTTGCTTCAGTTCCTCATCCATAAAATGGACTGGAGAAGGAGATGGAAAACTACTCCAATAGCTTTACCAACAAAACTCCAAATGGGGTCACAAAGAGTTGAACATGACTGAAAAGATTGAACAGCAACAAAGTATCAATATGTAAGCTTTGAGGGAGAAGACTCTCTTGAAAATAAAACATGGGAATTTTAATGTACATAGACTTTGTTGCAACTGTTTGGACTTCACAAAGCCTTTTTAACTTCCTGAGTTTTGACTATATTCTCAGTACACATGATTGCTACATAGCCTCATTTTCTGTAGGTTGTTACTGTAACTGGTTTGTTCATGTCTGCATACAGTAACACTCAGGTGTGGTCTGGATCTGCGATTTCATTGGCAAATGGAATTCCCAGTGAAAAAACCAATGCAGATCTAGACCTCTTTAATTTATAGTCTTAGAGACTTGCCTAGGGTGCTGGGAAATTAAATATCTTGCTCAAGGTCACACAACCATTATAAGAACAAACTTGAACACCTGTAGTTGAAGTCTTCATGACTCTAAGGCCACCTTGCTACTTTTCTTGTTACTGTGTCTTTTCTATACTTTCTATACAGGGGGTATATCAAAAGACTTAGTGTAGTTTTATGCTTTAATTGATTTTGATATGCCCTGTATACTATAAATTGTTAATTTAGCATAGGATGGATTTGATACAAATAGTTATCATGACAAATCAGTTTAATTCTTTTTCTTATAAAAAGTATATCCTAGTTGTTTGATGTACCATGGAAGTAGGTAGTTACGTGTTTCATTTATAGTAACTGCTTATTTACTACTTAAAGCAAATATTCTTAACCCGGAATTCATGAACTTTTTTTTGATAGACTGATTTAGATAGATAGAATTAGTTTATTTTGTAATCCTATGTGTTTTGCTTTATGCATTTAAAAACATGATTCTGAGAAGGCATTCATAGGCTTCATTAGACTGTCAAAGTGGTGCATGACACACAGAAAGGATAAGAACCCCCTACTTAAAAGACATATGATTGCATCCATGTGGGGCTTTCCTTTTTAGTACAGAACATAACACTCAGTGCCTTAGTAAATGATGTTGATGAGTTGATATGCTAAAATTTGTGTAGTGGTCAGCCCTCTGGTGATGAGACTTTCCAAAGTTAGCTAGGCTAATATTTGGTTGAAAGACATATAATCCATTGCTGGGCCCGTACTTGAGGCTATTTCAGCTTTGCAGGACTTTGCCAGAGCTTGTGCTTCCCTGCTTTTGCCTTTAAGAAGGCAGGTTCCCTTTCATACTGTATTAGAATAGGACTTGGAAGGCATATAAGTTAAACATGATAGATAGAATGATAGAATGAATGAATGAATGAATGAGTGTGTATATATATATATATATAGTATATGCATAAGGCAATACATATTATGTATCCTAAAATTTAGAATCTATTATATATTCTATAAATTATGTATACTATATTATCATATATTACATTAAAGAATTTTTTTATCAGTTTTGTTGTTAGCTGAGAAAACTGAATAAGTGTTTGGATCACAGATTCATAGAATTTTAGAAAAGAAGGTACACATTAAGAAACTTAGAGTCAGATTAAATAACTCACTAAAGGTCACATAGCTAGTTAATAGCTGGTTTAATAATTGAATCTAGTATTCTTTTCATTAGACTTTTATGCCTCCATTTTTTTCTCTTTACTAAATAAAGTTAATTGAAGCAAAAATCATTGGTAGATAAATCACCTCTAAACATGAATATTTTGAGGGTATTTTCCCCATACTTTATTAAAACTATCACAAAACTACAAAATTATATTAATTTTATTAAACTAAATAATCTGTATAATCTTTTTTTTTCAGATAATAGTAATTTTTTAAATTGTAGAAATGAAGCAGGAAAAATCTCATTGGGATTAGTTAATGATAAATATAATGGACTTTACAAAGTTCCCTATACATATTAATTCTGTGTGAGAAAGTTGCTGTTAGGTGCTTTGATTATTCTTATTACACAGATGACAGCACTGAAGTTTAACTCTTCCATACTATGTCACATAGTGCTTATTGTCTCATATCTGACGGTTTGAAATATCTATGCTCAGCTTACCAAGGAATAATAAAACTCTAATTATGCTGATAATTTAATAGTTTATGATGGGAAGTATGCTGTCTACTAGAGGAGTATAGAGTATCTTTTAATTTGGAAATGACTTAGACTTAGTCTTGCCCAAGCATGCTGCATTTAGTACAGCCATTTTAGAGACCACTTCTCTTTTTTTTTTTTTTTTTAAACAGACACTACCCAGGTTTCTACACAGATATTTCGGCCATGAATGAGAGTCCTTGAATGTACCTTTCAAAACTAAAAAAATTTCCACATAATTGTAAAATGATATTGTTATGGTATCTGTGTCTCTAGCATTTTTCCAACTTTTTAGTACTCCCATCAACCACCTCCTTCACTGCTATTCACATACTGCTGAACATAGCTAAAGAAAATCACAAAGCCATGAAGACTGAGTCCACTATGAATATATGTTAAGTAATCTTAACTGGTGCTCACTGCAACAAGGCAAACCTTTTTACAACTTACTAGTCAGGGAGCTATCCCACTCACTGAAGCTATTCCAAACCTTTTCATCCCCCATCAAACCTTCTACAGATCTCTTTTCTTCTACCTTCTCAACTGAGGACCTCATCTCATATTTCACACACAGAAAAAAAAATTCAAACCATTTGATGAAAAGGTACTCTCTTTGCTCTCCTCTTCTCCCATCATTCAGTCATTTTCCCCCAGGATCTCTTCCTTCACCCTTGTCTTGAATGAAGAAATAGATCTTTTTCTTACCAAGGCAAGACGCTACACCTGCACTCTTACTCCTATCCCCCCTGCAGATACTCCAGCAGATTGCCCCCATTATCATCCCTCTTTTCTTTCCCCCTGTGTCTCATATCCTCCCCTACTTGGTAAGGCAATGAGGAGGCTCAGTGAATAGAGCACTGGACCTAGAGTTAGGAAGACCTGCATTTAAATCCAGCCTCAGACACTTGTCAGCGGTATGACCCCGTACAAGTCACTTAACCTCAATTTGCCCCATTTTCATCATCTATCAAATAGGGTAAATAGCACTTATCTCACAGGATTATTGTAAGGATCAAGTGAGATAATATTTGTAAAACACGTAGCACAGTGCCTGGCATATAATGGTTGCTATATAGATGCTTATTCCTTTCTCTTCCCCCTGCTACCTACAAACACTCCCACATCTCCTCCACTTACAAAAAGAAAAATAAAGCTTCACTTGATCATGCTCACTAGTTGTCTTCTATCTCTCCCCTTCTGAACTAAATACCTTGAGAAAGTCATCTTACACTAGTTGCCTCCACTTCTCTTATTTGCTTCTAATGCCCCTGGTTTCTGACCCACTTATTCAACTGAACTGCTCTCTCCAAAGTTACAAAGGATCTCTTTTTTTTTTTTAAGGCAATTGGGGTTAAGTGACTTGCCTAGGGTCACACAGCTAGTAAGTGTCAAGTGTTTGGTCTGAGGCCGGATTTGAACTCAGGTCCTCCTGACTTCAGGGCTGGTGCTCTATCCACTGCACCACCTAGCTGCCCCTACCGAGGATTTCTTGATTGCCAAATCCAATGACTTTTTCTTAATCTTCATCCTTATTGATCTCTCTGCAACTTTCTAAACTGTCAATCAACCTCTTAGATATTCTTTCTCTAGATTTTCATGACAATACTTTCTTGGTTCTTCAACCTGTCTGGCTGCTTCTTTTCAAACTTCTTTTCTAGGTCTTAATCCAGGTCACACCCATTAAATGTGAGTTCCTCAAGGCTCTGTCCTGGGCCCTTTTCTCTTTTCCCTCTATACTCTCATTTGGTGAGCTCATGAGTTGCCATGGGTTCAATTATCTCTATGCAGATAATTCCAGGATCTATTTATTTAGACCCAACCTCTGTCCTGAGCAGCAGTCATACATTACCATCTGCCTCTACTGCATCTATAAACTGGATGTCCTTTAGGCATCTCAAACCCAACATGTCCAATGCAGAGCTCGTTATCTTCACTGAACCCGCAACCTTCCCCTTTTCTGAATTCCCCTATTAGCGTCAAGGGCATTACCATTTTCACAGTCACCCAGGCTTTTAACTTCAGTATCTCAATACCTTATCTCATACATACAATCTGTTGTCAAATCTTGGTACATCTACCTTCATAACATCTCTTGTATACATCCAAATACTCTCCACCCTACGTATATATATGTATACAGATGCCACCCTACTGTAATGTCTTCATCACTTCCAACCACTTCTTTCATGGATTATTGCAATTGCCTTCTAATTGACAACCCTGCCTCAAGTCTCTTCCCTATCTTGAATTCATCTTCCATTCAGCTGACAAGGAGATTTTTCTAAAGTGTAGGTCTTGCAGTGTCAACCTCCCACCCCCTCTAGTGAGTTCCAGTGCTCCCTATAGCCTCCAGGATCAAACATAAACTCTTCTGTTGGGCATGTGAGGCTGTTCACAAACTGGCTCCTTCCTGCCTTTCCAGTCTTCCTGCATTTTACTCCCCACCAAACACTCTACAGTATAGCTTCAGTGGCCTCTTAAGATGACTTCTTAAGGTCCCTTTCCAGCCTAAAACTCTGATCCTATAAACTCTATAAGACAAGCAAAAGTGCTGTTAATGCCCATTTTTTTTCAGATGAGGAAATAGTTTCAGAGAGATTGTGACCTGTTTTATAATAATTAATCTTCAGAATAGTGACCCTGCATCATGAAGATTAAAACAATTTCAGAGAGACATCTAAAATGATTGAAATAAAAAGTATTATAAAGCAGCAAATAAGAGTAATAATAGATTCAACTTATATAGTATAGTACTTTACTGCTTATAAAATGCTTTTCAAATCCACAGATATCTCAAAAATAAAACTATACAGTTTTGATTTGTTGTTGAAGTGTCCAAGAAGCTTAGGCTATATTGTAAATTTATTCATACTTCCAAAAATTTACTCAAAATGCAAACTTAAAAAGGATGATTTTTTTTTTAAAACCAGGGCTGTGTTATCTTTGGCACAGGGAGCTCCTGGGGAGGGTCTCCCTCCTCCATTCTAGATGGGGACCTGCTCTGCATCTTATAGTACTGGCTTTGTGATCCAGGGAGTCACTCAGCTTCTCAGTGTCCCAGGCAACTAAAGATTATGAACTACATCTGCAGAGCAAGGACTGATATACCTTGGTTCTTTTCTAAGAGGGCATTATGCTAATGAGATTACAGGTCTAGACCATTCCCATACCCTCCAGAAAAGATAAAGAAAATATGTCTAATGTGTTAGTTTCTGAATTGACATTTAAACATTCATTTTTTTGCCTATTCTCCTATAGAGAAGATGGTGAATTAGAAGATGGTGAAATAGACGATGCTGGATTTGAGGAAACACAAGAGCAACCAGAAGCAAAAGGGAATGACAAACAGAAAAGTGAGAGAGCCCACAGAAAATCAAGAAAGAAACGCAAGAAAGAAAAAGAAAAGAAAAAATCGAAAAGGAGAAGACGTGAGAAACACAAGGTTAGAAGTTACCTTTTTTATAATTGTAAATGTTAATCAACTTGCCCAGGGTTACACAACTAAAAGTGCCTGAGGCACTCAAGTCTTCCAGATTCTGGTCCAGTGCTGTATCCACTGAACCAACTAGATAACCTCCTAGTACAAGATGATAGTGATGATAGTGATGATGATGATGATGATGATGATGATGATGATGACGACAATGACAGCAACTAATATTTATATAGTGTTTACTGTGTGCCAGGCATTGGGCTAAGTGCAGTAGATAGAGTCCCAGGTCTGGAGTCAGAAAGACTCATCTTCATGCGTTCAAATCTGGCATCAGACACTTTTAGTTGTGTGACTATTAGCATGTCACTTAGCCCTGTTTGCCTCAGTTTCCTCATCTGTCAAGTAAGCTGGTGAAGAAAATGGCAAACCACTCTAGAATCTTAGCCAGGAAAACCCAAAATGGGGTCACGAATAGTTGGACACAACTGAAAATGACTGAACAACAACAAATAGCAACCTCATTTGATCCTCACAACCACACTGGGAGGTAGGTGCTATTATTACCCCCATTTTTACAGATGAGGAAACTGAATCGAACAGAGGTTAAGTGACTAGTAAGCATGTGAGGCTAGATTTGAAATTGGGTCTTCCTATCTCCAAGCCCAGTGCTCTATACACTATACTATCTTGCTTCCAGGGTCTAGGGTAAGATGGAGTAGATATGACTGAACAGCAGTTTGAAAAAGATCTAGTGGTTTTGGTGAACTGCAAACTCAGTATAAATCAAGAATGTAATGTGGCAGCCACAAAAGCTCATGTCATCTTGGGCTACATTAAGAGAAGCATAGCTTTTAGGAATAAAGAGGTAGTAGTCCCTCTCAACTACACACTTGTCAGACCACATCTAGAGTGTTGTCTTTAGTTCTGGGAACCACAGTTTAAGAAGGATATTGATAAGCTGGAAGTAATTGTCCAGAGAATGGCAAGCAGTATGGTGAAAGGCCTTGAGTATGTCATTTAAAGTTTGATTAAAAGAATTGGGGATGGTTAGCCTGGAAAAAAAGAAGACTCAGGGGACATGATAGCTGTGTAGAAGTTTTTGAACGATTATTATGTGTAAGAGGTATTAGACTTAGTCTGTTTGGTTCCAAGCGGCACAACCAGGTAGAATAGGTACAAGTTACAAAGAAGAAAATTTAGGCTCAATGTTAGAAAAAAAATTCCTAACAATTAGAGCTGTCCAAAAGTGAAATAGTATGCTTTAAGAAGTGATGGATTCTCTTTCCATGGAAGTTTTCAAGCAAAGGATAGGTGACCACTTATTGGGTATATGTAGGATCCCTTTGGGTATGATTGGGACTGGAAGGCCAGTTGCAACTAGAAGGTCCCTTCCAGCTCTTAAATTTTGTAATTCTATGGTCCACTACAAATTTGTTTTCTAACTTCAAGCAGACCCTCACTACAGCAAAGTAATCCTTTTAGATCCTCCTAATTGATTCTCAATCCCAGGCCCCACAGAGGCTATTCCAGATTCTCTCTTCTCAAGTCTTTCATGCTACTTGTTACCCCTCCACACTCTAAATTGAGGACCTCCTCTCATAATTTTTGGAGAAAAAAGAGGACATTTGTAGCAAACTCTCTCTTCCCTTTTCTTTACTTAACTATTCCTTGGCATAATCGCTCATTTTTTCCCTGCTTTACTCCAGTTTCTGATGAAGAGGTAGACTTTCTCACCAAGGCCAGCCCCTCATCACAAAGACCAATGTTGGCCCTTGATTTCATCATCTCCAGTAGATAGTACAGATTTTTCCCTCCCCATTTATTATTCTTCCCTATTTATTGGTTCCATCCCTGCTGTCTTCAAACATGCCCAAATCAAAACCATCACTAGTTCTTATTAACCCCTCAGGCTATTGTCCTGTGTCTCTCTTCTCTTTTTCAACCAGACTCTTAGAAATAGCTGCTATACTAAGTACCTTACGTTCTTTCATTCACTTCTGTACCCTTTGCATTCTGGATTCTGACCTTATCAGTTAACTGAAATTGCTTTCTCCAAAATTAACCGTTTATTTCTTAATTTTCAGATATAATGGTCTTTTCCCAATCTTCATCCTTCTTGAAATTTCTGCGGTATTTGATACTACTGACCCCTTGTATTCTCAGGATTTTCCAGACACTGCTGTCTCTTGTTTCTCCTCCCACCTGTCTGACTGCTACTTCTCAATCTTCTTTGCTGGATCATCATCCATACTCCAACCTCTTAACTTACTTTGTTCTTGGCACTCTTCTTTTTTCTTTCTGTACTCACATTGGTGATTTCATTGGTTCCCATAAGTTTAATTGTCATCTCTCTATAGATGACTCCTAGAGCTTTATATTTATTTGCTTTTCTTAGCACTAGTACTGAACACAAACTAACTATTGGGCATTTCAAACTTGTTGTCCTGTAGGCATCTCAAACTAAGAATATCCAAAACACAATTCATTATTTCCCCAACTCACCTCTCCTCCCAATTTCCTATTACTGGTGAGGGCAACATTATCCTTCCCACCAGTCACTCAGTCTTAAAACCTTGAGGTCATGCTCAATTCCTCACTTACCCTTACATAACTAATCATTTGCCATATCTTATCTTTTCTACTTAAATATCTCCCTAACATTTGTCCAAACACACAGCTATTACCCTAATTCAGTGCTCATCACCTCTTATTTGGACTATTGCTATATCCCTCTGTTTGACTGCTGTGCTTCAAGTCTCTCCCTATTCCATTCTCATTCTCCATATAGCTGCCAAAGTGTTTTTTCTTAAATCCAGATCTGACTATGTCAGGCTTCTGACTCATTAAACTCTAGTGACTTCCTGTTGTCTCTAGGAGCAAATATAAAATCCTTTGGCATTTAAATTTCTTCACAACTTGACTTCATCCTACCTTTCCAGTCTTATTATTTGTTACAAACCTACTTATACACTTGATAGTCCTGTCAAACTGGCCTTCTTACTGTTCCTGATACCCGACACACTCTATCTTCTGTCTTCATGCCTTTGACCTGCAAGGACCTCCTCACCTCTGCATCTTAGACACCTTAATTTCTTCAAGACTCTCCTCAAATAGTTTCTTCTTTGAGAACCATTACCTGATTCCCCCAAAACAAAATAGCATCTATTTTGTATAAACATACATACAGGTATATACAGGTCCATGCTATCTGCCTGTGTAGAATATAGGCTTCTTGTGAGTGGAGAATGTTCACTTTTATTAATGTGCCTTCAGCACCTAGCACAGTGCCTGGCATTTATTAGGCGCTTAATAAATGCTTGTTGATTGATCATAGAGCTATAATTTGGTCTAGGATTTCTTGGTATCAGTTTGGAATTGCAAAACTGACTAATTATCTATATCCTTTGACTCAGCTCTTCCACTACTAGACTTTTGTCTCAAAGAAGTCAGACAGAAAGAAAGGCCTAGTATTTATTGATGTAAGCATACAAGCTCTTTTGATGGTACCAAAAAATTTAAACAAAGTTGGTATCCGTCAATTGGGAAGTAGCTAAAAAAGAAACTATGGTATAAGAATGTTGTTGAATATTACTCTTCAGTAAGAAAGGAGTAGTATGAGAATCTTTGAGAGACTCTAGGCAAGAGGCATACAAGATGAATTGTAAGTGAATTGTGCTCTAAATTGATGGATAATAATAGAAAATAAGGATGTCTTATAGAGTGTATTGTAAAATTTTGCAAATATTAATGAAATCTCAATATTAAAGTCAGTTTTATGTTTATCACAATTGGTATTTCTTTTGTCAATTGTAACTTGTCAAATAGGAGGATTTACCCAGTACTTTTTCTATTTTCGTAGCTATTTCATTTTTTATATATTTGTCAGAATTTAGGTTCTTACTCATTAGCAAAGGCAGACAATAGCATTCTTAGGTTATAAATATCCTATCTAAATCATGAGGTTACCATTCTGGTTTTTGTTTTGTTTTATTATTTATTTTTTTATTTTTTTATGAAGGGTTACTTTTCCTTTTTTTCCAAAGCCTTGATTACTTAGGGGGATGCAGAGGATAGAGCTGTGAAGAAAAAAGGTACTTACTTTGTAAAGCTCTTAAACAAAGAGAAGAGATTATACTTTTCCTTCCTGGGAATCCTGGAAAACTGCAAGGGATATAGGTTGGGGCCGATTCCTTCATTGTTGGAACACTAAGAGTTTGTATCTTCTTTGGACAATAAATTTACACTTTATAACGTATTTGGTTTTTACCTTTTTTCCAGCATAATTCTCCCTCTAGTGATGACAGTTCAGACTACAGCCTTGATTCGGATGTTGAACATACAGAAAGGTCCCATAAAAAAGGATCTAGTTCCTACAGGGATTATGACTCATCATTTCTTCAGGTATTGTTATTCTTTTAAGTTAATATCATTCTTTTTCCTTCTAGTATTTTAATAAGATATCTTATAAAATTCATATACATTGAATTTCAGTCCTATAAAAAAAGCCCATACAGTAATCTCATTTATCAAAAATTGTCAGATGAGTTATTCTTAATAATTTAAATTCCAAATAATTGAAATAGTCTCCTTTAAGCACAAAATTTTAAAAAAATTGAATGTAAGTCTTCTTCAAATCAAGTGTGTGTTTCCTGTGATAAACAGAATACATAGATCATGATATAAACTTTTCTTCACAACTCAGTGTTTTCATTATGAATATCAATTACTTTACTGTGTTGTATTGTACTCTCTACAGGGATCATTGTTTTCTCCCATGCTCAGCCTTAAGCTGCCATATTTTTTTAAAATCATTTTTCAGTTTCTTTCTTGTTATTGTTCACTTCTTGTTGCTATAAGTGTTCCTCCCTCTTTATGTTCCTTAATAGTATAGATCTTCTTTCTTCTTAATGATTTGATACTTTTGATCTGTTATAGGCTAGGAAACCAGGCCACACACTAATTAGAATTATGTGTAAAATAAGAGTAAATGGTATGTGAGGGCTGTTACTCAAGTGTGGTGAAAAAGACATTGTGACAGCTATATTAGTGATATACTTTATGATTATTTCCTGGCTTTCAAGTGTGTTCTTGGTAGATTATTTTGCTGGAAAAAAAATGAGATGTTAATGTCATTTATCCTTATTAAATTTGTGATGTTATATCCCTGTATACTATTACCTAAGGTTTTTTTTTTTTAGAGATACTTTTTCCACAGAGACAGAAACTAAGAAAGAGAGAGAGGGTGAGGAAGAGGCAGAGAGATGTAAATGGGTAGATTCTTTTTTATAAGATTGAGATGGAATTTTTGTCATACAGATTACATGGAAATTCTTTTATTTTCTCATCATACTGACAGATTGTATAATAAGGCTCTTTGCTTTAACACATGTTTTCATTAATCAGTTTTCTACTATGTTAAGAATCTAAATAATTTTACCAGAATTATTCATTTGGACCAACACTACTTTAAATTATACTCATAAGGGAGCCAAGATAGCGGAGTAAAATCAGTGACTTGCTTGAGCTTTCCCCCAGACCCCTTCAAATACCTATAAAAAATGGCTCTAAACAAGTTTTAAAGCAGCAGAACCCACAAAAAGACAAAGTGAAACGAATTTCCAGCCCAAAACAACCTGGATGGTTGATTAGAAAGGTATATTGCGCCAGGCTGGGAGAGGAGCACAGTTCAGCGTTGGTGCGCAGGTTGCAGTGAACCTGGAGCAGGCCTCAGAGGACTGAATCACAGGCAGCTGTGACAGTTTCAAGACTTCTCAACCCGTGAAGTTCAAAGACAACTTAGAAGGTCAGTGGGAAAAGTGTTTCTGCAGTAGTGAGAGAGAATCATGGTGGAGTTCCAGCCCCATTCCCTGAGCTCGGCCCCGGGGCGGTGGCTGCCTCCTGAGCTTCTGGCCCACAGACTGAGGAGAAATCGAGTGGCTGATCAGAGAGGAATTGCAGGGATCTCTCTGCTGGTGCAGGATTCTCTTGCTTTGCCCATGCTTGGATCTGGGTCACAGTTCTGGGTGGTGGTCCTGGGGTGAAGAGGAGCACTGGCATGGTGGAGCTTGTAGTGGTGGTGGAGAGGAAATCCTCCTCACAGTTCCAAGACACAAAAGAGTGCTTGTGGTCACTCACAGACCAGAGCACAGGCCAGGAAAAGAGTAACCTCGCCCTTGATCATAGCACCTTGGAAGAACTGAAAATTTACAGGTCCCTAGAAGTATCTCTGAAAACAGCTGCACAAAACCCCCAAAGCTTGGGACAGTACTTTCTCCACACTGCAAACAGAACCCTACCTTAACAAAGAGTTTATAACTCAAGTAATTCACCAGGATCATGAGCAAGTAGCGCAAAAAGAGTCAGACTATATTATCTTACTTTGGTGACAAAGAAGATCAAAATATATAACTAGAAGACAACGAAGCCAACGCTCCTACATCCAAAGCCTCCGAGAAAAATATGAATTGGTCCCAGGCCATGGAAGAGCTCAAAAAGGATTTTGAGAAGCAAATAAGAGAAGTAGAGGAAAAACTGAGAGTGAAGCTAAAGGAAACCCAAAAAATTACTAAAGAAAATAGCACCTTAAAAAATAGCCTAACCCAAATGGCAAAAGAGGTCCAAAAAGTCAATGAGGAGAAGAATGCCCTGAAAACCAAAGTTAGCCAAATGGAAAAGGAAGTCCAAAAGCTTACTGAAGAAAATACTTCCTTTAAAAATAGAATGGAGAAATTGGAAGCTAATGACAATTTGAGAAATCAAGGCACTGTAACACTAATCCAAAAGAATGAAAAAATAGAAGAGAATGTGAAATAGCTCATTGGAAAAACAACTGACCTGGAAAATAGATCCAGGAGAGAGAACTTAAAAATTATTGGACTGTCTGAAAGCCATGATAAAAAAAAAAAGAGCCTAGACATCATCTTTCAAGAAATTATCAAGGAAAACTGCCCGATATTTTAGAATCAGAGGGCAAAATAGAAATTGAAAGAATCCACCGATCACCTCCTGAAGGAGATCCCCAAAGGAAAACTCCTAGGAATGTTGTAGCCAAATTCCAGAATTCCCAGGTCAAGGAGAAAATATTGCAAGCAGCCAGAAAGAAACAATTCAAGTGTTGTGGAAACACAATCAGGATAACACAAGATTTAGCAGCTTCTACATTAAGGGTCCGGAGGGCATGGAGTATGATATTCCAGAGGGTAAAGGAGATAGGACTACAACCAAGAATCACCTACCCAGGAAAATTGAGTATAATCCTTCAGGGTAAAAAATGGTCATTTAATGAAATAGGGGACTTTCAAGCATTCCTGAGGAAAAGACCAGAGCTGAATATAAAATTTGACTTTCAAATACAAGACTCAAGTGAAACATGGAAGAGGTAAACAGGAAAGAGAAATCATAAGAGACTTATTAATGTTGAACTGTTTACATTCCTGCAGGGAAAGATGATATTTGTAACTCATGAGTTCTTTGTCAGTATTAGGGTAGTGAGAGGGAAAAAAAATTATATGTATGTATAGATAGATAGATAGAGGGCACAGGGTGTGTTGCAGATGAAGGGGTGATATCTGGAAAATAAAATTAAGGGGTGAGAGAGGATTATACTGGGAGAAGGAGAAAGGGAGAAGTAGAATGGGGTAAATTATGTCACATGAAACAGACAAGAAAAGGCTTGTCCAGTGGAGGAGAAATGGGGGAAGGTGAGAGGGAATGAGTGAATCTTATTCTCATAGGATTTGGCTTAAGGAGGGAATAACATACACAATGGGGTATGGAAATCTATCTTACCCTACAGGAAAATAAGGGGGGGAGGGGACAAGAGAGCAGGGGGTTGATAGAGGGGAGGGCAGATTGGGGGAGAGGATAATCAAAAGCAAACACTTCTGAGAAGGGACAGAGTCAAAAGAGAGAATAGAATAAATGGGGGGTAGGATAGGATGAAGGGAAATATACTTAGTTTTTCACAGCAGGACTATTATGGAAGTGTTTTGCATGACTACACATCTATAACCTGTATTGAGATGCTTGCCTTTTCAATGAGGGTGGGTGGGGAGGGAGGAAGGGAGAAAATTTGTAACCCAAAGTTTTAAAAACACATGTTAAAAATAAAAAAAAATAATAAAAATAATTTTTTTAAAAAAGAGAAATTAAAAAATAAGTAAATAAATTATACTCATAGTTTTAAGAGTAGTAATCTTAAAAGAAACAAAGTTGTTTTTGATCTATACTTTTTCTCTGACTTAATTATGTAGTAGAAATTAAACTGAATCTCAAGCAAAGTCTGTACCATTCATTTTTACCTCAGAAGCAATGATAGTGCTGTTTTCTTCCTTTTTTCATTCTAGAAGTACACTTGACCTACTGTAGTTCTAATGTTCTTTTTGTCATCTTTTACATTAAACAGAATCCTGTCTACTTGTCTTGGGGTATTTATAGAAAGTAAATATGTATATGTACCATTTTCAGAGCCTATATTACAATGTCACATAAAAAAAAAAACACCCAGCATAACTCTAACAAAACACTGACTCCCCAATTAATTCTTTTTTTGAATAAGTTTTTGTTAATATTTTCTGTTCCTTACATCATCATAATATCCTATGTATCCCTCCCTCTTCCAGAGAGCCATCTCACATGAAAAATAGTATTTTGGAGAAAGAAAAAAGTTACTCAATTGGTTCATAAATTGAAAAAGCCTCCAAACATATGCAATCCACCTGTGTATCCCCCATCTCCATGAAGGGTTAGTTTGGAAGTGTCTTCTCATATCTCTTCATCTACTTGATTTTTATAATTTTGTCATATTCATTTTTTATTTTTTGGTATGGTTTTGTTCTATTTATAATATAGTTACTGTATATGCTGTGTTCTTAGTTCTGTTTACTTCACTCTGCATCAGTTCATGTAGATCTTTCCATGCTTCTATGTTTTCATCACACTCATTATTTCTTACAGCACAGTAATATTCCATTAATTCATGTATTACAATTTGTTTAGCCCTTCCCCAATTGATGGACATCTACGTTGTTTCCAATTTTTAGCTAGCACAAAAGGTGCTATCAATATTTTGGAGTATATAGAGGTTTTTTCCTTATCAATGGCTTCCTTGGGCTATAAGTTGAGTAATGGATTCCCTGGTTCAAAGGGCATGGACATTTTAGTCATTTTATTTGCTTAATTCCAAAATGCTTTCCATCAACAATGTATTGACGTGCCTATTTTTCGGTAGCCCCTCCACCATTGACTATTGATAATTTTTTTATTTTTGTTAATTTGCAAGGTATGAGGTGAAACCTCAGGGTTGTTTTGCTAAGCATTTCTTTTGTTATTAAGGATTTGGAGCATTTTGTTCATATAATTATGAATACTTTGCAGTTCTTTTGAGAATTATTTATTCATATCCTTTGAGTGTTTGTCTATTGGGGAAGAGCTATTAGTCATATTTATTTGCCTTTTTCTTTATTCATTATATATGTTTGCTACCAAATCCTTATCAGAGAAATTTGATGCAAAGATTTTTTTCCCCATCTAGCTATTTCAATTTTGATTCTAGATGCAATAATGTTGTCTGTACAGAAACTTTTTGAAGTTCCCTTTTCTGATGTAAAGACAGTATTTTTAGTTCCTTCAGTTACTTTATTCTTTTTTTTTAAATGGCCCTTTTCCCACTGGCTCTCTTCCCCTCACCACTGATTCCTTCTTCTTATTTGATATCTACCCCCGTCATCTCTTCATCTTCAATCATTCTTATTATTTAGTTTTTAAATTTTTTATTTTTGTACCCCTTCCCAGGAAGGATTTCTC
Organism: Vombatus ursinus; assembly: GCF_900497805.2. NCBI lineage: Eukaryota > Metazoa > Chordata > Mammalia > Diprotodontia > Vombatidae > Vombatus > Vombatus ursinus. The sequence goes on from NW_020949997.1 coordinate 9,074,681, forward strand.
TCACTTTCTTCATCCATCTTCTATTTCTGTTTACACTAGCCCCTCATTCTCTAATTCATGACTCCTATAATTATCTGGTCTCATTCTTTTTCTTCTATTCTTCATGTGATCCAAATTTCCAAATTATCCAGTCTAGGCTTTCCCTTCTGGACTTTGGAGAACTTGCCCCAGCATTCCCCTTTTCCATTTTTCCTCATTTCTAGAACAGTACCAGTTATTACAGGTGTCAGAGAGGAAGAGCCCATCCTCCTACCTGATTATTCAATCTACCATTGATCTATATAATGCTATCTTGTTAACATTTTTTTCTGCATTTGCTTAGAAATCTCCCTGTGTCCATGTTCTCCCACTCTTCCAGGTGCCAAGAGTTCCAATTACCTCCTTCCTGGGACAAATAGACTTTTCAAGCACCAGCCCCCCAGGCCTCATCCAATGTGAGGTCCTCATCTCCCTTCACCAACCATCTCTCTTCACTCATAGGAGCATTCATCAGTGGAACTCCCTCCCACCTCCAAAATTAGACCTTCTTCCACCCCTCACCCACCTTTTTCAGTCTTGTCTTCCTCTTCCTCACTCACTGCCCTGTAGATTCTTCTCTTTCTGAGACCATGAGGTTACCTTCCCCTCATTGTTAGCCCTTGATTTGACCCCAGAGCATCATTCATTCCTCTCTATCCCCCTACTCCCCTCCCCACCTTTCATGCACCTTCCCATGGTGTAATGTAGTCCCACAAAAGAAGCATTCATCTGCAGTTAGGGTATAGGTAAGTTCTATCCTTAATGGTCCCTGTCTGCCTCTTTACTTTTACCTCTACCAGATTTTCACCTTCATCCTGGTTTTTGCGTGCACATTTAGAAAGAAGACTCTTACTGGTCTTTGTTGTTACTCTGTCACTGTTAACTTTCCTTGCCTGCTGTATTTATTCACTTCTGCATTTCTCTTGTTTAGGGTGTTTGACACTTCTTATTTTCTTCCTAAAAATGTTTCAAACTCTTCTTTATTATTGGACATTTAACTTTATCCTGAAGTTTAAGCTCAGATTTTCAGGATAGGTCACTGTGGGCTGCATTGTGGGTTCCATTGCTCTTGAGAATACATTATTCCATTCCCTCCTTCTTTTTCATGTGCAATAGTCTTACATTATTTGAATGTCCTTTTTTCTTGTATTTAGAGTTCTTTCTCCTGATGGCATGTAGAACTTGATGTTTCTGACTTGGGTTGCTAAATTTAATAATTATGCATCTTGGAGTTTGACACCTTGGGTTTTTTTCTGGAGGTGGTTTGTGAATTGTATTGGAATTTTCTTTTCTTTTTTTCTTTTTTTCTTTCTTTCTTTTTTTTTTTTTTTTTTTTTTTGCTTTTTGGTGAGTAATGCCCAGGGTCACACAGCTAGTAAGTGTCAAGTGTTTGAGGCTGGTTTTGAACTCAGGTCCTCCTGACTCCAAGGCCAGAGCTCTGTCCACGGCACCACCTCACTGCCCCAGGAATTTTATTTTCTATGTTTAGGAGTTCTGGGCGTTTTCTTCTATTGTTTTCTTCATTAAAGTATTAAAGTTTTTTGTCCTGTCATATTCTGCTGGGAGAGCTAGGAACCTTAAGTTGTCTTTGAGATCAATATTCTTTGTTTTGTATTGTGAGCATATTTTCTTTTAATATTCTTGGTTTTTGCTTCTCTTCTTCTGAGTTGTCCTTTACTTCTGTGTATTTGCATTCCCAATCTATTGTTCTCTCTTTTGTTTCTTTGTTGAGGCTTACTATATTTTTGCTGTGAAGGACATACATTCTGCACTCATAATTCTCATTTCTCTTTGAAGAAGAGAATAGCATCTTGTGGTTCCATGTTCTCCTCAAATTCCGTAGGGTTCTGTCATCAAATGTTGGATAATTTTCCTTTGTCAGTATTTTTTCATAGATACTTGAACTTGTTTACTAGATCTGAAGGTCATATTTCTTTTTGTTGTTACTGTTTTTCCTATTGATTTAGCTGTTTATGTTCAAGGTCTTTAAGATTTCTTCTTCCTGAAATGTTATTTTAAACTTTTTCTTGTATTTTCCTTATTACTCACTTCCTGACCTTCCCCTCTAACTGTGGTTTCCTTCAGGACTAGATCTCAGAAGTTTCTTAGCTTCTTTCCATGTTGAGCAGTTCACAGCTTGCTAGTCTATGTCTCTGCCTCACCTGACTTTTGGATGGTCAGAACTGGCTCCAGCTAGGGGCTGTGTGTTTCTCCCTCAGATGTGATGGAATGCTGCACAATCCCCCGCGTGCACGCGCGCGCACACACACACACACACATGTGGTGTCCTATCCTGGTGACCTGTTCCATTCCCTCTGTGCCTCAGTTTTCTGGCACCAGCAATTCAGAACCTTTTTCCCCTGACACCTGCAGTTCAAAACTTTGCAGCATTGATGCTTCTGGGTTGCAGCCCCTGGCAGGCTTTTGCTCCTATCCTGAAGGATTGTGGCCAGGCTGGCTGTCAAATCCCAAACAAACCTCTTCAGCCTGGAGCTAGAGTCTCCATGGCACTGGAAAGAGGAGAGAAGGAGTGGGTTTTGATGTAAGCCTATGTCACATTCTTGGATCTACTAGTGAAGCATTGCTGCTTCTAGGGTTAGAGGTCAGAGAGGGGTATGGAGTGAGCTCAGGATTAATGAGCATCAGTTCCTAGGTTTTCAGGTTATTAGGTTTGTTTCTACATTCTAGGGGCCTTGTAAGAGAAGGAGACAGAATATCGTTATATTAAAACTCACTTTTATATTATACTTTAAGGTTTGTAAAAGACTTTACATATACTAACTCATTTATTCATAACAGCTCCATGAGGCAGATAGTACCTAGTTTATAGATGAGGGAATTAAAACTCAGTGGTTAATGATTTGTCCAGGAACACACAACTAGGCATGTTGGAGCCACACCCAGGTATTTCTTGACAGGGCAGCTAGACCCAAATGGGGTCACAAAAAGTTGGACACAACCGAAAATGATTGAACAACAACAACAGATTTCTTGGCTACAGGTCTAGCATTTTTTCCCACCATACCACAGTGTAATCATCTGCATATGTGAGAGAGCTGCTAAGAAGATTGTTTGTATTGGGAGACTAGGAGATCTGGAAAAGCTAGAAGGTTAGTATTAGGTTTGTAAATGGAGAGAAGGTAAGATGTGAATTTTGGGGTCAGGCTATTGCATAGATAGGAAGGAAGCCTTCAAATGGATAGTTAATTGATAGTAACATATACTTATGATGGACAACTAAGTGACAAAAATGTATAAATTTAGTAATATAGTAAATCTTTAAATTCATAAAGCAATAAGATATATCATTAAACATTACTAGAAAGACTTTTTTTCTCATGGAAATTTAGATATTTTTAACATATAGATCTTCAAATAGACCCAAGTAGTAGGTTATTGTTGATCCCTATCAAGCATTTTCATTAGAGGTGAAACCACATAAATTCATGACTCAATTTCTTTTTTTTTTCTGCATAGATTATCTTGTTTGATCCTCACAACAACCCCTGTGAGTTAACCCACTATTATCACCATTTTACAGGAATATTTAGTAAACTGAGGCCAAGAGCAGTTTAGTGACTTGCCTAGGGTTCATACAACTAGTAAGTATCAGAGGTTAGATTTGAACCCAGATCATCTCTAATACCTTACTATATATGTGTAACATATATATGGTAAATCTCTTCAGTTCTCTGGGCCCTAGCTTTCCTTTTAAAAAAAATATTAATTGTATTTTTATTCAGTTAAAAATCTGCCCCCTTTCCCTCTCACCTTTATCTCTGCATTAAAAAGGGAAGAAAAAACAAAAACCTTGTAACAAATATGTATAATCAAGCAAAATAAATTCCCATATTGGGAAAATATTTCTCAATCTGTATCCTCAGTCTATCACTTCTCTGTCAGGAGATGGGTAGCATGTTTCATCACGAGTCCTTTAGACTCAACCTTGGTCATTTGTGATGATTAGAATTCTAAAGTTTTTCAGTGTTTTTCTTTATAATGTTATTTTATATATTATTCTCCTATTCTGCTCACTTTACTCAGCATCAGTCAGTTCATACAAGGCTTCCTAGGTTTCTCTGAAACCTTCCCCTTCTTTATATCTTAGAACACAATAGTATTCCATCATACTGACATACCGTGATTTGTTCGACCAGTCCTCACTTGATGAGCATTCCCTTAGTTTCTAGTTCTTTGCCATGCCTTCCCTCCCTCCCCCACAAAAAGAGTTGTTGTAAATATTTTTGTACATATGAGTTGGGGCAGCTAGGTGGCACAATGGATAGAGCGCTGGGCCTTTAGTTAACAAGGCTCATCTTCCTAAGTTCACATCTGACCTCAGACACTCTCTAGCTGTGTGACTCTGGGCAAGTCACTCAACTCTGCTTGCCTCAGTTTCCTCATCTCTAAAATGACCTGGAGAAGGAAATGTGGCTAACTACTCTAATTTCTTAGCCAGGAAAACCCCAAATGCGATCATGAAGAGTCCTTTTTCTAGTCTCTTTGGAATGTAAACCTAGTATTGATTTTCTCTGAGCCATGACCCCATTTCTTAAAGTATCACTGAATCTTAGAGTTGGAAAGGACCTCTGAGAGCATATGGTTCAACTTTTGTCTGAACAGGAATCTACTCAACAATGTAACCGACAAATTGATCAAAAGATCTTCAACCTTCGATTAAAGACTTCCAGTGACATTCCTCCAACATACACTACTCCTTCCTGAGGCAGTCCATTTTAATTTTTTAATAACTCTAATTCTAAGGAAATTTCTCTTTACATCAAACCTAAATCTGTTTCTTTGCGACTTCCATTCATTGCTCTCTGTCATTTGGGCCAAGCAAAATAGATTTAATCCATTTTCCACGTAATAGTTCTTCAAATACTTGAACAGTTGTTATATTCCCTCCATTTTCCAAGTTGTCTCTTCTATAAGAGAAATGTACTCATTTCTTTCACGTGATTGTCATTTGGTATGATCATTACGCCTTCCCCAATCTTCATTGCTCTCTTCTGAATACTTTGTGACTTATCAGTCTCTCAGTTATCAGTCTTTTCCCTAAATACAGTGCCCAGAACTGAACACAATATAGCTGGAAATAATTTCTTTAAACCGAGTCACTTTCCCTCTCAACGTACCTAAAATGATAGGAAAATTTTTGGCTGTCATATTGTACTGTTGACTCATATTGAGCATGCAGCCCACCAAAACATTCAGGTCTTTTTCAGAAAAACTGTTCTCTAGCCACGTGTCTTCTACCTTGTCAATGTACATGGGAGGTTGATTTTTTAAATGTAAGTGTACTTTATATTTATTACTATTAAATTTCAGCTTATTAGATTTTTCCCAACATTCTCATCTGTAGTCTTTTGGCTATCTGCGTATTGGATATGCACTGTCTATCTTTATTCCAGTGATTGAAAAAATTGTTGATTATCATAGAGCCCTGAAGCTATCCACTAGCGACTTCTTTTGAAATTGATACCAAACCTTTAATATCTACTCCTTAGGTTCAGCCATTCAACAAGTTTTGTGTCTTCCTAACTAAACAGTTGTTGACCCTACAGTTTTTCAATTTTCTGTAAGAATAGCTTTAGGGACTTTGTTGGATTGTTTGCTAAACTCTACGTAAACAATCTATAGCATTCCCTTGGCCTGTTAGCCTCATAACACAAGCAGAATAGGAAATGAAATTAGTTTGACATGTCTGTTCTTGATTTTTTTTCCTCCTTTTTTAACATACATGAAAAGATTTCTACTCTTTATATGCTATGCAGAAAAACTATCCCTGTAAATACTATTTTAAAGCAAAGCCATATACATTTGATTTGGTGTATATGTGCTCATAACAATACTTTATTGATACAGCTTTATCAGAAATGTGAAACATTGTCTTCAATCATGGTTGTAATTTTTTAAAATAAATTTTAGTTTTTTTAATGAATTTTGTTAAATTTAGTGTCATTCATGTTTTTTAGCATACTCTAAGGCAGTATTTTACCAAAATAAAATGTAGAGATAGTCCCACATCTCTAATATTCCTTTCTTTTCTAAAATTTTGTGATTCTATAATTCTTAACAGTGTCTGGTACATAGTAAGTGCTTAATAAGTGCCTATTGCTTGCTTGATTGATTGATTAATTTTAAAATGAGCCACTGACAGTTCCTTCAAGCAATATTTATTTGAAATTGTTTTTTATCTTTATGAAAAATGAGATTGGGGCCTGCTAGGTGGCACAGTGGACCTGGAGCCAGCAAGACTTGAATTCAAATCCAGGTTGTGACACTTCCTAGCTATATAACCCAGGGCAAGTCACTTAACCTCTGTTTGCCTCAGTTTCCTCAGGTATAAAATGGGGATAATAATAGCACCTACTTCCCAGGATTGTTGTGAAGATCAAATGAGAGAATGTTTGTAACACACTTAGCACAGTGCCTGTCACATACTAAGCACCATGTAAATGTCAGCTATTATTATTACATATTTCACTGACTTTAGTCATTGAGACTTGATCCTATTAGTGTTAAACTTTGAAGCCTAACATATCAACTTTTCCCGAGCTAATAGACTAACACTTAGTTCAGAAACAATAAAATTAGCATTGAATATTTTAAATAACCTTAAATCTTAAAAAAATTTTAAATAATCTTAAAAATATTTTAAATAATCTTCAGATATTTTAAATAATCTTATAATAGTCTGGTGTTCAGTGGACCACCAGAAAGGGCTGTTCATTCCTAGAAAGTTATAATTTACTGGTTGCAAAAGATTAACTTCTTCTAGTAGGCTCAAATACATATATTTTATTTTTGTAAATAAAATAGTTAATCCATTTGTAGAATATAATCTCTTTGAACATAACATTTGTGAATTTCTATAAATAAGAGACTTTTCACATATTTTGTTCTTGTACTACTCTATTCTTTTCTCATTTTGAAAATGCTCATTGTCTTATCTCAAAGAAGGAATATGGTCCTGTCAATTTTAAGTATCCCTGTTTATACTGTGCAAATGATCAAAGATGAAAAATAGATGCTACAGTATGAGCAATCATATATTTTAATGGTCAGAGACTAGGGTTTTTTTTTAACCTGTGGGATATTATTTGGTAAAGTGAGAGTTGGTACTCGATGATCTCTAAAGTCTGAATAAGGATTATTTCATTTATTCTATTTCTATTCCCAGTATCTAGCACAGTACTGGCACATAGTAGATGCTTAATTGTTGATGATTAATTTGATTAGTGTGTGTATTCGCTTCCATAATGACTTCATAAGGAATACAGTTTAGTAATTTGAAATTACTTTTGGGTAGTATAATTGATAAGCAAAAATAAACAGGACTAGTTAGTACTTATCACCACCCCCCATCCTCATTGGAAAGGGGAAACAAATTATTAGGCTGTGCTATATTTAATTGAAAATTAAAGCTGAAAATTTTTATTGTCCTTTTCATATAGCATGGACATTTATCAGGAAACTACATGATCTCACAGAAAAGTCAGCACAATAAAAAATCAAAAAATAAAGATTATGACGAATATAGTAACTATAGCGATGACAACTTCGATAACTACAATCAGGAAACAGAAGAAGATTTTGCTGATCAGCTTAAACAGTACAGACAAGCTAAAGAAACCTCAAACCCTGCTTTAGGATCACCATTTCATAAGGAATCAGGGAAAAAACAGGGGATGAAAGGAGTTCAGCCAGGTAAGTATAAAATCGAAACAAAATCTGTCAGAAATACTTTTCTATAATAGAATTAAGGAGGCAGGTCTTAGGACCTAATCCAAATATGGACTACGAGGACAAAGATATAATGAGACAGTAGTTTTGAGTTTTTTTCCAATTAGGAAATGGCCTAATATAGTTTTTTTAATATAGATAATTAAACTTAATGCTACTAGCCTACCTTTTTCCTTACTATATATTAATAAATTAATCTATGCACATCATTTCTGAATAAGAGAATTATCTTTCTTTTTATGTGAATATATTCTTGTTCATTTATTGAACACAAAGTGAGTATCTAATATGAGATTTTGGACCATTAACCCTTGAATGATAGTAGAAAGAGTTTTGTGGTCTGAATCTTAATTTCATTGGTATAAGAAACTCATGGTAAGGAAACTCTCCATACTTATGTAGATTTACAACTATTCTGAAGCTTACAGTCTTAGAGAGCCATCTGTAAGTAAGAGCTAGCCTTAACTGATAAGTCAAACTTCCCTTGCCTCAATCTTACAGAATTATTCCTCTTCCTTTGTTTTGCTCTATTCTCTCTTAGCTCTTCCTTGAAAGATCTGCTGCTGTTTAACAATATCAAATGAATTTAAAGATTAATTTCTATAAATAGCTTTTTTTAATTAGAAAAAATGAGGAAGAACTGATTTGCTACTTAAAATTTTTCACTATCCACTTTTTTCATGTAACAATAATATGTTCCTAAAAAGTTCTGTGTTAATCTGATTCTTGTAAATACTATTTTAGTGAACTACAGAACTTAAGGTTTCAGGAGAATAGTGTAGTTAATCTTATGTAAAGAAAATTATTTTGTATCATTAATTACCACCCTCTAATGTAACTGTTCTGTAAATGTGTTTTGTTCATCAGCTTTTCTTGAAGCAAAACACTCTTGTATTGTTTTTGTATGTGCAGCAATATAAAAAAGTGGAGAATGCATTATAAATCACAGATTATTTTGAAGATTCTGCTACAAACGTGTACTGTTTTTCTATTGCACTTGAAATATACCTTTTTTTTTTAGTTGAGCAGAGGAGTAAAAGTTTTAGTGTTTGTCGTGGACGTGGTATGCCGAAGAAACTCAAGCGCAAAGAGCGTGGCAGAGGGAGAGGCAGTAAAGGACCTAATGCTTTTTCTGGAACAGATGGCTTTCAAGAGGTAATAAAAATACACATGTAAAAAAGAGGAGATGCTGAGTTCTTTCTAAAAATTCTTCTTAATACAGAGATGTATTAACATTTTAAGCCACACAGCAACATAAAAGACCATGAATAAAATAAAAAGGAAATTATATTTTATTTTAGTTTTGTTTTCATCAGATAAAATATTGAGACTTCTAAATTGAAGGTAACATATCACTTCAAAATAAGTAGAACTGAGAGACAATATGGCATGGTAGATGGAGGCCTGACCTTGAAAACAAAAATACCTGGGTTTAGGTCCTACCCCTGACACATACTGGCTGTGGGATCCTGGCAAATCATTTAATCTTTCAGTGCTCTAGGCAGCTTTGTAAAGAATATAAATCGCAGAGGACTTGCATTGGTATAGGAAAATTCCTCACAAAGGAGTTCCCTATATCAGTGAAGCCACAAGTCAAGTCTTTACTCCTAATATTTGAAATCAAAACTATAAAACCATTTTACCTTGGTTTTTCTTCTCTTCTCAAATAAGATGATTGGGAAAGACATACTAAGGCCTATGTAACAGCAGAACTTTTGGGATGGAAATTTGAGAAAGTATGGATCCTGTTAGCATCATAATATAAGCTTAAAGTCTGAAAGTGTAGAAACAAGTCTTTCCAGCCACCTCTTAGTTATATGGTCCCTTAAATCACTTTTTTTTCCATTAAAATAGCCCAGCCAACATTTAATAGTGCTGCCAACATTTAATGTTATTATTTTAAACTATTTTCAAACCAATGGTATAGCAGTAAGATAATAGTTTAAAGTTTTTTATTTGGCATTTCTCAGATTAGGTAATATTTCAGAATAATTTTTAACATTCTGCATTTATCTCAAAACTTTTCATATTATTTTCCAGTTACCCATTAGGAAATGTATATTACTTTGGTGTATTTGTTTCAGCTCCTTATAAATTCTGTATGTTAGAATTTTATCCACGATATTCACCATTTTATTCACTTTATTTACTTCACTATATCCACTATTTTTTTCTACAGTCTTTTTCTTTTTATAACATATTTTTACATTTTTCTTTTGAACAGTGAAAAGAATGGCCAAGTATTCTAAGGTATAAGACTCAAGGTTTCCATTCCTAAAATAACTGTTCTGGTTATGTGAAGGCATGGGTTAAAATTCTACTTCTGACAGAATCTTTTAGTCACTGGAACAATTTAAAGAGTGCTGGATTTGGAGTTAAAAGACTTGCATTCGAATTTGTTCTGCCATTTACTTCCTCCACGTCCATGGCCATGTTAGTTAAACTCTCTGGGTCTCAGTTTCCTCTTTTGTAAAATGAAGAGTTTAAACTAAATGACCACTAAGTTCTTTTCCAGCTCTAAATCTTCAATCCTATAAATCACTGCAGGAGTATAGAACTAAGACCTATATTTTGGTCTAAATATATAAGTAGCTTCATACCATAGACATTAATTAGAAAATTTCATTTTCTTTGTACCCAGAGCCAGAGAGACTAATCTGGATTCTTTTGAGGTTCCTAAGTGAAAAAAAATTTTTTTAGATAGAGGGAGTGAGTGATCGCATTAGATTTGTTCTAAAAACCATTAGTATAAAATTTAGAAGGTTACTACTATTGGTTTTTTGTTGTTGTTTTGGCAGTAAATGTGTGCCTTTGTCATAGTGTCCATCTCTTAGTAAATCAAGGAACTAAATACAACTTTAAAGCTAAAGCAAAATTTGATCAAAAAGCAAATAATTATTGAGCCCTTACTATCAACTGTAACAACAAATTTATTCATGTTTACATTCTTGTTATAAATTGAACCAGAAGACATAACAAAAACCAAGTAAATGGAAATGACTACCCTTGTAAAGGCAAATAAAGAAGTTGGAAGAGTTGGTTAATAATGTGCTCAAAGTAATAAAAAACATGATTTTTTGGAATACTTGCTTATCCCATTGATCACTTCTTATGAGAGTATAAACAAACACCTCTTAAGGTAATTTAAGGTAATTACAGTGTTATGTACCAATGTCCATTGTAGAAGATCAAGTAAAAAATTATATGTGAAATTTGACAAGCTCCTCCAAACCAAGTCACTTTTATTAATACTAGGTAATTTCAAGGCATAAATGTACACATGGAATTACAACAGAAGCTTTGTTGGAAAATAGCATTCTGGATCGAAGAGTATTAGAGGTCAAAGGATTGTAGCCTATCAAAAAGCTTTACACTTCTAATCATCAGTACTTTAACTGGGCACTGGATATATGGACTACCAAGTGACAGAATAACAAAAGAAATTAACCAGATCTTGAGATAAGAAGCAACTGGTTGTAAATGTAACCATCATTTCAGAATATCTTCACTCAAACTATCTTCTAGTTAGAGCCAACTCTAAAAAGCCAAATTAGAAGAAAATTTAAACATGGGAAGGTACTATGTGTAACAGCAGCTCCAATTCAACCTCTTTATGTAAGTAACAGACTGAAAAATGGAAAGGGGAAAAAACGTAAAGACATTGTTTCTACTTAGCATTTTCTGAAGAAGTTCACATGATGTGAAGCATGTAACAGTTGCTACGAGGAGAGAGCCAAAAAAAGCTAAAAAGTACCTCAGCCCACAAAAACACTTTATCTTTTTGCTCAGTAGAGAGATATGGTAATAAAGGGCATATACTTCATCCCCCAACTCAGATGGTCACCAACAGTCTTTTAATTGACACATCTAATGGCCTCTTCACAATCTTAATCTTACTTGTTCTTTCTGCAGCATTTAACGCTGTTCACTACCCTTTAATCTTGGATGCTGTCTCCTCTCATGGTCTTCATGACACTGATCTCTCTTGGTTCTCTCCTTATCTGTCTGATAACTTCTTAAGCTCTTCTATTGTATCATCATCCATATAAACACCTCTAGTGTCCCCTCTGTCCTTGGCTCTTTCCTTGGCCCTCTTTTCTTCTCTCTACACTCTTACTGGGTGGTATCATCAGCTCACATAGGTTTAGTTATCATTTCTATGAAGATGATGCCTTGATCTTTATACCCAGTGCTTCCTTCTCCTAAACTCTAGTTCTACATTGCTAACTGTGTATTGAATATTTTTAACTCAGTGTCCTGAAGGCATATCAAATTCAACATATCCAAAACTGATTACTCCCCTGTTCCTGAACCCATGTCTCTTCCTAACTTCCTTGTTACTGTCATAGACACTACCATCTAGTCACCCAAGCTAGTAACTTTGGGGTCATTCTCAACTCCTTACTCTAACTCCCTACTCTCCCCTTATTCAGTCAATTGCCAAATCTTCAATCACTCAAAAATATTTATTAAGCTCTTAATATGGATCTTTTCTATCTCCACAACATCTCCCCCACATTTGTCCCCTTCTCTACACCTGCATAGTCATTACCCTGGTTCAGGCCCTTATTACCTCTTGCCTGTATTATTACAATAGCCTTCTCTTCCATCTCTGTATCTCAAGTCTCACTCCAACCCATCCTCCACACAGTTGGTAAAATTTTCCTAAAACATGTCACTCAGTCATTAAACATGTATTAAGCAGCGACTGTGTACCAAGCACTATGATAAATGCTGAAGTTATTAAAAAAAAAAAAGACAGTCTCTCCTCAAGGAGCACACAATCTAATAAGAAAAGAAAACACACAAAAGGAAACTAAAAAGGGGATTCCCTTTAGGAGTATAGGGAGGAAGAAGGTACCCAGCATGGGATGGCCTGGTGGGGTCCTGTCCAAGAAATGAAAGCTGGTGGGAAATGAATAGATGACTGGCCTGGGAGATCTCTTGAAATGGAGGTTTTGGGAGGAGTTCTTTGCTTTGCCCTCCAGCCTTCTAGGCTAATCAAATGGGCAGACGGTACTGATGAGGTGTGAGCAGTCCTTGCAAGATCATGTTTCCTGCAGGTGAGGTTTCTGGCAGGGCATGATCATGATGGAGTCTGGTTCAAAAGAGCATAGATGGTAGGAAATGAAGAGTTGGCTAGCCTGGGAACCTTCCTTAAATGAAGGCTTTGGAAGGATTTCCTTGCTCTGCCATCCAACCTTCTAATCAGAAGGTACTGATGAGGTCTGAGTACAAAAATTGATGCAGTCTTACAGGGTGATGAGTTTCCTCATGATGAGTTCTGGCTGTGTTATGTCTAGGATCAAATATAAACTCTCATTTGCCATTTAATGCTTTTCACAAGCTGATCCCAGCATTCTTTTACATTATTCCCCTCCATGCTTTCTACAGCCAGCTATGCTAGCCTGTTACCTGACCTCACTGATAGTACTTCATCCCCTGTCTCTGTGCCTTTTCCCTGACTGTCCTTTATGCCTGAAATATATATTCTCCCTCCTCACCTCTACCTGTTAGAATCCCTAGTTTTCCCTCAACATTCTGCTCACCTAGCCCTATTCTGCAGGATACCTTTCTTTATCCTCCCAATCACTAGTGTTTCCTCTCTAAGATTACTTTATATCTGTTTGTATGTGTTTTACATATTTGCATATACATGTCTCCTCGGTAGAATGTAAGCTCCTTGAGAGCAAGGACTCTTTCATTTTGTCTTTATATCCCCAGTACTTAGCAAAGTGCCTAGCATGTAATAGATACTCGATAAATGTTTATTGAATGATTAAATAGTCTGATTTTCACAACTCTACAGGGATGAATAGAAGATTATAAACAGTACTGCTTGTAAAAAAAAAAACAAAAAAACAGACACATGCAAAAAGTTGTTGAGAAAAAGAGCCCAAAGAGAACTTGATATGAAATCCAGCTAAGCTAAATTATCCTGAGATCATTTGTAGATGAAATCAGGAAGACAACAAATAGACAGGTAATTGAAGATATCTGCCACCATGTTTGTAGTAATCTAGTCTCACCAACAACAGTGAAACTACCGTATTTGAATTCTACCACTTCATTATCTCATGTATGTACCATTTGAGGAAATAGCAATGGCATTTGAAAAGATGAAGTTGGGAAGAGAAGATGGACCAGACTAAGCACAATGACCAAGAAAATATTCATTCTGGAGGCAACAAAATTTTAAAGACACTCATGGATCAATTCTCAAGATGACTCAAAGAAGAGAAGATTCCAAAAGGGAAAAGATTATAAACTTTAAAAATGTCAACTTAGAAGACATCAGTAACTAATGAGCTACATACCTGCTTTCTCATCTCTATAAGACGAGAGTGGTCTTTGCAGGCATTGAGTATCCTTGATGAAAACATAAAAAGGAAATGGACAGGTTTGAAAGGCAATATTTTATAGCAGAAAGTCAACTGACTGAGAGGTGTAGAAAATAGATATGCCATTGTGTTTTGGGGGTTGAAGATAACATTTGACAAGAATACAACAAGGACTTTCCTCAGCAAGGTGCTTCTTGCGTATACATCTGAACTATGTAAGACTTCATGGTAGACATAACTTGGGAAATAACTTTGTTCAGGGATCATTTAAACATTTTATATCAATCAGTAAACATTTAATAAGTGCCTATTATGTGCCAGACATGCAAAATATATTAAATATGGACATCTATATATATGTATGTGTGTGTGTGTTTTCCCCATGTCATGGATGATGTACTATATGGATTCATCTCATTAATAGCTCAGTTATTAAAACATTAAGACTTAAATAGTACTTTCCTTACAACAATTGTGAAAAATATTTAGGTATTATAACTTTTATAGATGAGGAAACTGAGTTTCAGTGATGTGAGGTAACTTGCTCATGATAACATAAACAACTAATAAGTGTCAGAGCTGTGGTCATATCTTCCATCTTCAATTCTGACATACTATATCATATGGTTTCTCTTACAAAAATTTTTGCTCCTGTTCACAGATAGCATCCTGCTAATTGCATTAATCCCTGAAATGCTGCAAAGCCCTTCCCAGTGAAATCCACCATAATGTAGTTAGCCTAGCCTTCCATATTGAAGAAGTATATAAACACTTTATCAAATATGCATATGTGTGTATGTATGCATAGTTGTATAGATACGATATGTGCTATGATTGCATAATGAGCTGAGAAAAGGAATAAAAGTGGTAAATTGAACTGGATTCAATTTGGAAATGGTTTAATCCTTTCTGTCTCAAGTTGCTCAGTGCCTATAAGTCCATCTCGTTAACAACAGTATTCTCTGAACAGTGCTATATTACTGTAGGGCATGAAGCAACAGGATCTCAGAACTAAAATTTCTACAACTCAAATAACTATAGAAATATAGATAATGAGTATTACTTGGCTTTGAAGTATATTAATGATGATGTGCTCAAGAAATAATAATAGCATTTATATAGCGCTTTAAGGTTTGCAGAGTGCTTTACAAATTTTCTTTCATTTGATTCTCACTACAACCCTTTGAGGCAGGTGCTATTCTATCCTCATTTTACTGATGTGGAAACTAAATTAGAGGTTAATGGAAGGTAGGAGCTATCATTTTGCTTATTTTATAGATGAGAAAACTGAAGCAGACAGGTTAAATCACTTGATCAGTCTCACAGCTAATAAGTATCTGAGGCTGATAATAAGTATCAAATAAGTATTTGAACTCAAGTTTACATGACTCCATGTCCAGCTTTCTATCCACTGTGTCACCTACCTGCCTCTAGTAGTTCTAGTAGTTCTAGTAGGTCAAGTCAGTCAATAAGCATTTATTAAGGATTTACTAAGTGTCAGGTATTGTGTGAAGTACAAAGTGCACCGTTCAGTATTTTTCTGAAAAGAGTAAAAGAGTAAGAAAAAGGAATTACAGTGGTTGAATAGATCCTTTATGGAGGATTCCAAGAAAAACATGAACAAAAATCAAATAGAATGAGAAGATATGGAGTAGTTTCATAATGCGTTGGTGGAGAAAGTACCAATACTGATAAAATCACCAACCCATCAAATTATGAAAGTAAAGTTCTTTATATTAACTTTATTAAAAATAAGTAAATTACAAGAGACTTCTTTCTCTCTCATTCAGTAAGTGTACAGTCATAATTTCTTATGCTGATGATTTTGGTTTCACAATTCATACAAAGTAAAGAACTATTCTAAATATTGAACTTTTGCTACTTTCTTGGACCATGTAGATATAAATATTTTTTAAAATAAAATTTTAATAACTGTCAACATATCATTTGTAGTTTCAAATGGAATTTTTTTATTATAGGATGGTAAACCTGTGAAAAAATGGGTGAATATGAGTCAAGAGTTCATAAACCAGCATACAGTGGAACATAAAGGAAAACAAATTTGTAAATATTTTCTTGAGGGAAGATGTATTAAGGTAAATATTTAATTTAAAAGTACTTACATTTGTTTAAATTTCTACATAATTATTAAATTTTTAAAGTATCATTTTTTGCCAGTCTATACTCTTTCAATTTATTTTAAGAAATGTTCTCTATTAAGGAGTTTTTAGTAGCTACTATTTTATTGTTGCAATAAAACTAACTGACCTTTCACAATGCTAAACCTTATATGAAAATGCTGTGTGCTGATGTTCATATGTATAGTTTGTAAAAATTAGCAGTAAGGCAGTTTATGAAATTTAGCTTTATGAATTGGCTGCCACCTATTCTTTTTGAGGTTTTAATCAACTTTTTGCACTATTAGTAACTCTGGTTATTGGAATGTTATTGAGATTTTACTGTAATGTCATAATTAAGGTACTCAGTTTTCAAAATTATTTTTCTTTCTCTTGCCTGCAGGGAGACCAATGTAAATTTGATCATGATGCAGAATTGGAGAAAAAGAAGGAAATCTGCAAGTTTTATATACAGGGATATTGCACCAAAGGAGAGAATTGCATTTATATGCATAATATCCTTTGCTGAAAAGAGAAAACTAAAAGATTAAGGATGGAGTCAGGGTGGGGGAAGGGAGGGCCATAGAGAGCAACAGTCTTTTTAAAAAAATAGCTAACAATGGTTTGATTCTAGTTTGGGAAGGTTATACTATATAAACCCAATTTAGTTAGCCTTTCTGTTTAATTGAGTATTTTGAATTTCATAATTATCATTGATTAGAGAAAAGGAGTTCTTTCAGAGAAAAATCTAATTAAAACTTCAACTCTGAATCTGATCCAATGAATCCTTTCTATTTAGCATGGTCAAGGTAATGTTTTGGTGGAAGCTTTGTGTTTATACCAGGAAAAGTTGGCCTAATTTTTGTTGTATAATTTTAAATATAACATATTGAACCCCTTTAGTTTTTCCATAAATTATAGGGATTTATTGAAAGCTTACTTTCCACTTTAAGAAAGCTTTATGTTATTACAGAAAATAGCACTTTTGCTTCTAACCTGTGTTAAATTTAAAAAGGTATTTTTCTAGTCATACCAAAATAAAATGGATATTAGGAAAAAACTACTAGAATCATATTTTGTAAGTTTTTTTAATTACTCAGTTATTGGGAAAGTTACTTCATGAAATACTATATTCATAAATATTGCATTTTTATATATAAGTAGATAGTTATAAATCATGGTATAGCCAACAAAAGCTCACAAAAATGTGGTTTCTAACACTTTATTTTAGAAGTATATAAATATCTAAAATTTACTTTAAATATTTCATCTAGATAAAAATGTATATTTAGTTGTCTTTTCTAAAAATACTTGAACTGAGGAAGGTTTAAGATATAAGTTCAGATTCTGTTTTTACTACTTAATTATCTATGTGACCTTGGCCAAATCAGTTAACTTCTCATTCTCAGACTCCTTCTATATTAAACAATGAAATAATACTTCCTTCCCTACCAATCTGGTTGTTGTGAGAATCAAATAAGAAAAAAAATACATAAATATTTCAAAACAGTACCCAGATAGATATGTGGCATTATAATTTCTGAAAAATCAGTGCATAGGAGTAAGAAGTTTTCTTCAGTCAGTGAAATAGTCTTAAAATACTTTAACTTGATCTCTTCCTTAATACTATTTTTACATGAATTTCCTTGCAAATTTTATCACACGGGAGCAAAATGTTACCAAGGAGATAAGTGTAAATTTTCCCACGCTCCTCTCACTAAAGAAACAAAAGAACTTCTGGACAAAGTAAGTAGTATATACACACTGTAATTCCTGGTATGTTCCCATAGATTGATTTGATTGAAATTCTTACTTTTTAAGTTACATTTTTTTTATGAAGAAAATGATTTATTGGTCAAACAAACACTTGTTAAGAAGCTGCTACATTCTGTACAGAGAAATTAACAAATGTTGGCAACACAAAAGGATAGTTTTAATTATGGGGAAAAAAATTTTGGCTAAGATTGTAATTGGTGTATTTCATTTATCTCATTAAAATGAATTCACCTATCTATACTTTTTGCTTATCCAGTTCACATTATCTACTAATAAGTTGATCCTTATTCCTGCAGAATATCTTTTTGTTCTTCCTTGATTCACTCTCTATTATAAACCCAGCAGTATCCATTCTGACCTTCTTAAAATATTCCCACTAATCCCACTCCCCTCATCCCCAGCAGACTGCCTCCTGTTTGTGGGGCTTCCTCAAACCTTTCTATAGCTTCACCTGTCCTTTTCTTCAGTTCTGAGAAAGAAGCAGCCCTCCTCCTTGCCAGGATCATCTTCTATAGCTTGTGCCTTTAATCCTATCCCTTCTCATAATCTTTGGGAGCTTAGCCATAGATCATTTCCTCCTTTTTCATCTTCAGTATCTTCTTATCTACTAACTCCTTCCTTGTTTCCTGAAACATGCCACAGTATCTCTTATCTTTAAAAAAAACTTTCATTTTACCCTACCATCCCCTCAAGGCTATTATCTTAAATTCTTTTCCCTTTCACTGCCATATTCTTTTATGTTCTCTCAGTGATTTCTTAGTTGTCAAATCCACAGCCTTTTCTCAATTCTCTTTCTCAGCCTCTCTGCAGCCTTTGACACTCAATCACTCTCTCCTCCTTGATATTCTTTTCACCTTAGGTTTTCACGGCACCACTTTTGCCTGGTTCTTTTTTTACCTATCTGATCCCTCCCTCTCAGTCTCTTTTGCTGAATCCTCATTTAGCTCACACCCTCTAACCATAGGTGTTCCACAAGGCTCAGTCCTGGGCCCTCTTCTTTTGTCCCTCTATACCACTTCACTTGATGATCTCATCAGCTTCCATGTCTTTAATTACCCTGTCTAAGTTGATGATTCTCAAATCTACCTATTCTGCCCCAACCTCTCGGCTGACTTCCAATCTCATATCTCCAACTGTTTCTCAGACATCTCAAACTGGATGTTCAGTAAACATGTTAAGCTGAACATGTCCAAAACCGAACTCATTATCTTTCTCCCTAAATCCTTCCTCCTCCTACCTTCTCTATTACTGTAGGCCCTTAGGCCTACAGTATCTCTCTCTCTATCACTATTCTATCACTATCTGTCACCCCTCATATCCAAGCTATTTCTTTTTTTTTTTTTTTTTAGGCAGTTGGGGTTAAGTGACTTGCCCAGGGTCACACAGCTAGTACATGTCAAGTGTTTGGTCTGAGGCCGGATTTGAACTCAGGTCCTCCTGACTTCAGGGCTGGTGCTCTATCCACTGCGCCATCTAGCTGCCCCCCAAGCTATTTCCAAAGCCTGCCAATTTAACCTTTGCAGCATCTCTCAAATATGCCCCTTTCTCTCTTCTGACTTTGCCACCACTCCAGTACAGAGCCTCATCATCTTATGCCTAGACTATTACAATACCTGCTGGTGTCTGCCTGCTCCAAGTCTCTCACCACTCCAGTTCACTCTCCTATTCAGCCACCAAAGTGATTTTCCTAAAAACACAGGTCTGACCATGTCATCTCTCTCCTCAGTAAATTCCAGTGGCTCCTTTATTGCCTCCAGAATCAAGTACAAAGTCCTCTTCTTGGCATTCAAAGCCCTTTGTAACCTAGCCCCATCCTACCTTTCCTGCATTTTACACCCTACTCCTCGCCAGGTACTGTTCGATCTCGTGACTCTGGCCTCCTGGCTATTCTACCAACAAGATAACTCTATCTCTCAGCTCTGGGCATTTTCTCTGGTTGTGTCCCATGTCTGAAATGCCCTTCCTTCTTATCTCTGCCTACTGTCTTCCCTGGCCTCCTTTAAGTCCCAGCTAAAATCCTGTCTTCTACAGGGACTTTCCCAACCCCCTTTTAATTCTAGTGCCTTTTCTCTGTTAATAATTTCCTATTTATCCTTTATATAGCTTGCCTTGCATATATTTGTTTGCTCCTCCATTGGATTGTGAGGTCCCTCATTGGATTGAGGGCAGAGACTATTTTTTGTCTCTTTTTGTGTCCCCAGTGCTTAGCACAGTACCTGCCACATAGTAGGTGTTTAATAAATGTCTATTGATTGATTAATGGATATTCATGGGAAAAGACTATACATACTGCCTCCACATTCTTACCATCCACTCACTTCTCAGCCTTTTGCAATCTGGTTTCTGATTCTACTACTTTATGGAAATTCCTCCCTGCAAGATCTAATGGGCTTTTCTGGTTTTCACACCCCCAACCTCTGCCAGTTTTGGATAGTTAAACATCACTTTTTCCAAAATCCTTTTTCCTCCCTTAGCTTCATAACATTGATCCCTTCCTACCTCTCTGACCATCCATTCCTTTTCATTCTCCTTTTTTTTTCAATCATTATCCATCTCTAAGTGTATATAACCCCCCAAACTGTCCTGTATTCCTTTCCTTCCATGTGCCGTCTTGCTTAATGATTTCACCTACTCCCATAGGTTATCATCTTTACCCAAATGATTTTCAGATTTCTATGTCCAACTCCAGTCTCTTTCATGAATTCCAAACCTTTATCATAGGACATTTTCTCTTGGATTTCCCTTTGACATTTCAAACTCAACATTTCTAAAACAGAACTTATCTTCATCCCTATAAATCCACGCCACCTTCCAATTATTTCTTTTGAAGGTCAAAACCTCCTGGTCATCTAGTTTCATTCTGACAGAGTTATTCTAGATTCTTCCCTCTTCCTCAACTCCCCATGTTCAGTCAGTTATCATATCCTATTTATTTTACTACCACAACTCTCACATCAGTTAATTCATTGTAATTCAACTCTAATTATTTGGCACAGATATCTCCTTCTCTTCATTCACGTGGCTATAATTCTTATTTAGGCCCTTATCACATCATGCCCTATCACGTCGTTCCTGTTTTAAAGCCTTCTAATTGGTCTTCCTGACTTCAGTCTCTAATTCATCATCCACAGAATTGCCAAAATAATTTTTCTGAGGCACAGGTTTGACCATGTCATCAACCCCTATTCAAAATATCTCCAGTGACTTCTGACTGCCTTTAGGATAAAATAACAAATTCCTCATCTTAGATTTTTAAGGCTCTCTATAATCTGACTCCAACCTCCCTTTATATTCTTAGTTTATATCACTCTCTTTCATGTATATTCCAGTCAAACTAGACTGCCATTTCTCTGAACTTGACCTTCTCTTTTCTCCCTTTGTACTTTTGCATAGGTTGTTCTCATGCCTGAAATGTACACCGTCCTTATCTCTGACTTCAGAAACATTAAATTCCTTTAATGATTAAGCTAATTAAGCACAGTTTAGGTCTCTCTTCTCTATGAAATATTTTCTCATCCTCTAGTTGTGTTATTTCATTTATTAAATAATTTTGTATTTATTTATGTACATGTCATATTCCCCCAGTAGAATGTAAGTTCCATAAGATCAAGGACTCTCTTTTTTGTCATTATATTCCCGGAATGCCTTGCACAGAGTAGGTATTTAATGAATATTTGTTCAATTAAATTGAATTGAATTTGGACCAAATTGGAATGAGTTTATTATGCTTTCATTGTAGTTTGACAAAAACTCTAAATTGTTCTAAGAAAATTTTTATAAATTAAAATTGTTTCCCTTCCCCAGGAAAATTCTTTAAGAGAGGAAGAAACTATTGGAAATTTCCAGTTCTCCACTGAATTTCATAATTTTGAACAGATTGTATATCTTGAGATATGATGTGTCATTATAGTCATCAACCCTCTGGTGCTTTCAAAATTAATTTTTCATTCTGGATACATGATTTCAAGAATTACCATCATTATTACTGGTTTTGTGACAATGAACCTTAATTTCTTATCTGCAAAATGAAAGTAATAAAATATCCATTACTGTTTCATTGGTTAAGGGGAAATTTATATAAGTGTGCGTTATTACCGTCATCATGGCTCAATGTTCCATTGGATTATGCATCTGTTAGGCAGTTAATGAAAAAGACCTAATATTTTTAGGTAATTAGATGTCTAAAGGTCTAAGTAATGTCATGCTTCTGGAATTTAAAAGCAAATTGAAATAGACAGGAATTATTCAATAAATATTTGACATATCAATTCTGTCAATATGTGTTAAGTCCCTACTATAAACAAGATAGTGTGCTAGGTCCCGGGCATATATTGATAAATATGGCATAAGCCTTGCTCTCAAATTGCTTATAATCCAATGGTATAAAAAAGCAAGTACATTTATTTGTATAAACGTAATACCATGGTAAACTGCGTAAATGCAAAGTCCATGCAAAATACTATAAGAAATTTGAGGAGGGAACAGGTTAGGTTAGGGAGGTCAGCAAAATCTTCAAGGAGCAGGTAGGATCTAAGCTCCATCTTGAAGGAAGGGGAGGACTTTAAAAGATCATGGTAGAGAGTATAATACAAAGCCATGGAGATGAGAGAGGGAAGAATAAGAATAGAGGAGGGCAGAGTAATCCTGGTTGGTTGGCATGTAAAAGATATAAAGGTTGGCAATATGAGGTAAGACTGGATAGGTAGTTTTGAACCAGATTGTGGAGGGCATTAGATTCTAATATCAGGAGTTTATACATTATAAATTAGACAGTAGGGAGGCACTGAAAGTTTTTAATAGAGTATAGAGATGCATTAAAATTAGACAGCAATGTGGAGGATGGATTTCAGAAATGATATAATGGAGGCAGGAAGATAGTTAAGAGACTATTGCAGTAGTATAAAAAAGAAATAAGCACTCTACAAGGTGGTTGTTGTGGGAGTAGAAATGAAGGGCCAGTTACAAGAGAAATTGAAGAAGTAGTTTTGGTAAGATTTGCAGTTGTTTCAGTGTGTGGGATGGAGGAGAAGAAAGAGCCAAAGATAATTCTAAGATTATGAGATTGGGAAAATGAAAGCTTCATTGCCAGAAATAGAAGAACTAGAGGGAGGACCACGTTTAGGGAGAAAGATAATGAGTTGTGTTTTAGACATATTATTCTAAGTGTAAATAGGACAGAGAGATAGAAGTATATGGCAGGCAATTAAAAATTTGGTTTCGAGGGGCAGCTGGGGGCTCAGTGGATAAAGCTCCAGCCTTGGAGTCAGGAGGACCTGAGTTCAAATATGGCCTCAGACACTTGACACTTACTAGCTGTGTGACCTTGGGCAAGTCACTTAACTCCAGTTGCCTCACACACACACACCCCCCCAAAAAAAGAATAGAATAAAAATATGGTTTTGGCTCTCTGGGGAGAATTTGAAAAGTGAAAATGCAGATTTGGAAGTCATCTGCATGACCGTGATCATTAAATCCACAAGAGATAATGATAGAGAGCAAAGAGGACCAAAGACAGTAAGTACCTTAAGGAAGACCCATTGTTGTAAGGAGTGAGAGGAGGATGAGGATCCAGCAAAAGAGGCAAAAAAGTATTGGTTAAGAATGCAAATTAACCATGAAACTGCAGCATCAAAGAAGCCAACAGAAGGGAAGGTTATCAAGATGATGGCATGGTCTATAGAGTTATATGATGCTGAGTTCAAAAAAGATAACAGATAAAAAAATGGTAGGGAATTTAGTGACCTTGAGAGAGTTAACTAGAGTAGTAGAGATTGAAAGTAGATTGCAAAGGATTGAGTCAGTGGTAGAGACAGCATGTAAAGTCTTCTTTACAGGAGTTTGATAGAAAAGAAAGAGATGATAGCTTGAGGGGAAATAGTAGGAAATTAAGAAAAGTTTTTTGTTTTTGTTTAAGAAAATGTGTGATAATATATTTAGTATGAATAATACAACATTAGGAATTGTTCAGAGGTCAGATGATGCCTGCTTCAGGAATTTGTTTTCATATTAGATTCAGTTGCACAAAAATGATGATGTAATTTTCTTTTAGGTCCTGAATACTGAAGAGGAACCACAAAATGAAGATGAAAGAGAGTTAGAAGAACTCAGAAGGCGTGGTATTGCTCCTCTTCCTAAACCACCTCCAGGAGTTGGCCTTTTGCCAACCCCACCAGAGCATTTTTCATTTTCGGAATCGGAAGATAATTTTCAAGGAGATCTTTCTGATGAATTTAAGAAAATTCCATCTCTGTTTGAAATAGTCGTAAAACCTACCGTGGATTTAGCACACAAAATTGGGAAGAAGTAAGTCAGAATTCCTATCATAGCAAAATACTGTACTTTCAAACAAAAGTCTGAATCTTATGTAAAATGAAACCATTTTCTGTGCTTTCCACATGATCCTATACCTAATAGTTCACTAAACTTAACAGATGTTAAGTTGTTAATTACTAGTTTTATTTTTTTCATTGTAATGAATAATTTTGTCCTTTTGATTTCAGCCTTGATTTTGTTTCGTCTAGTCTTCCCTATACTATTTCTCCCATGATTTTTATGGAGAAGTGCTATCTTGGAAGATACCAGACAGTTTAACATGAAGGTGAAAGCTCTTTTTCATGAGATTGCAAATGTGCCTTTCCAAGATCTGGCAATATGAAGGGTGACTAATGATACTATCTTATACTTTTTCTCCAACTTTCCCCACTTCAAGGCAGTATCTAACAGTGTAGTAACTTCCCAAAATCTGAATTGTTTCTGGAACCATTATTTACACTTCTCCAGTATGGTACCAGTAAAGTGTTTGTGGCTGCCCTTAGAAGTTGTGCTGCTAAAGAACGATACTGAGACCTCTAAGAATTATAATTTTTTAACTGTTGCTTCAGAGCACTGAACTTGGAGACAAAGGATTTAGATTCATATTTCAGTCCTGCCAATTATTTGTTGTATGAACTTAAGGCAGTCAGCTAATCTCTCTGAGCCTCATTTATAAAATGGCAGTTATGATATTTTTACTACCTACCTGCTAATGTCATAGGATTTAGAACTGAAAGAGACCTTAAAGATCATTTGAGTCTGACATCCTGATTTTACAAATGAGATCTCTGGGACCCAGAAAGGTTATGACTTTGCCAGGGATGCACAGGTAATAAGTAGCAGGACCAAGATCTGAACCCAAGTCCTCAGATTCTTACAGAATTGTCAGGGAAGTGCTTTGTAAAGTGTTGCCTAATTGTGAATAATTTTTATTGTTATCATCTAACCGGCAGTCTTCTTCCATAGTATTTTCAAGATATTTTTAAGCTTAAGTAGCCTCAAAATAGCCATTGAGGCTAGTGTTTAAATTTCTGTTTGTGGCAAGAAGCCTTTATTCAACTATTATCAGGATTAGGGAGAGGGTCAACCATTGTATTTCCCAGATTTTCTGCATTAGTCTATGTGATATTTTTAAAAGATCATAGATAATTTCTTTCTCCTTTTAGAGCAATTTTTTAATAAATTTAACATTTTCAAAAGGGAATAAAGGAATCAACTCTTAGCTACCTTTGATCTTATATGCCCTAATAATTGGCTGTATGGCATTCGGGAATTACTAAATGCTCCCATCTTCCTCTTCTCCAGACTGCTTCTGAAGAAATAGAGGGAAGATTAAGCAGCAGTGGATCCCAAAGAACCATAACATTGCTGTTCTTTTGGACCAAAACATGTGACTACTTAAACCAATGGATAGCAATTATTATAACAACATATCAAAGATATTTATAACTACTATGTAAAGCTTGCCCCATATACTTTAATTTTAATATGAACTTACTGCTAGTCCATCCAAATGAATTCAAGTAGTGCCAGAGTGATAGGTTGGATGTTTGGTAATGTGAACAACCAGTGAAATTCCTCACTTATTTATTTATCCAGTGGTCCAAATGATAGATAGTAAATAATAAGCTAATGAATAACTGTAGAACTATTCATTATCAGGAGATAACCCGTGAAAGGCTTAAAAAATAAAATGTGGGTAAAATGATACATTAGTTAAAAAAGCGAACAAGTGTATTAGGACAGGACTGATTCTAATATGTATTTTCCTTTTCAGTATATGTGATTCTTACAGACTAAAAGAAACAGAAAACCCCCAGAAGTTATTGAATGATATCCAGTTATCATTATATTGGTAATAACAATCTCTCACAAGTGGCTTTAAGTCTTACAGAACATTTTATGCATACTTCATTTAATCCTCCTAACGTCAGTATTGCTGTGCCCACCTTACTGATAAAACAATTGAGGCTGAAGTTAAAGAAGTTAAACTATTTGCCAAAAATCACATTAGATAAGCTGAGACTTAATTAAGCTCTAATGCCAAATCCAGTGCTTTTTCTACTACATGAAAGTGCCTTCCCCAAAGGATCTTGAGGTATTTAAATTTTATAACTTTGTGGCACTTATCAAAGTGCTCTGCAGTGGGTACTAATAAGTTTTAAATTGAATTGAAGGGAATTACCAATTCTACACTTTGTAAAAGGTATCTCTAACATTTTTTCCAGTTTCGAAACATTATCACTGAAGGTTGAATGTGTTTAATTAGCATGAGTAATGTTTGACTAAAAGGAATTTCCAAATGTTAAATATCCCAAAGTATCTTAAAGAAAATATAGAACCAACTTGAAATGTCCTCAGTTTTGGCACTTATTTTGAGACATTTAATTTTGGTGAAAAAGCAATGAAACTAAGAGAATAATTTTAGTCCTTTTATACTAATTGTGGTTACATTTTTAGAATAATTCTCTGTGTATTAAGTTTGACTGTATGATGGTATGTTTCCACTGGACATCAGTGGAGATGACCTGCCTATCACCACAGCTAGATTTTTTTGTAGGGAGAGAACAGTAATAATGAGAAAGACTAAAAAAAATGTTAACAGTGTATTATAGTGGATACAATACTAGATTTGGAGTTAGGAAAACTGGGACTTAAATTACAACATTGATAGTCATGTGACCATAGATAGGTCACTTAACCTCTCAAAGGCCGTTTTCTCCTCTGTAAAAATGAGAATAATACCTTCTAAGTATATTTCATGGAGTTGTTGTGAGGCTCAAATAAAAAAATATATGTAAGGCAATTTATACACTTTCCAGTGTTAGGTAAATGTAGTTATAATAAACATCATAGTTCCTTTCTTCAGAGAATGTTTATCACATATGGATAAATAAAGAAGAGGGTTCTTTTCCATTTTACAAACAGAGACCAAATCGATGCTGTTAGTAATGAGAATTTGTTTCAAACCCCATTGTCCACTGGGGAAGATATTAAGAAAATAAGTGCTGTAATTTCCATCTTATGATATGTACTGTGATATACACTGATAGTGTATTACAGTACAAACCAGGAAAAATGGCTTTTGAAAATGTCTAGAATTTTTACATGTCTATTCTATAGCATAGTCAGTAATCAAGGCAGAGCCAGGTCAGGAAGAATTTCCAAGGAAGCAACAGGTTGTCAATAGGAATTGAGGGAGCAGTGGAAATAAGAAAAGCAACACAAAAAATCATGTAAATGTTAAGCAATATTAATACTTTAAAAAAGCTTTATAGGTAATATCTGTTGTTTCTATCTTTGGTAAAAAGTGCTTATGAATATTCATTTAGGTATTTACACTTTTTTTTCCTCAAGATTTAAGTTAAAAGAAATGTTAAAATATTTTTTCTTTTTACAGGCCACCAGCATTTTATAACAGTGCCTCACCACCAGGACCACAGTTTCAGGGAAACAGCCCACATCCTCAGAATATGTACAATTCAGGGTCAAGTCCAGGTCCTGGTCCTAACATGTCTCAGGGACACAATGGTCCTGCAATGCACCCAGGTTCCCCTGGCCACCACCCATGTACAGGTCCTCCTGGCCCACCAATGCCACATAGCCCACCATTGCAACCTGGTCCACCTGGATTTTTAGGGCCTCATAATCAAGCTGGAGGACCCATTCAACCAGGTCCACCTTTAACACCACAGGGTATGAGTGGTTCCTATAACTCTATGGGAGTCCAGGGACATATGATGAACATCGCTATGGAAAATCACTGTTCTACAGGTCCATCTTACCAGCAAGGTCCCAGTGAAATGCAGCTCAATGCCAACTATGAGTCTCTACAAAACCCAGCTGAATTCTATGATAATTACTATTCACATCAAGCTGTTCATAATTTTCAGACAGTCAATAACTCTGGTGGTAAGTTTATCTTTGAAATTCTATGTTTAGTTCCTTGTTTATCATTTCAAGATGATTTTACAAGTGTGGTATTTATTGAATAATAAATAAGTTGTGTACTTAGGAACAATTTAGATGGAAATACATAGTAAAAGTATGTTTTTTGTAAAGTCAGTTATATGGTTTAGTGGCAATGTGGCAGAGTGCTATTGCATAGATTTAGGAGGGGAAATTGAGATCTTTATTGCTTACTTTCAGCAGTGACTTAGCTATAAAAATAGGAGGTCTTGTCAATTAAGTAGTTAGCAGAACAATAAAACAGTACAAACATGGCACATCTTACTTCTTCCACATATTTTATGCAGTTGCACCAGAAAAAGAAAAATTATTTTAAAATATATTTATGCTGCTTGTAAATACTTGAGAATTATGCATGGTAATAAACTGTCACCTTCTTGGTGTATGCAGGAGAATTATATACTTAAACATTTCTGAATAACTGGCTGGTATTTATTGGGAAAAAATTACATTGAAAATTTTTTTTAATAGTAAAAGCCTATCAGTAAATGAAGACAGCATGGTCAAAACATAATTTAATGTTTTTATTTAAAAATTTGGCAAAAATTAATGTTTTATTATTTGGATGGTTTTTTAAAATCAAAATTAATTCTTGAATGAGAAATAATAATTTTTTTCTACCACTTGGGTTAATTAATTATGTAACAAAACTTATTACAATAATGTAATAGAATTATAGATCTCAAATGAGAAGAAACTTCTGAGATTATCTAGTTCAGTTCTTTTGTTTTATAGTTGAGGAGACTGAAGCACAGAGAGATCTAAGTGACTTGCCTAAGTTAACAAAAGTAACTAATAGCAGAGCTAGGATTTGCACCTGAGCCCTCATACTCCAGAGGATAGTCCATTTTCCACTACACTATCTTTCCATCAAAATGTATTTTGCTTCATTTGGTTGTATACATCAGCCATTCTTGTTTGGGCTAAATATTGTTAGAATTTAAGTGTTGATTGAGGTAAAATACATGAAGTATATCATGTAACACTTGATTACTTTAATGTTAAGGTAGACAGTAAAATATATTGTAAAGTATGATTCAGATTTTTAAAATGAAAGAGACCAAAGTTCATAGGCTTCTCAGAAGTCTCATTTCTATATATCATAAAGTTTGTCTTCAAGAAGAGAGTCAGCAGGTGCTATATATGTTGAGCACTATGTAGCATCAATAAAACAATGAAATTTACCATGTCTTATAAGTGACAGAAAAAGATTGGTTTCTATCTATTTTGAGTTATTTCAGAATCAGTTATATGTATGGTGTAAGACCACATATATAATTATTACATTGTAATTAGAGCAAAAGTAAAAATCAATGCCAGATTTGAAGAAAGGATAAAAAATGAAGACACTGCAAATAAATACAGTATAACCTGACCTCCTGACACAAGGCACTTATGCTGAAAAATGGGAAATTAAAAAAAGTAAAAATAATTAGTCAATTAGCATTTATTAAGCATCTGCTATGTGCCATTAACTAATTAAAAATAATTAGTCAATTAGCATTTATTAAGCATCTGCTAAGGCACTGTACTGAGTACCAGGATATGTGTGATAAATTGGGGGTAGTACATATGTGTGTGTGATAAATTGGGAGTAGTCTCTAAAGGAAGGCACTAAGATTAAAAAAAGATTGAGAAGGGCTTCTTTCAGAAGGTAAGACTTTAGTTGAGACTTAAGAAAGCCAGGGAAGCAAAGAAGCGGAGATGAGGGGGAAGACTGTTCCAAGGATAGCCAGCAAAAATGCTTGGAATTGGGAAACGCAGTATCTTGTACAAAGAATAGCCAGGAGTCCAGTAACATGAGATCACAGGGTAGGTAGAGGATAATAAAGTATAAGAAGACTGGAAAAGTAGGAAGATGCCAGGTTATAAAGTATTTTAAAAGCCAAACAGAAGATACCATATTTGATCCTGAAAGTAGTAGAAAACCACTAGAGATTATTGAATGTGAGGGGAGGTGATATGGTCAGACTTGTTCTTTAGGTGGATCAATTTGATAGTTGAATGGAGGATGGATTAGAGTAGGGAGACACTTGAGGCAGAAACAATAACAAACAGACTCTTACAGTAGTCCAGGAATAAATTGATGAGGGCTTGCTCCAGGGTAGTGACAGTGTTTGAGAAGAGAAAAAAGAATATATGAGAGATATTTTGAAGGTAGAAATGAGGAGACTTGGCAACTGATTGGATTGGTGGTAGTGGGGTAGAGAGAGAGACTGTATGGAGTTAAGGATGACAGCTAGGTAGCAAGTCTGGATTGCTGGGAGGATGGTGTTACCTTTGACAATAATGGAGAAGTTTAAAAAGAAGAGATGGTTTGCGGGGGAAGATAATGAGTTCAGTATTAGATGTGTTCAATTTAAGCTGTCTATAAAACATCCAGTTCAAGATTTCCAGTAGGCCACTGGAAATGTGAAACTGTAAGTCAGAAGAGAGTTTAGATCTGGACATGTAAATTTGAGAGTCATCTGCATAGAGTTTGTAATCAAATCTACAGGAGTTGATGAGATCACCAAGTGAAATAGTGTAGAGGGAGAAAAGGACCCAGGGCAGAGTCCTTTGGGACACCCACAATGGACATGACCTAGATGAAGATTGAGCAGAAGAGACTAAGAAGAAATGATCAGACAGGTGGGAGGAAAACCAGGATAGAGCAGTGTCATGAAAACCTAAATAGAAGAGAGTATCAAGGAGAAGAGGGTGATTGACATTGTCAAAGATGGATCATTGTCAAGGTCAAGAAGTATGGGAATTAAGAAAAGGCCATTAGATTTGGCAATTAAAAGATCATTATTAACTTTGGAGAGAGCAGTTTCAATTTATTGATGAGGTTGGAAGTCAGACTGTAAAGATAATCACTATTTTCTGTAGAATTTTAATTTATGTAGAATAGTCATCACAATGAGGGGACCAAATGAACCTAGAAGCCACCATAACCAACCAACACTTGATCTCCTTGCCAAGGGGGGAGATATGTCAGCTAGGAGGCAATAGCAGATTAAAGTACAAATTTACTTGTACAACATAAGAATGAAGAAAGAGTATGAGCATTATCTTATAAAAGAGCAAAAAAGCAGTAGAGGTGAAAACAAACGTGTAGAAAGCTTGATGTGAGACCCAATGAAGTCATGTGAGCCCAATTCCATCTGTAGATGAAAGTGACAGAAGAATAATAAATGTCAGAAAACAGCACAGATTTGTCAACATTTTCATAATGACCAGTCTTCATCAATTCATCATTAACTACAAACCAGTACAAGAAAGTTGTAATAATCTCAAATTTAGAGTGTACTCTTAATGAAAATGTGAGAAGCAAATAGACATTTTTCACAAGCAATTTTCCACAGTAGACCATATTTTTATAGTCTCACAATTAACTGGAAAAACAAACCCCCCATTACCATAAGTTAAGAACCTCTACTCTATACCTTCCCATTGAGGGTCTGGATAGATTTCACAGGGTTCATGAACTTGGATGGGGAAAAAATTACATATCTATTTTCATTCACCTTTAACTGAAATTTAGCTTTTCCTTCAATTATTTTTTTTTTAAAAAGGAACATTATGGTTGAGAGTTACATAAGTTTCACCAGACTGCCAGAAGGATCCATGATGCAAAAAAGATTGAGTACTTCATGTAAAGAATACAAAATCCCAGAATCTCAGAATTTCCAGGTTGGGAGGTACTTTGTAGCCATCAAGTTCAACACAAACCTGAAAAAGAATTCTTTCTACAGTATACCTGAAAAGTGCTTATGTTGCCTTTACTTGAAGATTTCAAGTGAGAAGTAACCTACCACCTCCCACAGCAGTCTGTTGTACTTTTTGATAGTGCTAAATGTTAGGAAGTTTTTTGGAATTTTTTTTAACGTCGTGCCTTAAATTTGCCTTATATATTTTTACCCATTGCTTATAGTTCTGCCCTCTACAGCCAAACAAAACAGATCTAATCCATCTTCAACTGAAAGCCTTTCAATATTTTAACAGCTATCATATAACTCCTGAGGCTTTTTTCTTCAGGTTAAACACCCCCAGTTCCTGCAGCTGATCCACATATAGCATGAAGATCACTATTCTAGATGCTGTCCTTCTTTCCCTTTGACTCTTAACAGTTTATCAGTCATCTTCCTAAAATGTTGCATCCAAGGCCCCAGATATGGTCTGACCAAAAAGAATACAATGGGGCTTTTTCTGTTGGTTAGGGAATTGGAGTATTCAGTCCTGTTACATCACTATGGGAAAGTCCTATCCACAGATAGAGATGAACTATCTGTTTGCCACTTAGAATAAAGAGTTGCCTGGGGCAATAAGAGGTGAAGTGACTTGCCTTTGGTTACTCCACTACTATATATTAAATGCAAGACTTCAACCGTATTTTTCTTGATGTCATAGCTTTCTATTTAGATTGTAAGCATTTTGAATATAAGGAATATCTTTTACCTCTTTTTGTCTCCCCAAAGCTTAGCATAGTACCTGGAACATAGTATGTTCTTAATAAGTGTTTAATGCTTGATATATATCACAAAAAGACTTTTATCTCTTTATACATTGAAGCTATGATTCTCTTAGTATGACTTAAAATTGCATTAACTTTCTTGGTTCCTGAACATGTTAAGCTAAATATTAGTCCACTAAAATACCCATCTCTTTTTTAGAAAAGTGTCTCTTTAGCCATACCTCTTCCATCTTGTATTAGCGAAGGTGATTTTTTTAAACCCATCTAAGACTTTATATTTATCCCAATTAAATTTCATCCTTTTCAATTCAGTTCACTGTTTTAGTCTGTAGAGATACTTTTGAATTCTGAATCTATAATCCATTATTGCTTGTCCCTCCCACCTTTTTGTAATCTGCAAATTTAATAAATACATTGTCTATGCTACTATCCAAGTCATTGGTTTAAAAAATAAAAAAAGACCATATGGACTTGATTACCCCCCAAAAAAAGAGTTTGACTTGGTAGGTCTTAAAATCTCCTCAACAAGGGTCTACAATGCATGTATTAAGATAATATAAGATTCCTTGGTGAATATGACCACAGAAATAACTGTTCAGTGATCTCTTTGTTATTAACATCAAGCAGAGTAGAAAACGTGAATGGCTCACCAAAGGTCTGAGCCATTATCACAAAAAATTTTGTCCAAATGTTCCTGTTTGCAAATGTCTTAGTGTTAATTGCGTTAAGTCCAAGAATAATACCTTTCCAGTGATATTCATGACTTTATTCGATGAATAGCTAAAATGCCATTATTCAAAAAAGTTTAACTTCCTTGCCTATATAGGAAAAACAAATGTATGTTGTCCAGACTGTGAGCCTGTTGTCTAGTAATCAATAATCTAGGACAGACACTGCAGATAGACAGTGAACTGACCACAAATGAATAGGGTGAAGAAAATAGGCTGAATTTTATTTAGGAATTTGTGCAGTGCTTTTAACAGTACCAAGCTTTTCCCAGACACAAAATCCATCTTTTTAACACTGGTTTTCTAGTGAAGTTGTATATTTGTGTATCCTATAACATCACAGTATCCAAAGTATGAAAATTATGGGTAATGCAAAAGGCAATGGACAGATGCATGATTTGTTTAAGTAGGCTACAGAATATTTCCATCAATGATCTATACACAGGACATGGCATAAGAAACATTTGAGAAATGTATAATTGGAAAATGATCATAGAATCTTGGATTTATAGGTGTAAGAGACCTGAGAGATAGGAGAGGGTAAGTAATTTGCCCAAGGTCACAATCAATCAAATAATAAACATTTAGTAAGCATCTACTGAGTGTCAAGCACTATGCTAAGCTCTCGAGATACAAAAAGAGGCAAAAGATAGTCCCTGCCCTCAAAGAGTTCACAGTCTAATGAGGTAGACAACATCCAGACAAAAACAAAACAAGCTATATACAGAATAAATGGGAAATAATTAACAGAGGGAAGGCACCAGAATTAAGAGGGGTTAAGGAAGGTTCTAGTAAAAGATGGGATTTTGGTTGAGACTAAAGGGAGCCAGGGCGGTCAGTGGGCAAAGATGAGGAGGAAGAGTATTTTCCAGATATGAGGAACAGCCAGAAAAAAATTGCCCAGAGCCCAGAAATGGAGTGTCTTGTTGGTGGAACAGCCAGGAGTCCAGTGTCACTGAATCAGAGAGTAAAGCTTGGGGAGTAATGTATAAGAAGTCTATAAAGGTAGGAGGGGGCTATGTTATGAAGGGCTTTGAATGTCAGAGAACTTTGTATTTTATTCTGGAGGTAATAAGGAACTACTAGAGTTTTTTGAGTTGTGGGTTGACATGTTCAGACCTACATCTTAGGAAATTTACTTTGATGGCTAAATGGAGGGTGGACTAGAATGAGACATTCATACCCTTTGGCAAGAGTATTTCAGTAATCAAGGTGTGAGGTGATAAGGGCCTTCAGTACAATGATGGGGGTATCAGAGGAGAGAAGTGGACATATTCAATAGATGGTGCAAATGTGAAATCGAAGGGCCTTGGCAGGAGATTGGATATGAGGGAGTGAGAGAAAATGAGGAGACCAGAATGACTCCTAAGTTGCAAAGCTACAGGACAGAATTTAAACACAGGATTTCTTGACTCTTAGTCCAGCACTCTATTTATTAGGTGTAATGCTAATATAGCAAGGGATAACAGATAGATAAAGTTCTATTATGGAACCAACGAGATGTACAATAACCTAGAACAAGGCCCACAACATATTGGGTAGAACCTTTATGGAGAACATAAATAAGAATTGCCCAGAATGAGAAGTCATGGATGGGTTTTGATCAACATTGACAGTAGAACAAGTAACCAAGTTGATGAGATCACTGATCCACTGAAGTATTGCAATATATGTTCTGTTTCTATTTAATTTGATAACTTTAGGAAGCAGGGAGGGAACAAGCATTAAGCACCTACTGTGTGCCAGGCACTGTGCTAAGCACTTTACAAATATTATCTCATTCAATCCTCACAATAGTGCTGGGAGGTAAGTGCTATTGTTTTCCCCATTTATTGTTGAAGAAACTGAGGCAGGCACAGGTTGTGACTTGCCTGGGATCACATGGCTAGTAAGTGTCTGAGGTCAGAGTTTTCTGATTTCAGGACCAGCGCTCTATTCACTGCTACGTAGCTGCCTCCAAGGACAATGCTTGTATACTTGGGCATTTGATCATGATAAAATATTTACTTCAGCATTTAATAGAACCTTGTCTTTTCAGAACAATCCAAAAAGATAAGAATCAGGCTGACTTCCTTGGACTGCTGATTTACTGTTCCTGTCCTTTGCCGCCACAATCCCAGTGCTTTTCAAGATTACTTTACCAAGCCCTATTTACTTTTGAGTATAATTGTCACAAATGGTGGCAACAGCATTGGCCAAGGTGTGAGTAAATGAGTCCTGGGAATGGAAATGGGCAGCATTCAATAACACTGGGTTCATTGAGTAAAGAAATGAAGAAATTCATTCCTTTATTCCTAAGAAAGACTTCAGGGAATGAAATGAGGAAACAAGTGGCAAGAGAGGTAAAATTAGGCTAGTGATCTTGATTTCTAGGCTGTATTCACATGATTAAAATATACCAGAAATATTCAAATGGATATGGACCAATTATACTAATTATACATTCATTAAATAATTATGCTGTGTCCAACAAAAAATCAAAGACAGGGGGAAAGGTTGACCATATAGTAAAATCATTCTAGCACTTTTTGTGGAAACAAAGAACTGGAAACACAGTTCCCCCATCAACTAAAGAATGGCCAAACAAACTGTGATATATGAATAATGAAATATTATTGTTCATTGAGAAATATTAGGAATTAAGAGAAACATGGGAAAATTTGTATGAATTGAAACAATAACAATCTGCACAATGGCTATAATGAAAGCAGAATATAAGCTTGTCCAAAGGACAAAACTGTTCATTTTTATCATTATATCCTCAGTGCTTAGCACAGTGCCTTGTATGTAGTAGGAACTTAGTAGGTCTTTGTTGAATTGAAGAATATAAATGAATGGAAAGCTAAAAGAAAGCCCAATGCTGAGTAATTGTAATATTCAGTCTTGGTCCTAGAAAACAAGTAATGAAATAGAGGAACATGGAGACAGATTTTTACGTACAGTGTCAGCTGCTGTCACTATATCATATGTTTTAGCTTAACCATTTTTCCTTTTTTACAAAGGAGGATTCAACTCCTTTGTGCCAAAGGAAAGCAATTAAACAAAAACAAATAACAGTGACGGCATCTGACAAAATAGACAACATTTTGCCCTAATAGTCCCTTATCTCTTCTGTGAGACATTAAAGATTTCTGTCCTCTATGGCCTTCATGGATTTTTCAGTTGTTTAGAGTTTGTCTTGAATCTTGAAGATTACTAAATACCTTTAAAATTTATCCAAAAGCATTAACATAGTAAAGCTTTAAATACTTTCTTGTTGTTTTTCATAATTTGATAAAATTATACCTTCAAGTTTGAGATTAGGTAAATATTTTCTTCTAAAAATTCACTTATTGTTGGGGAATCCATACCTTATAAAGCTCAGACTATTATCCAGTGAGATTTTTTTTTTAATATTATCCAGTGTTTGTTTCTTTTATTGTTGTTGAATACATGCAGATGGAATGTGGCATGGTGAATTTGCTGAACATCAACCTCACATGGCTCAAGACTCATTAAACAGTGGAAGTGAGTCAGATTGCATCAACACATCAGGCCATAAAACTGTTATAAATGTACCAGATTTCCTTCCTGCAATGCAGAAAGCGCTCTTTGTAAGACTTAGTCAGAAACATCAGGAGGATGGAGAACCAGTTGGTCACCAGTCTCAAAGGACATTAAGCAAGGAAGAAGGTAATATCAGATATGATAAGATCTTACTTGTTATGCTTCCTCTGTGACTAGAATGGTCTAAATCAAAATTGGTTGGTTCCATTTACCCAGGATTCCTCTCCACTGCTTAACTCTGCCACTGCCAACCCACTACTCTCAGCCCCATTATAGGTCCCATTTACTGCCCCAACTGTGAACCCTTTGAGCAGACACTAAAATGACAAGAGCAGAGAATGATTGGAAAAGGAAATTGGATGATCATGTAGTGAGGGTTAACAAATGGACAATCCAAGCCTAATATTAAATGGGTCAGAGTTGGAGCAAAAGGCTCTAGGGATCAATGTGAAGAAATAGGTCTTTACTTCTAGTCCCCCTTCAAAACAGTCCAGTTAATCTGGAAATCTAAATGGATCTCCAGTGAGAAGACTGGTGAACTAAGTTATAAGTAGTTCATATACTTCATTTTCTGGGGTAGTGAACATAGAATACTCTCTCCTGCTTTGTTGAATATTTGGGAGAATTTCCTATTCTTTCTGTATTATGAGTAAACAAATGAACGAAAAAGCATTTATTCAGTGCTTACTTTGTGTCAGACACTGTGCTAAGGGCTGTTGATACAAAAAGAAAAAGCACAATAGTCCTTGCTCTTAGAAGGCTTAATAATCTAATAGGGGAAAGGAATATATATAGGAACTTGGTGGCAGAGGAGGGATGTTTTTACATATTTAAGTGACCAAATAAAACAGTATTGCCAGCAGGTGATTTTAGCTGTTTCAATCTTGTAGAAACTTCATAGAAATAACAGTAGGTAGCTGCTACCTATTTCTCTCCTGTAGAAACTACATGATAATAAATTGTCTTAGTCATTTCCTGATAAATCGTAGCAAAATAATACCTCATTTATTTGGAATAATCAGGTGTTGTAGGGGCTTCATATAATTGAATTTTTTACATAGCTGGATTTAACCCTTTTAGCTTGAAAAATTGACTTGGTGGAAAACATTTCAAAATTCAACAGGGCTTCCCTTATAAGTAGTATATGGAACATAAACCTTTATTTTTATTTTTTGAGGTCATCATTGTGAATATCAATGACTGTAGTATGCCAAAATAAAGTGAAGTCTTAAGGAGAAATTAAGTTGTTTTCCCCTGGGCTCCTGAAGATTTACTTGCAGTACCCTTACCTAAAACCCTATACTAAGTGGCCCTGATGTGCTTTTTAATTTCTTGTAGCTTCTTTTCTTTAGTTAGGAATATTCTCCTTTGAAATAAAATTGTAATCACTTCTCATGGTTGTCCATGTGCCTACTTATAGTGCTTTTTTTTGTCCCCATCTTCTAAATTGTGGCTTCCAATCTACTATAGGATGAGAAAATAAATAAACAAGCTTATTTAAATTGTATATATTCTTCTAATTTTCTTGTAAAATCTCTGTATTAATCTAGGTCATGTATGCATTTTGACCTTATCTTGGTAAATAGTGTGGGATATTGGCCTATGTCCAGTTCTGCCATACTGTTTTCCAGTTTTCTCAATAATTTTTACCAGATAATGAATTCTTATCCCAAAATCTTAAGTCTTTACGCTTGTCACGTACAAGGTTATTATGTTTATTTGCTGCCGTAAATTGTCTGCTGTATTCCATTGATCTGTCTGTTTTTTAGCCAGTACCAGATAGTTTTGATAATTGTTGCCTTATAATACAGTTTAAAATCTGGTACTGCTAAACCTCCTTCCTTTACACTTTTTTCCATTATTTCTTGTGATTATTCTTGCCTTTTTGTTTTTCCAAATGAATTTTGTTATTATTTTTCTATCCCAGTAAAATAATATTTTGGTAATTTAATTGAGATGGTGGTGAATATATAAATTAGTTTGGGTAGAATTGTCATTTTTATTGTATTGGCCCTGTCTAACCATGAACAATTAATGTCTTTCCAATTATTTAAATCTGGATAATGTTAATATGTGGTTTTCCAAATCAATATGCACCCATAGGGATCCTTATGTGCAGTTTGGTGGCCTTCATTTCAATTTGATTTTGACATGCATTGCTCTAGAGAAATCATTGACTCTGTTACTATAGTTAGCAACCATGCAACCACATGTGTTCACTAGAACAGTCTAGTCCAAAAAGAGTCCCTTGCTCTAGATCCTGTTTTTACATTTCCCTCATTATTGGTTCGGCTTTAAGTGAACATTATTGCAGAGACCATGTACTTCTTTGGAATTTTAAATTTAAATGTGACTTTTTTTTTAATTTTGTTTGTTTTTAGATGATAATGTTAACTGGTATTCCAGTAGTGAAGAAGAAGAGGGGAGTAGTGTCAAATCAATATTGAAAACTTTACAGAAACAAACAGAGACTCTAAGGAATCAACGACAACATTCCACAGATCTTGGTGTTCCTACTGATCCAAGACTTGCTAAAGACAAAAATACAGGAAGCCAAGCTGTTGATCCTAGACTTAGGGCTGTCTCAAGACAAAGCTCTAGAAAACCTTCTGATTCTGCCCCTTTTGATCCCAGACTTGCACGAGATCCCAGGAAATTAAAACTTAATGAAAGTGGTCATGCAAGTCCTTCTGTTGGTGGAGGAAAGTTTGACTTACACCATGCAAATTCTGGAGTTAAAGTCAAACAAAAAGGAGTAGATGATGAAGAAGAAGAAGTAGAAAGAGAGCTGAGAGAAAAAGCTTTCCTAATACCTTTAGAATCTTTACCTGGTGTAACACTACAAGATCCAAGGTCACAGCTTAGACAATTCAGCCATATTAAAATGGATATTATCCTGACCAAACCAAACTTTGCAAAACACATTGTGTGGGCTCCTGAAGATTTACTTCCAGTACCCTTACCTAAACCTGACCCAGTTTCATCAATCAACTTACCTCTTCCCCCACTTATAGCTGACCAGAGGCTAAATAAATTACGTAATATAAGTAGTGATCTTCATCAAAGTACAATGCCAGCTGATCCAAGATTAGCAGCAAAAGCCAAAAATAATACTGCAAGAAGTGGATACTTGGACCAACCTGGAGAAACCCATAGTCCAGGAAATAAATTAGGGGATCCTAGGTTGCAAAAAAACGTTGATCCTAGACTTCATAGGCTGTCCAGTACAGACTCTCATCATGGGATTGCAAAGGATCCTCATCCATCAAAATTTGATCCACGTTTGCCCAGACCTTGTCCTGGTTCATCACAGATCTCAGAGGCAGTAACTAATAAATCTGAATCTGATTCTCTTCCTCCATATGCTCCCAAACTGTCAGCTTCAACTGGTGTTAGACTAGGAACACCAAGCTCTATTCTTAGTGGCATTAGTTTGTATGATCCAAGGGAACATGGTTCATTGTCTTTATCAGATCCAGCACCACTTTCTTTAGGAGAGAATGGAGAGAACCAGAAAAAAATCAGTGGCTTACAAAATAATGGCAAAAATGAGCCTTCTTCTTCAGAAGCTTTGCAGAAGACCACTCCAAATTTGGAAAAGACTACAGATGGGTCAGTTGACCCACAGTCAGATAAACAGAATAATACTGTTAAGACTCAAGTTAAACCTGAGCCCCCACACTCCAGTACTGCACCAGCAGTGCACAACCTTCCAATCCAGGCTTTAACAGGATTAATAAGACCACAGTACAATGATCCACGACAGACAAGACAGCCAGGACAGGTGAATCAAATGCCAGATAGTGATCCAAATGGAGAATCAGATGATAAATCCCTGAAGGATGTTTTTAAGACTTTTGATCCAACAGCTTCACCATTTTGTTAGCAGTGCTTTATTAAAAAATTCTTTTTACTGTTGCGACTATTGCAGTTCTCTGCTGTTTTGTAACTGGTTTACCTCTATGCTTTATTTATTTTTAAATTATAATTATCAACACTTTTTCAGCTGCTAATTCCAGAACCACATGCAGTTATATGCTCTAGTGTTTGCAAAGATGTGGTATTTTCTACATATTTTTTCAACTTCAGGGAGACTGTAATAATTGACACATAGAAACAGATGTATCACGTTAGAGCTGATGAAAGCACTTTTCATTGTAAATAAAACATCATGAAAAACTCAGCACTCAACCTGTATATGTGCAAGATGTCTTTCATAATAAATGTTTAGACAAATAATTGCCACTTTTGTATGATGTGTAGTTTCAAGCGATACAGTGTATATTACTTTGAAATAAATATTTCAGACTAAGATCTTCTGAATTTATCAGGCTGACTGAAATATAAACAAATGAAGTAAAAAAATCTTAATCCTCATTTTTTAGAGCAGTTGATGTTAAAGACATCACTTTTATTCATTGTCAATATTTTTGTGTAAATGGTAACTATATCATCTACTAAAGCATTTAAAATGGCATATCTTTTCAAAGTATTTTCTTCTATACTGTATATAAAAAATTGTGAAGTATGTAACTAAAATGTTGTTAAAAGGTGAGAATACCTAAGTTGTCTAATACAAAACTTTTTATTTAATTTTTCACATAAAGTAATTCTGAATTAGTGCTATAGGTTACATTGTGGTGTTTATGTATTTCAATGTATTTTTGTATTCAGCAGCTTAATTTGTATTGCTTTTTTGTATTGATGTTACTGCAGTACTTGTATTCATCATGTCTTCAGCATTTTTAACAAAATTTTAAAAAATATAGTGGGAGTCTATTAGTGACTATTAAACTAATAATGTTCTAAATGACCAGGTACCGTATTTTTACTTATAACTCTTGGAAAATAGAAACTACCTGAACCGATCTTATACAGATTACTTATATAATCAACTGTACACAACTACCAGAGAAGAACCTCTTTTAAATCTAGCCCAATGGGCACTATACCATAAAAGGGACTATCTTGTGTTTGAGTATTTAATGTTCTCATGGTTTGTAAATCTCCTAAATTGATTAGAAATTGTATTTTTATAAAACGTTGTATTCTTGTGTATTTATTATAGTGTACAAATAATGGCTAGCCTATTTGTTTCAAACTTTGTCATGCACATGCTGTTTAGAACTGAAAAATAAGTATTACATTGATACTCATATATCCTAAACTAAAGATATATGATAGTGTTTGCTGGTAGCAAATTCAGTAGGTAACTTTGAGAGGAACATTTCATTATAAAACATAATGAAAGTAAAAGTTAAGATTTTTAAACTTAGCCTAGAAATTGGTCCTTAAAAAAAATGACCACTTTTGCTAAGTAATTTTAATATTACATGGCTAATTATTTCTGTGGGAATCTGTCACCTTTGTACCTACGTACTCAGATAATAGCATAAGGTTCAATATTAATGCATGTACACTCCTTACTTTTTGTTCATTATTTGTTATTATTTGACCTGATTACATTTTATACTGAAACTGAGTTGCAGTTAAAATAACAAATGTATGTCTATTCCATGATAAGAATTTTTTTAATGGGAGAAGTACTATATTATTAAGATGTAAATGTGATTGTCTACTGATTCTCTTTTGATTGCTTGATAGCCATGGACAAGCTCTTTTTGGTTAAAAAAAAAAGTCAGTCTTTAAACCACTGTGGCAGTAGTCATCATATTACAAATTCTGCTTTCCTAACTAAGGAAACAATTGTCTAATAAAAAACACTCAATAAAGAGTGTAAGATTTAAGTCATATATATTTTTAAATATATATATATAACATTTATTTTTGCGTGGTTAAAATTGAATACTAGTTTTGCTATATTGAGCTTCATGAAGAGCATCACTGCATTTTTGAAACTTTTAAATTACTTAGTAGCGATAATTAGCTCATCCATGTATCTTGACTCCTCATAATATATTTAAATACTGCACACATTTTAATAATATATGAAAAGATAATATCTGTTGATATTTAAGATAGGACCTAAGCCAGTGGTCTTGATTCCACCCTTTTGAATAGTAGAGAACCTTTCTCCTACTAAAAAGTTATCAGCAGTAAGGCTTAACATTCATGAATGTAAATAAGGTTGCTCAAGTGATGGTTATTTGGACATGTTGCATAGG
Organism: Vombatus ursinus; assembly: GCF_900497805.2. Lineage (NCBI taxonomy): Eukaryota > Metazoa > Chordata > Mammalia > Diprotodontia > Vombatidae > Vombatus > Vombatus ursinus. The sequence goes on from NW_020949997.1 coordinate 9,117,818, forward strand.
TCAGATTTTGGTTACAGTTTAAAATGTAAATGAATACATTATATAAAGGGTGCTTTAAGTTTTAAAATACATTATTTCGCATATAATTACAGTTTTATTGAGATGTATCTGGCTAAGAAATTGCTTTCTCACACTGGCATGTCAAATGCACTGGCCAACATAGATAATTTTAATGTATTTTTGATATTGATAAAACTATTGTTCATTAATTGTGTTTGGGACATTTTAAACAAAATTATAAAAAATACAAAGGGAGTCTATTAATGACTGTTAAACTGATAATGTTCTAAAAGAACAGGTACTGTATTTTTTTATTTACAGCATTGGTAAAATAAACAATACCTGAACTAATCTTATAATAGGGATTGTGGATAAAATCAGCTACCAGAAAAGAAAATTTACTATTCTTATTTTTTTCCTTTTATACTCTTTTTGAATGTTTTTATTAATAATTAAGTTCCCTTAGGAAAGCAGAACTTACAGGATGTGATGACTACTTTAACCTTTTCTCGTTACCAAAACTTCATATAGAGCGATATTCTCTGATGTATAAGCCACTTTATAGGGTCGAGTTGGATATTTAAGCCGTTAGTGTCCCATAAAGCAAATTATACCCTTTTTCCTCAGCACCCATGAAGATTCCAGAGGCAACTAGGAATAGATTATGGCCTTGGGAAGTATCTGATTCATAAGTTTATCCATCTATACTACTTTATGGCTTAATGGTTCTTTTCATAGTTGCACACTTGTGTGCTTTAGTTCTTAGATGGATGTAGTTAGCTACCTGTTAATGATCAGGATTCTGAACTGAGGTACAAAAGATCATAATTTATTTGAAGATTACTCTTTCTCAAATCTGATTTGGCTATTACATATAGCCTCAGATTTCTTCTATCTTTGGAGGATTACCCAACTTTGAACTGGTCTCAGGTCTTACCCTAAGGGCATAGGTTTCCTCAAGCTGTAAGCTTAAAATGTTTCACACCCCTAGATTCACCCTTTGCATGGATTCCAAACCCCAAAGTTTTTAATATTTTATTTAAAATGTAGAATGAGACCAAATTTCATGGATAAGAAGTAATGATGTCAAGTTTTCCCAATACTTCTTTGCATTTGATCTTTTGTAGGATTTCCAGCTCTTCTTACTGTCAGTCCTTTTTATTTGACAGTAAATAGGCATTTGATTAGAAAAGAAAGGTTCATTTAATCCACCTGTATATTTTTTTTTAAAGTGGGGTGGTAGTGTGGCACATCAGGCTGAGAGTTTAATAATTGTAAATTCATATATTGGTTCTAAATGCCCTAAAACAGAAGAATTGATTTTCTGTCTATTTCCTCATTTATGAAATGAGGATAATACAGCTGCTCACAGATTTTGGAAGAAATAATAATTATTGTAAAGTATTTTGTAAATAGAAAAATGCTTTTATAAAGCATCATAAAAATGATCCATCTATACCTACTGGGATGAATTAAGTTGTGCAACTTGGAAAGCAACTTGTGAAGTTTCAATGGTGTATGCTGAAGTTATTTTAGAGCCTTCATTCGTATTTCTTAAAGTCATAATTGCCTAATAATTTACTTCAAATAATTTCAACAAGTACCAGTTTCCTAAATTATAGTTTGTATAATTTATAAACAGAAAAAAATCCTTGCTGCAGGGTTTTCATTGACTTGGTGTGTGTGTGTATTAAAAACGGGACATTTATACAAATTTACAAAGCATGATACTGAGTGGTGGAGTTTTTTAATTGTTATAAAAGGCTGCTTCTGTGTGGTGTGCTTGGTAATACAAAGTTTTGTCTGAGGTAACAAGCTCAATGTTGTAAATTTGCCTATGGCTTTTAGAAACCAGCTTGTCCCATTCTGTGCAGTACATTACTTTCTGTGTTCCTGTGAAGCTTGTGATAGTGCTTAAGTATTTCAGAAAGGTAATGTCACTTATATCAGAATGACCATTGATCAAGCCAAGTATTATTGTCTCTGTCAAATACAGTGAAAGCCATAGATTGCTTAAAAGATGGGAAATTTCTTGGGCAGACCTTGAAGTCTTAGATACAGTGAGAAAAGGTCAGCTGTATGTATGACACAGGACTCTGTTGGCAAAGCTTGTCTCTTTTCCTTGCACCTAGTTAGTGAATTTATTCCGTTCTTGTTATCTTGTTGGAAATGCAAGGACAGGCTCATTATTCAAGTGGTCTTCAAAATATCAAGTTTCTATGCTTCCTCTGGTAGTCTGCTTTTGTGAACATTGCTGAAATGTAGGTTTTCCATGTTTTTGGCTGCTCTTTATAATCAACTTGCTGGAAATGAACCTAAAGTTTTAACCTGTTGAATTTCTAGGCCACTAGTAAACTGACATCAGTTCAGAGAAATCTTTGTGTAGTAAACGTAATCCATGTGTAGCAAAGAAGGCCTTTAATTGAATATTTTAAAATTACTTCTCTAACGAGAGCCAATGTCATTAGAATACCTTAAATCTTTTGAAAGATTTATAATTTCATCAGTGTGGATTCTCCCTCCCCTGAGGCAGATCCAACCCCACCACATTTCATGAAATTCTGTAGCTGAAAATTTCATCACTTGGTGGACACTTTTCTGGTGATGAGCCTCTCTGCATTTAGACAGCCTGATACTCAGGTGACAGAAATTCAGTCAACTGCCAGGCCCATACTTAAAGCCTTTCTAGCTTGGTAAGACCTGCTAGAGTTTGTGCTTTACTGGAATAGCCTTTGAGAACTCAGGGTCAACTCCATGCCACAGTGAATCATCAGGGTAGGACTTTAGTGGAGGATCCACTGTACTTTCCTACAGGTAGCTCAATATGCTTTGCAGAACCAGTCTGAATGGATCCTGATGTTCACAAAACTCCAGTAATGAACATCATACTTCTTAGTTAGATTTACAGTACTTGTTGCACCATAGCCTAATTTATCCCTTTGGGCACTTTCTCCTTAAAGGGTTACAAAGCTAAGAAGGCTTTTCATCTTTCCTGGCCTTTTAATGCTTTTGTAGGATAATCTGTGTTTTTAGATAAGAATAAATAAAAAGCACATTTGGAATTAGTTTGTACGTGGCTCAAGGACAGGAAATACATCTGCTATACTTTTTATATACCCCCAAAGGAACAAACTTAATACTGGCCATATTGTAGGTGTTTTATAAGTGCTTAATTGATTGGTTTCTTAATGCATTAAACCCAAGGGTTAATGTTAATATTTTATCAGAGTAGTAGGGACGAAAATATTTCATGGCAGCTATATATTCTTGATTATGTTCAAGGGCAAGCTACTTTGTGAAATCTTTTCTCCAGTAAACATAAGGCATCTTCTCCATTCCTACCTTCCCAAAATAAATAGCTTGAATAGTGTAGGTCATAGGGGTAATTCAGTTTCCCCTGTATTCTACTTTATGGTACCATATACCTCAGAGAGTACTGGAATGCACTAAAATAATCTCTGGATAAGTCAGGCAAATCAAGGAGATAAAAATGACTTTTTTCCATTGGTCTTTGAGGAGTTCTTGATATACATAAAAAAGAAATAACTGTAATCATAGATCAGTATTTATTATAAAAATATCCCTTGCCTTTCTTGGGTAATTCCCCCAAATTTTCTCAAGGACTTAAGCCAGCATCCTTTTAAATTCCCATTTTCCTGAGAGGAAAGTAAACACTGTGTGGATTAACACCTTGATAGGTAGGTTATTGGGTAGAATAACAACAATCGCCATTCACAAGGAATAGTAACTCTCCCTTTGAAATTTTAAAATTCAATATTACTTTATTCTTATTTGACAGTTTTCTGCTTTTGTTAAAGCTTGAAACAGCTGACCATCATTACTATTTTTAGTGGGATGTTTATCAGAGGTATATATGAAGAAAGTGTTGATTTTCTTCTTGGCTTCAAACTGCATTGTCATTTCTTGGAATAGTGTATTATAGCATTATTTGCCTTTTAGTCAGGCATTCAACTTTGAGTTTTTAAGGAAAAATTAACAAGCTTGGCATGTTAGCCGCAGTTAAGTAGATTATCAGCCCCCTTCGTGCTCACCATTTAGGCATTTCATTAGTGCTTCACACCACTACCCTGGTAAAATCTTGAGAGGAGGTGAAATTTCCTTTTTTCTTTACTCCATTGTCAGTTACTGTAATACAGTTAGAAGTAAGCCAAAATTAGTGTTTTACATTGTCCGTGTACCTTCACTACCAGCAATATTTGAGAGTTGGTTGTGTAGTAAGTTGAAGGGTGTTTGGGGGGGCAGGACATGGGGGAGAAAACACAGGATACACATGAAAATAAGCTAAATACAAGATAAGTATTATTACCAGAGTTTTCATCCATCCTTAATTTTATTAGCATTTGCACTTCAAATGCTTAAGAGGGAAGTCACTTGACTTGAGGTTTTTTCAAGTAATGGAATGCCATTCCCTTTTAAGAGTGACAATCAAAAAAGTCATTCAGTATGCCAAATTGCCCTAGTTCTTAATATTTTTATTCCTCCAAAAACTCTGAAAGGCTCAGATATAGAATTCCACAATAGTGGGTTGTTACTGTTTTTTCTTGTTTTGAGCTGTCAGCTTTTCCAGGATCCAAATGTATTAATGTAATTTCTTGGTTGGGATATAGTGGGCTTGTTTAGACTCATGATAGGCTACTTCTCTGCCAGTTTCACAAGCATCATTTTTTGCTATGCAAACCCAAGTTGCTCCAATTCAGTATTAGGTATTCCTGACATTCTACTATCATTATTTGGGTTCCCTGAACTATCAAATGCTGGACCCATGCCATCAATATATTTCTCTTTAGGGGCTTTATTGATTGCATCTTTGTGAACTGATAACTTCTGGGTATTCAGAATCAATTATCATTTGGTTTTGACCCTTGTTGACATTGGTAACAGGCCATTCTGCTACTTTTGACCTAACTGAAGGCATATTCATTTGACTATATCAGGGAAAACTTCCTGTTTTCTCCTCATTCACTGTTTTCCAGATTGCATCTTGTTCTGTTCCAAGTTTCTGTAATTTCTTCCTGTAACACTTTCCATTGTCTGACTTGAAATAAAGTTATTTCTAACCTCTCTCCTAGTACTCTGTTGTTTGCTTGCCATCAATAAAGCTATAATGGTGCCTCCTCAACTTCCTTTAGATCACAATCAGAAGCTGATCAACAATTCAGCTTCTGCTTATTAACCATATTTCTTGGAGCTTATTCAATTTCTTTTCCTAATTGTGCTTTGCCTAATAACAGTATTTAAAGCTTTCTTTATCAATATAAGCTAAAAAAATCCATTTAAAATATTCCTTGGATATAAATTTTCTTGCTTCTGGGGTTGCTGGTAAAATAATCATTTTGAAGAAGGGCAGAAGCCATGCTTGGCTCAGAGTTCATGCTGATTCTTAGGAAGAGACCTTAGATTTCCTTCAGTCTAGTATCCATAGCATCATTAAGAGATGCCCTTAGTTTTTCCTCCAATGCCACCCCCTACGCAAGTGATAAAACAGCTCCAGTTTTAAAAGTTTTCTTTTTTCTTAAAAATAGCAGCAGCTAGGTGGCACAGTGGATAGAACATGGCTCTGTGGTCAGGAAAACCAAAGTGCAAATGTGGCCTACTAGCTAAATGACCCTAGGCAAGTCACTTAACCTCTCTCTGCCTCAGTTTTCTCAACTGTAAAATGGAGATAATAATAGAATATACCTCCCAGGTGGTTGTGAAGCTCAAATGAGATATATTTATAAAGCACTTAACACAGTTTCTGGTGCATAGTAGTAGATGCTTAATAAATATTTGTTTCCTTCCTTGAAATAGAATGTGCTAACTTATCATTTCTATCTGCTGGTACCAGCTTTGCCCTTTGGAATGGCACAAAACAAGTCTGTTCCATCCTATACATGTTATATCAAATTATTAAGAACTATAAATGCTTGCAATATAAACAATGGCATGACTTCTTTTACATTAGTGATTTCTGACATTTGAGAGGTTGCAAGTCAGATTCTTTCAACTTTGAGCAAACAAGTACTTTTAGGTTTGCGAAAATGTTTTCCTCACATTCCTATGAAGTTGGCAATGTAAATACTTATCTCCATCCAACAGATAAGGAAGCTGTACCACATAAAGGTTGTGATTTGCTCATAATCACAAAGATAAAGTATCTGAAGCAAGATTTGAACCCAGCTCTGTTGAATCCAAGCCCAGAACTCCCTCTGCTGTGTTCTGCTACCAAGTACTCTGTGGCATATGTTTCTTTAAATAAATTAATTTTTTCAATATTTTGAGAATCTTGCAACATTCTCTGAGGTAATAGGAGACATGGAGATTTTAAAAACCAGGGTTGGGAATCAGTGTTTTAGAAATAATATCTGGACATTTTTTTTCTGGCTACACTATCAAGTTCTCCACATGATTAATATGAATGGGTAATAAGCAGACAAGTGGCTAGGTTCACTGCCAGGGAATGAATATACCTTAGCCCAGTCCTCCTATGAGTGGAGCTAGAACCATTTACAGTGGGATTTCTCAGTACCACATTGATTTTCCAAAGGTTAAATACTGTAGTAGAGTGAAAAGAACATCAGAATTGAAGTCAGAATACCTTGGTTCAAATCCCAGCTCTGCTACTTACTTCCTGTAAACTTGGGTAATTCCCCCCGGACCTATTTATCTATTTGAAAAAAAGCATTTGGACTGCAATTCAGCTTTTCTGTATCCAAACCTAGTGTTCTTTTTATTACACCCTAGCTTCCTTCCATCAAGACCACAAGTGAAATAAAGATGGTATTTGGGCCCTCTTGGATGAGTATATGCACAAAAAAAAAAGACATGAAAAATACCTGTACTGTGGATTGACAATAGCAATATACATTTAAAATCAGGAAAAACATAAGACAAAAACATGTTTTAGCAGCTTTGAATATGGGTAATACCATAGATATGCTGATGATCACTATAGCCTCTAATCTATCCTAGCTGTTCTTATACCCATTCTCCAGATTGATCCACTGGTACTCAAAGAAGCATTTCTTGGAAAACCATTCTGCTGAGAATTGTGGGAAGTTTTCAGCGTGCTGGAACCCAGGGAAGTCCATATACCCCACTAAAGTTTTAAAACTTCACCAGATAGAAAAATGATGAATAAAATCAAAGAGAATTGGCTATAAATACCCCTATCCAATGCAGAACTTCTCAAAAAGATCTGCCAGAATTCTGTAAAAGTGCAGAGAAGAGACAAGCTAAGGTAAATGGAAGATAAAGTGCAAAACAGCCCAGTCCCATAGCAATAGACAGGGACAGAGCAGCATCTGGCCCATGATCACTTAGGTACCCCAGTTATGGAAAGATATAGGTCTAGACCAGTGTCCAAGAAACCTGTGCCCAACCCAAAAATCCCAAAGATGAGTAATTCTATGAGTCCAAGTAGAGCCTCAGAGAAAAGAATGTCCTGGCCATAAGGATTACAATACAAAAGATACAAAATGGAAGAGCTAGGAAGGATAGAATGGCAAGGAAAATAATGCCACAAATAGATGGTGGTAAACCTTGCCCAAGAATTGAACTCCCTGAAAATTAAAATGGGCCAAATTAAAAAACACGTCCATGAGTCAACAAGGAATATGGCAATTAAAAGGTTGACATGAAAATATAAGGTATATGTCAAAAAGAACTGACCTGGAAAAAAGGCCACAAGATAAGAATCATTAGACTACCTGAAAAGGCTGACCCTCCCTCTTCTCTACCCCTAAAAAACCTTAGATATTATATTTCAAAAAATCATAACTGAAAACTCCCCAGATCTCTCAGAACCAGAGGACAAAGTGAACATAGAAAGAACACAGTGGTTACCTCTTCCAAGAAACCTCAAAATGAAAATTCCCAGGAACATGATGGCCAAAATCCAGAGCTTTCAGGTTAAAAAATACAGCAAACTACTAAAAAAGAGAGTTTAAATGCCAAGGAGTCACAGTAAGGATCACAAAAGACCTGACAGTTACTACTATGAAGATCAGGAGAGCTTGGAATATGATATTCCAAAAAGCACACAATAAAGGCTTACAATCAAGAATATCTGGAAAAACTGAGTAGAATCCTAGAGAGGGTGGGAAATGGACCTTTAATGAAACAGTGGATTTTCAAGCATCCCTGATGTAAAGACCAAATCTGAGGAAATACTTTGAAAAGGAAACACAGGAAGACATAAACATTTATATAGCACCTATTACATATCAGGTACCATGAGACAAGAGAAACGTAAAAAAAAAAATACATCTGGTTAATTGGAAAGGGGCTATGTGAGGATTACATGCTAATAAAGGAAGAAGAAACAAATATCCTCTCAGAACCCTAATGTCATAGAGAAGGTGATATATGATAGATGGCACTGGGGTGGTTTTGTTCTTTTTTGATGTCTTTAAGCAAAGAGGGAAATAGGAGAGATAGGCAAGTATATTGGACAGGAAAGGAGGATAAAGGGAAAGAATTCAACTATCTCACGTAAATGGTGTTACAGGAGATGAGTATATAGACGCAATGGACCAGGCATTCCATGATGCCTTTACCTGAATTGTACAAAGGGAAATGGAACACAAGCATGCACACACACAAAGTGTGTTGTGGAAATTAATTAGTAGAAATAGGGAAGGAGAGATGGTGGGGCGGGAGCAGGTGAGGAGATAGAACAGTATAGGTGAGGGTTCAATCATAAAACAATAAGGAGTGTGTGTGAAGAGAGAATTTGAAAGAAAAAAAGAGCAAAAACCGGCAATCAGAAGTGAGACAAGAAGAGAAGAAGGGAGTGGAAAGGGAAAATAGAACATGTCCTAGCAAAGGGAGCAGACTCAGCTCCCTAACCCCTAGGCTCAAACCAGGGCTAGCTTGAAACTGTCCTTCTGAAAAAAAATTAGGATCTTAGATTCAGCCCCCTGGGGACTCTGTCACTCTGACCCTTTAAAATCTTCTAGTTAGCTCACATCAGCCAAAGGCATAGAACAGTCATACTGGAGCTCCACCCAGGGACAAGACTGCAGCTATGTTGCCCACACCCAAACCAGGCTCGTGAGCCTAAAGAAGTCACAACCTTTCTGGGGCTAAATTTCCTCATCTATAAAATGAGATTGGACTAGCCGGCCTCAAGCTCTCTTCAGGCTCTGATTCCATCTGATTCAATGATGCCATGGGTCAACAATTTTTTTTCTTTCTTTCTTTTTTCTTTTTTATTTTAGACAAATACTAAAACTTAAATACATAATTAAAAAGAAAAAGAAACATATTATAAACTTAAATATAAATAAGAAAAGGAAAAAAATGTCATGTGCAGTGTCTGGCCCATAGTAGGCACTTACTGAATATTTGTTCCTTCATCTTCCCTTGTTGTTAGACTCAACAGGCATAGTGCAGTGGGAAAGGTGGAAGGAATTGAAATAAAAAAGTCCAGGGTTTAGATCTTGGCTCTGTCACTGCCAGCATAACTTTGGGAAACTCAATCGACTTCTTTGGGCCTCACTTTGTCTCATCTATAAAATCTATAAAATGATAGTGTTGTCCTAGATAATGTCTAAGGCATCTTCCAGCTCAAATTCTATAATTCTAAACTAAATAGTGACAGTCATAGGGTTTCTCTAGTAGTGTCCTCACATTCAACTCAAAAAGAGGTCAGGTGATACAATTGGTATCAGACCTGGGTGTCTTCTGACTCCAAGACCAGGGATATTTTTGTGTTTCATTGTCAGGGATTCCAGATGTTGTTGCACAGATGTTCTTTCCACCATTGATCCAATACAACCCAATCTCTATTAAGTGTCTACCATGTACAAAGCAGTTAGCCTTTATGAGAAATGGCAAATGGTCTTCATGAGGTTCTGTGGCCAAAAAAGCCATCCCCTTTCTGCCAAACTAGTGAAAAAACATCAGGTTAAATTCTTCTCCCAGGGTCACACAGGCAGGAAATCTCATAATGGGAGCTCAAACTCAAGTCTTCTGACTCAGTCTAGTGCTCTTTTCACCACACCAGTATGCATAGCTAGTTGTAAATGAACAACTGTTCTGATGATAAGTAGGACAGTAATGAGGGAAATGCAGAGGTTTAGTGCCTTTTTAAATCTTAAGCAGCATTTTGTTGTTGAGTTGTTTTTCAGTCATGTCCAACTCTTTGTGACCCCTTTTGGGGTTTTCTTGACAGAGATCCTAGAGTGGTTTGCCATTTCCTTCCCCAGCTCATTTTACAAATAAGGAAACTAAGGCAAATAGGTTAAGTGACTTGCCCAGGGTCACACAGCTAGTAAGTATCTGAGGACATATTTGAACTCAGAGAGAGGAGTTTTTCTGACTTGAGGCCCAGCACTCTATCCACTGTGCCACCTAGAGCATAGTACAAAGCAGGGATGGGGAACCTGCAGCCTTGAGGCCACATGTGGCCCTCTTGGTCCTCAAGTGTGGCCCTTTGACTGAATCTAGTTTGGATATTGGATTGGTTTGCTATTTATTTCTCCAGTTCATTTTACAAATAAGGAAACTGAGGCAAACAAGTGATTTGCCCAGGGTCACACAGCTAGTAAGTGTCAGAGGCCAAATTTGAACTCAGGTTCTAGGACCAGCATTCTATCCACTGTGCCACCTAACTATATACATATAGTACATTAAAATACTTTGTCAATCTTAATCACTCAACTTAAAAAAGAAGGATCACTGAGTCACAAGTTCCAACACATATTAGCGTATTACAATAACCAAATAACCAAATCACCTCATTCCTCTGACCCTCACCTGCAGTACCTACTTCATAAGATTGGTAAGGGGTTCAAATGAGATAGTGTATGTAAAATGTTTTACAAATAGTAACCTCATAGGAAGAGGCAATGTAGTACAGTGGAAAGACAGCTAACTGGCTTTGGAATCCGGGAGCTTGAGTTAAAATCCTCCCTCTGATGTTCACTGCTTGTATGACCTCAGACAAGTCACTTAACCTCTCTTGATCTCAGTTTTCTCATCTGTAAAATGAGGGAGTGGGGGTAGACTCAGGGACCTGAGAGGTCCCTTCCAGCTTCAGATCTATGATGCTATATAAATGTCAGTCATTCCCCAAAACATAGAAACCACAGAATGGGTTTAGGTGTGGCTCTTCAAACATGAGTTTTACTTAAGTTCCTCAGCAGTCTCCCGACCTAGGGAGCAATCTGGACAACTTCCTAGAAAAAGAATAATTCCATTTACCCTTTTTTTTTTTTTTTGGTGAGGCAATTGGAGTTAAGTGACTTGCCCGGGGTCACACAACTAGTAAGTGTCAAGTCTCTGGTCTGAGTCTGGATTTGAACTCAGGTCCTCCTGACTCCAGGGCTGGTGCTCTATCCACTGCGCCACCTAGCTGCCCCCTCCATTCACCCTTAGCACCTGAGGCAGGAGCGTGTGGCACATTGATAGTCGTGGGATGATACTACAGACTGTGATACCTACAACAGCAGTCTCCCAGGCTTCAGATGACTTCTCCAGCAAATGCTTCTTTGTCCGCAGCTCCTGATGGCCCAGATACACACCTCTTCACAGCCCACAGCAGGGCTGGATGGGTTCAGTGGTCAGTGTGTACCTGAACATTCAGCCTGGGGCATTTTTCTACATCTCACCTTGTGGAGTCCCATTTCTTGGCCTAATATCAGTTTGGCAGCCATAGCACGTGAATAGACGTCCCTCATAATTGCTCAGTTGGCCTCCTCCTGCTTTTCCTCAGGCCGTGTCAAGCTTCTCTTAGCTTTTATCAAAAACTAGCCATCTTTTCATACCTGTTGTTCCTCTTGACAAAATGCAACCATGGGGGGGGGGGGGAATCATTTTTCCCTGGAAGACAGCACAAAGTGAATCTTTAAAAGAGGACCTCAGGGAACTTGGCATATTGGATCTGATTATTTGAGTTGAAGTAGGGTCAGGGTAGGGAATTTGTATTAGTAAATGAAGGTGTGACATGAGAGACCCCTCAGATCCTGCATTTTCTTATTTTTTCTTTTCTGCCATCTGCATCTACATACTCACAGAAAGCTAGAACTTAGAGTTAATATGGCATCATCTTACAGAGAGGGTAACTGAAGCCCTGATTTACCCAGAATCATTGAGCAATAATAGTAAGTGACAGAGACTAGTTTCAGACCCAGACCCCCTGTACCTAAGTCTAGTGCTCTTTAACAAGACATGCCCCCCTCCAGGCTCCAAAGTCAGAATTCCCAGACAGCAGGACTCATTGATGCAGATGGTTTGCACTGTCATGATTGAAATGAAGGTAGACTGAAGCAGCAAAATTCTAAGCATGATCAATTTATTAGCAAAGCTAAGACTTGCCAATAAATGGGGTCCAAGGCTCTTGGATAACCAAGGAACCATCTGACAGTCAAGAGAGATCTTTTACAGAGGAACCCAAAAGTAGACAGTGACATCAAATAGATAGTAACAAAGTTACTATTTCATTTCTGGTTGGTCAGTGCCATGCTTATTAACCACAAGTTATACCAGTTTATCATAAGGTGGACTAACATCCTCTCGAAAGTCCAGTGGTTGGAAATTTTTAATAGTATTTTATTTTTTCCCAATTACCTGTAAAAATAATTTTAATATTCACTTTTTAAAATTGTGAGTTCTCAATTTTCTCGCTTCCTCATTCATTTCCCCCCCCCAAGATGATAAGCAAATTGACATAGGTTATATATGTACAATCATGTAAAATATATTTCCATATTAGTCATGTTGTGAAAGAAGAAACAGATCATGAGAAATTGATGAATGGTCAAGAGATATGAACAGGCAATTTTCAGAGTAAGAAATCAAAACTATGAATAGTCATATAAAAATTCTCTAAATCATTAATAATTAGAGAAATGCAAATTACAGTTCTTAGGTAGCACCTCATGCTCATCAGATTGGCTGAGATAAGAAAAATGACAAATGCTGGAGAGGATGTGGAAAAATAAGTACATTAATGCACTGTTGGTAGAGCTGTCAACTAACTAGTCAATCATTCTGGAAAGCAATTTGGAACGATGCTCAAACAGCTATTTAACTGTGCATACCCTTTAACCCAGCAATACCACTAGGAGGTCTATATTCTAAAGAGATCAAAGAAAAATGAAAATGACACCTATGTAGAAAAATACTTATAGCAGTTCTTTCTGTGGTGGCAAAGAATTGGAGACCAAAGTGATGCCCATCAATTGGGGAATGGCTGAACAAATTACAGTATGTGAATGTAATGAAATACCACTGTGCTATTTAAAAAATGATGAAGGGGATTGTTTCAGAAAGAAATAGAGAGACTTATATGAACTGAAATAAAATGAAGTAAGCAGAACCAGAAGAACAGTTTGCACAGTCACAGAAATATTGTAAAGATAATCAATATTAAAGGACTTAGTAACTCTGATCAACACAGTGGCCCTCTACAATTCCAAAGAACTCATGATGATAACTGCTGTCCACCTCCAGATAACAAACTAATGAATTCAGACTACAAATTGAAAAAAAAAAATTTCTCTTTCTTTTTTATGAACATATAGCTAATATGGAAATGTTTTTTCCATGACTTCATATTTGTAATGGGTTTTGCATTTCTTGTCTTCACAATAGGTGGAGATAGCATTTAGGGGAGGGAGAGAATCTGAAATGGATAATAAAATGTAACTTAATTTAAAATAATAATAATAGCACCTGCTTCCTAGGGTTGTTGTGAGGATAAAGTGAAATATTTATTAAATGCTTTGTAAACCTTAAAGTATAATATAAATACTAGCTATCATTATTATCATCATTTGCTTTTATTCCTCTTTTCTTCTGTGCATTATAAGTAAATGTTTATCCTTTAACTGGGGTTGCAGCCAACTTTACAAAGATGGTAGAACCAGCTCCCATTCATGGGTTATGCCCCATAATGATGGAGTGAGCCAGTGATTGGTTGGGGTCAGCACCCATCAGAATGAGGTACAAAGTCTGCACTAATTCAATTCAGCAATTTAACAAAGCACCTACTATGTGCTAGTGCTAAGAGCTAGGGAGACACACAAAAATGGAACAATCTGTATCTTTATGAGAGGGGGAAGTTTTCTTCCATTCTACTGGGGGGGTAGGGGACAACATGTAGACAAGTATAGTCCATGGAAAACAAAGGGATAGAATCCTAAGGGATTGGGAAGGGGGTCAGGAAAGGTGTCAATCAAAGCATTTATAAAGTGCCTACTATGTGTCAGGCACTGTGCTAAGGGCTAGATATGAAAAGGCAAAAAGATAGTTCCTACTCTCAAGGAGTTCACAGCCTAATAGGGCAGACAATATGCAAATTATATACAGCATAAATTGGAGATAATCACCAGAACACCAGCATTAAGGCAGGGAGGGGGACATCAGGAAAAGCTTCTTGTAGAATATAGGATTTTAGCTGGGACTTGAAGGAAGCCAGGAAAGTCAGGAAGCAGAGATGAGAAGGGAGAGAAATCCAGGCATGGGGAATTGCAAGTGAAAATGCCTGGAGTCAGGAAATGGTAAGTGAGGAACAAAAAGTAAGCCAGTATCACTGGATCTCAAAGGACATGGTGGGGATAAAAGGAGTAAGAAGACTAGAAAGGTAGGAGGGGGCCATGTTATGAAGGTCTTTAAAAGCCAAACAGAAGATTTTATAATTGAACCTGGAGGTGCTAGAGACTCACTGGAGTTGATTGATTGGGGGTTGAGGGAATAGGGAATTGAGGAATGACATGATCAGATTTGCACTTGAAAAAGATCAATTTGACAGCTAAGTGGAGATTAGAGTGGACTGGGGAGAGACTTGAGGATGGGCTATTGCAATAGTCTAGGTGTGAATTGATGAAGGTCTGGGCCTTGGTTGGTAGCAGTGTCAAAGGAGAAAAGGGGGTATATATGAGAGACATTATGAAGGCAAAAATGAGAGGACTTGAGAACTGCTTGGATATAGAGGTTGTCATAAAAGAAGGTGCATCTGAGTTAAGCATTGAAGTTAGACAAGGATAATGAGAAGCAGAGATGAGGAGAAAAGTCCATTCTCAGCATGGGTGGGAAACGACTGCAAGGACCCTGATCATGGTCTTCGGTCATGGCTCTAACCTTGGAATCCCCTGCTCAAGTAACTTCAATGGCTCCCTCTTTCTTATCATACGCATTTCTTCTCAAATCTCTATGCCTGTACTATGGGCTATCTGCTATGCCTGCTGTGTTATTCTTCCTCCCCTCTACCTCCTGGAATCCAATGCTCAACTGATACCTCAGTTCAGGTTCCAATGGTCTGAAGTCTTTTTGATCTCCCAGTTTGTTAGTGTTCCCCTCCCTAACCGCCCACCCGACTTACACACACACACACACACACACACACACACACACACACACACACCAGAATTTACATTTTAGTTAATTTGTATATATTACATATCTACTTTTTGCTAACTAGTTGCTAAGGTTAGTTCTTAGAGTACAATGTAATTTGAATATATTTAGTAATCAAATGGTCTTTAAGTCTAAACTAAAAGAAAAAAATTAGAAAAATATGACTTGTAATTAAAACAACTTAAACTTGACCTTTTGGGGAAAAAAAGTTATTGATGCTGAAAAGTGGGAGATGGGTGGAAGAAAGAACATCAGCTATATTTTCACAAATGTTATTATGTGTTGTATCCTCCCAGCAAGCTCCTTGAGGCTAGATACTGCTTTTGTGTTTGTCTTTGAGTACCCAATGCCAAACACAGTACCTGACACGTAGTAAGCATTTAGCAAATGTGGATATGAGAGACAGACTGTCATGTTTGGGCAATAGCTAGCAGTCCAATTTAGTTGGAAAGAAAGAGTCTTCAAAAGGACTGTATGAAATAAGGTTGGAAATACAGGGAGGAGCCCAATTGTACATGATCTGACAAGCCAGGCTAAGGAGTTTTTGATCAGGGAAGGAACATAGTCAGCTTTGTGCCTTGCATTAGGTGCTGGATCTCTGTAGGTAATGATGTCCCTAAGAAAATAGTTGGATTTTAGGTTTAAGTGGTCCATGGTTCTTTAACCATGGACACAAGTGTGGGTGCCTCCTTTGCCCTTGTTTTGCGTAGTCCAGACTCATCTCGGTCCGCATTTGATGCTTCTTGGGATCTGTGCTTTAGCAACTCTCTTTTCCACTGCATGCAGAAGGCTGCTGCCTCCAGTTCATCTGCATCTAGGAGAGGCTCCCTTAAGCCCTGGGGGTGAGAGACACAAGCAAAATTAGATTTGGTTTTTATGAGAAATTGTACCCAAAGTCTATGAAAGTTTGGACCTACCAGGTTGCCTGGTTCACCATTCCAAATTGATGGCTCAACCATATTCTTTTGGCTTCCTTATTATGGCAATTGATGTACATCAATATAGCATTTGTGAAAATGTAGTTGATGTCCTTTCCTCCATCCATCTCCAATTTTTTCAGCATCAATAGTTTTTTTTAGAAAATCAGGTTTAAGTTGTTTTAATTACAAGTCATATCTTTTTATAATTTTTATTTTTTCCTTTAGTTTAGATAGAAAGACCATTCAATTATTAAATATATTCAAGTTACAATGCACTCTTAACAACTGAACTTAGCAACTAGTTAGCAAAAATAATTTATTAAAATAGGAAGCTATCAGATAAACTCCATCTTCCTCCCACTCTACAAGTGAAATCCAACTCCCACATTAGGCAGCCACTTTCCCATCACCCATGTTCTAGGATCTCCCTTCCTACTCAACTGAATTTGCGCTAATTAATTATATTATTTTCACATCACAAGTTACAGAGTTTATTTGAGGGGACATTTCATTCTGCTTCTCAGAAAATCAGAAGTGTTACTTATAGTTCTAAGTAGCAAAGCCAGAATTCAAATCAAGATCCTCTGACTCCAACTCCTTTCCTAAGCAACACACTGCTTGTTTTGTTTTGTTTTGTTTTTTAAATAAATGATGTAATTAATTACTCTGGTAAAAAAAAAAAAAGCATTTATTAAGTGTCTATGTGCAACAAGATGCTATGCAAGGCAATATGGATACAAAGCCAAAAAATGAAAGTCCCTGACCTTAAGAGACTTAAACTCTGCTAGTGAATAGGTAAGGTGGGAGACAGATACAACATGAATGTAATTTCAAGGTTTGTTGAAAAGGAGGGAATCTGGGAAGGTATCCTAACTATCATAGTTCACTTCCTTGAATGCCTCCTTCAATGGGTGTCCAAGGGAACTTAGAGGACCTAAAATTCAACTTTATCAATCACATTCCACGTTGACAACTCCAGGGAAAGGTTCAGTAGGAGATGAAATCAGTGTAATTGGCTACAATAAAGTCTGGGAATTTTCAGTAGGTTTTAGAGATCCATGCCACCCATGATCCATTTTCCTATGACCTCAAGTTATCCAAAGACCTAGGTGGATTTCATGGACTGGAGCCCATGATGTCCAAAAAAAAATGCTCTTCATACTTACACGAAGACATGCTGCTCCTGCTGCCTTTAAAGTCTGCAAAACACCCTGGAGGAGGTTCTGGGCATTGTTCACAAGGAGTTCTTCAGAGGACTTGCTGCTTGCTAGAGCTGCTTTTACACTTGAGAAAAGAGAAAAATGCTGTGGCATATTTAAGGGTTGAAATATTGTTCAGACCAGATAAAAGAGAAGACATGCTGCAATAAACAGTCTTTACCAAAGGTAAGAAAAATTTGTTTCCTGGCTACTGGGAAGATGTTACAGGAACCAAACAGGAAAAGAAATTACATCTGATTTATTTTTCATGAGTTGGGAGATTTATAGCTGCTTTTTTTTTTGCATTGAGATTAGGTGAGGTACAGTAGAAAAGGGGCTGGATGTGGAGGTGGAAGACCAGGGTTCAACTCTGGCTCACTGTGTGTGACCTTGGGCTTTTAAAGACCTCTTTAAAACCTCAGATACTTAGCTGTATGACCCTGGGCAAGTCACTTAACCCCAATTGCCTAAAAATAAATAAATAAATAAAAACCTCAGATACTTCCTAGTTGTGTGACCTTGACCAAGATACTTAAACACCAGAATGTACTGAACTTTCCAAGTAATGCTGAGGACAAGGAAACTTTTCTGAGCTATTCTCCAATAGATAAATTGTCAAATACTAAATTAGTTTCAAAAGAAGAAATGTAATCCATAAGTAACCATATGATAAAATGTTCAAAATTACTCATAAAAGAGAAATACATATGAAAACAACTCTGAGGTTTTTACCTTATAACCATCAAATTGGAAAAGATGATAAAAGATAGAAATGGTCAATGATGGAAGGATTGTGGGAAAGACAGGTGCAATGTCCATAGCACTGTAGGTCAATCTAAACAATTTGGAATTATTTGAAAAAAGTTGTCAAACTGTTCACATTCTTTGACCAAATGATCCCACTACTCAGTGTGTACCCCAAGGAAGCAAATTACAGAAAAGTCCAATGTATACAAAAATATGTGTAACAATCTTTTTTTGGGGTGGGGGAAATAAAACTAGGAAGAAATGGGTGCCCATCAATTGTTTAGCAGCTGAAGAAATTGTGATATATAAACAAAATGGATGTTCTTTTGTTGTAAGAAATGATAAATATTAGGAATTCAGAGAAACATAGAAATGCCTATATGAATCAAAACAGCCAAAACAAACAAACAAAAAACAACAACCCAGAATCAAGTGAACAATAGGAAGCAATTAAAATAGCAAAGTACAATGAAAACAGTACTGGATTTGGGATCAGAAGACCTAGGTTCAAATTTCAATTCTACTACTTGTGTGCCCTTGGGCAAATGACAAGCTTTTTGTGACTGTTTCTTAATCCACAAAATGAAGGGATTGGACAGATGACTTCTGAGATCCTTTCTGTTCTAAAGCTATGGTCCTATATAATATAATCATATACATAAATTAAAATAACTCTTTGGTTGTTGTCATTCAGTTGTAAGCAACTCTTCATGACCCTGTTTGAGATTTTCTTGGCAAAGAACTGGAGTGGATTGCCATTTCCTTCTCCAGCTTATTTTACAGATGAAGAAACTAAGGCAAACAGAGTTAAATGCCTTATCCAGGGTCACACAGCTAGCAAAAGGTTCTGTGGCAAGATTTGAACTTAGAAAGATGAGTCTTTCTGACTTCAGGTTCAGTGTCATAACCACTGTACCACCTAGCTTCCCAACCCACCTAGCTCTACTCTAAACTTAGATTTATGCATTAATCAGCCTTGGTCCCAGAAAACAATACCTACAGAATGCTTATGGTGTTAATCAATAAAAACTTAATAATCACCTACTATGTGCCAGGCATTGATACAGTTGTATCAATTTTGCTGAACTGTTTTTCTTTATACAAGGGAGAGTTTATGGAGGGTCATTAGTATATGTGAAAATGACCAATAGTGTAAAAGAAAAAAAGCACTAATAAAATATTTTTCAAAAAAATACTTCAAAAGAATGGGCTCATAATTCCCCAGGAGTTAGATGATGATTAAAGGAGATTTTCTTAATTCCTCAAAGAGGATTAGGGTTTTTTTGGGAGGAGGGAGGTAAAGCTATATTGGCAACAAGAAGAAAGTTATACTATATTATCACTAAGGCATCTTTTGGCTCTAAATCTTATAACCCTGTAATTCTAAGGCAGGGATTAAAACACTGCTTAGGACAGAGAATGATGATAATGATAATGAACAATGGAAAGAAGGCAGAACTACTTGATTCCAATTTTGCTTCTGTTCTCTCTATCAAGGAGAATGATCTTCAGGTTGAGAAGGATAGAATACAAGTTGACAAGGTGGAATTAAAACCCGTTAAGTATGGTATTTAAAATGGTTAGATGCTCTCTGGCATCTGGGTTCATACCACCTGGCCCAGACAAATTACATCATAGAATACTATAAGAATTTGTGGATGTTATAAGTGAACCACATCAATGATCTTTACAGAATCATGGAAAACAGCAGTACTTTCTTGGAACTGATTTATGCCTGGCAAACATTGTCTTAATTGGACTCATCTAATTATATGTCACTCAGTTTGACATCAAATCCTGGAAAAAATTTTCTAATTGATTATTTATTTTTTTGCTTTTTTGGTGAAACAATTGGGGTTAAGTGACCTGCCCAAAGTCACACAGCTAGTAAGTGTTAAGTGTCTGAGGTCAAATTTGAACTCAGGTCCTCCTGACTCCAAGACCAGACTGCTATGCACTACACCATCTAGCTGCCCCCACAAAATTGATTATTAAATGTAAGATAGGTGAGCACTTAGAAAGGAAGATGATAATCATTATAAACCAGCATGAATTCATTAAGAACAATCCATGGAAGATTTACATCACTTCATTTTTTTGACAGTATGGTAGAGTGATAAGAGTATTGGACTAAGATTCTGAAGACATGAGTTAGGCACTCACTAGGAGTGTAATCTTGGGCAAAGCATTTTATCCTTTTGGGTCTTGATTTCCCCATCTATAAAAATGAGGATTTTAACACTAATAATGCCTATGTCTCACAAGGTAACAACACTTTGTAAATCTTAAAACACTAAATACACATGAATAAGTGACTCAGCTAAAAAGCTGGTAAATCAAGGGTATTCAATACAATAATGAGCATTTATTAAGTTCCTACTATGAGCCAGGCACTGTGCTATGTACCATAGAGACAAAAGTAATAGCAACCTTTGCCTCACGAAGCTTACATTTTACTGAGGAGAAACAATATGAGTACAGAAAAGTCAGTACAAAATGTACACAAATTAGAAGAGTGGAATGTTGACAAATTGGAGAGTGGAGAGAGTGAGGAGGGATTAGGAAAGAGTTCATGTAGGAAATGACACTTGAACTGGGCCTTGATGGGAATCCAAGATGCTGAACTGAGAACAGAAAGTGTTCCAGCATGGTGGTAGAAGATGGAATGTCTTGTATAGGAAACCAGAATGTCATGTATGGGAAACTGCAAGTTGGACGGTTCTCTATCCACCGTGCCATATTATCTCTCCAAGGTGAAATTTAAAGAAGATATGACTGATTAGCTATCGTATGTGTATGTCATAATATAACTGAAAGACTACTGGAGTTGGAGTCAGTCCTCCTTAGTACCTAACTTGACTAAGACCACTCATTTAACCTCATTAGGTATCAGTTTCTTCATGTGTTAAAATAAGGCAGTTGGGCAGCAGGATTCCAAAGGTCCTGTTCAGTTTTAGATCCTGTGATTCCATCAACTAGAATAGGCCTCAAGCTGAATATATCAGCTCCCCCCTGCAAAAAAAATCTCATGATTTATATTTTAATTCTCTAATATCAATGTGATCTCACTATATGCTAAGAGAAGCCCAGGATCCAGCATGAGGTGGGTCATAAGACCATAGGCTTCTATTTTTGTCAGACTACATATGGACTTTTGTGTCCAGTTTTGCAATGCTCCACTGTAGAAAGGACATTGACAAACTGAGGTATGTTTAAAAGAGGAAAGCTAGGATGATGTAGGAACATGGAACTATGTCACAGATGGAAAGAGAAAAGATTTTTCAAGTGGGGAGAGGGTGGTGGAAATCGTGACCTTCAAACATTCAAAGGGTTGTTTTTGTATTTAAAGATTAGACACATTCTGCTGTGGCCTCAGAGGGAGAAGCATGTGTAGAAATTACAAGAAGACCTAATTTTCGCTCAGCATAAGGAAGGACTTCCTAAAAATTAGGGCAGTCCAAAAACAGAATGAGCTGCCTTAGGAGATGGTGAGTTCCTCATAATTTCTTGTTGTCCAGTCGTTTTCAGTTATGTTCCAACCCCATTTGGGGGCTTTCATGGCAAAGATACTGGAATAGTTTGCCATTTCCTTCTCCAGCTCATTTTACAGATGAGGAAACTGAGGCAGACAGGGTTAAGTGACTTGTCCAGGGTCACACAGCTAATCAAGTGTCCAAGGCCAGATTTGAACTCAGGAAGATGAGTCTTCCTGATTTCAGGCCCACTGGTCTATCCACTGTGCCACCTGGCTGCTTCCTCATACCTAGAAGTCTTCAAACAAGAACTGGATAATCACTTATTGAAGATGTTGAGGGGTAGCGAGAATTCATAGTCAGGTGAGGGGGGTGAGGTTTGGGTTAGATGGCCTTCAAAGTTTCTTAAGATTCTAAGATTCGAGGATTCTGTGCTAGTTTGGGTAAGTTGGTCTGTACTGAAACACACCAAACCACACCACACCACCATTACACAATTACTTTAAAGGGACAATAGTGACTTGGATGAAAAATATTTCCTAGTTAAACCTATTTATAACATAAAGAAAAACTTCCTTTGGAACAATTTATATATTTGAATCTAAAGACACCATGTTTATTTTAGGATTTTTTAAAGAATCTTATTTAGAGTAATAATAATTAACAATAGCATTTATATAGGGCCTACTTTAGGTGCTAGGTAACACTCTGCTAAGCACTTTACAAATATTATCTCATTTGATCCTCACAACTCTGGGAAGCAGGTGCTTTTATTATCTCTATTTTACAGGTGAGGAAACTGAGGTAAACACAGGTTAAGTGACTTGCCCAGGTCACACAGCTAGTTAGTGTTTGAGTTTGAGTAGGAATTCAGCAGGTCTTCCTGACTTCAGGTCCACCTGGCTGCCAGTGTGCATTTTCATGTACGCAATGTAAATGTTTAGTACTGCAACTCCCCACCCCATCCCCCACCAGCATTAATTTACCATATAAGGAAAGCATAAGAAAAATAATTGTTAATAAAAACGATGTAATCTAAAGCTTTTCAGATAGTCTGTTGCTCTCTACTACCATCTGCTGGCCTGTATGTGCTAAGCAGCCTCTCCTCTACAGGTGAAGGACAGAGCTCTTTTAGTAATAAATGTATGCTATTGCCTAGGGCTATCACTGCTCGCCTGACCAGGCAGCCAACAGCAGCCAACAGAAACCCTCAGGCTTAGATTGTCTCTCTTTCAATATTTTTTTTCTCCTGCTGGTACTTAGAGTCCATTTAAACTATTAACTGTTACAATACAAATATAACTTTAACTTCTATCATATCCCTTGGTCTCCTCTCTGAGTACCCTGCAAATTCTCAGGGAAATCCATTTAGCAAAACTTCAAGGGATCTCGGTGGAGCTGGGGTGAAGAGAATCCTTTCAACTTCCCCCTTCAGAATGCTCTTTGTTAACATAAAATCAATTTAAAAGCAAGACTGAAAAGACCAAAGTGGATCAGGCAAGCTTTGTCCTACTTTCCACCAGCAACAAAAATCACTGTGTTCCCTACCAACATATTGTTGAACATTTTGCCAACACATTACTAGCCTGTTGAAAGAATGAATAAATGAATGGGTAAGGGTGGGGTGCACTCCACTTAAAGTAAGTTACAAACTGCTCAATCAGTCAACCTCACCTTTCCATGTTATAAATGAAAACTCTGGTTTGCCAAACCCTGAGAAAAGACAAGTGGAAGAACTGATGCTACTTGTGATTTGATATATTTACAATTCTGGTGAAAGCTTTAAATGATGGGGTTGGGTTTTTGTGGTTGTTGTTTTTAATCCCGCACTACATTGATATCAGCCACCACCCTAAGAAAGACAAAATATGAACCAAGTGTTTCCTTTGAGTGTGGTGGTAAACAAGGCCAAGATAATTCAGGGTTGTCAAGTGAAATGAGATTACACATTAAAACAATGCAGGGAAGAAAAGAACAAGGAGTCAGGTATCTTTTTAAAAGCACTTTTTTCCAGTGGAAAGAAGCTTGAAAAAATAACAGCATACTTTAGTTTTTCAGAACTACTCTTTACCTGGAAATGATGTTGAGCTGGCTACTCATTGTCTGAATTTGCTCCAACACACACAAGAGTTCATCTGCACACCTCTGATCCAGGCAGTTCTTAGCAACAAGATGAATGTATTTAACAAACATGTGTCCAGAAGTGGCTGTTTTCTTTGCAGAGGCAATTAACTGGTCTTTGGTCTACATCAAAGAAAGTGAAGCTGTTACAATGAGCAGACTCAGGTAAAATGGATATCTACCACAGGTGTTTTCTACAAGCCAGGCTGGCCAGTCACGAAGCCTTTCAAAAACCTCTTTTGCTAGACTTTCCTCAACTGCAGAATTAAAAGGGAAATTCTTCTTTGTCCTTCAACACAGGTTTTCCTGAGAAGAGTCTCCCCTAAAGCAGTAGCCTCAGAAGGCCTAAGGAACAACCTTCTGGCTGGTATTCAAGGTCTATGCTTAAAAAGAAAACCAGTCTTCCAAAAATAAACTGGAAAAGGGACACAAGGCTGCCATTTTTCCCTGAAGGAACTATACTGAGACATGCTAGGACTTTATCATTATGATCTTGTATTTACTTTTTCAAAATTTTTCTTTTTTTCTTTGGCAAGGCAATCAGGGTGAAGTGCCTTACCCAGGGTCCCATAGCCAGTAAGTATCAAGTGTCTGAGGCCAGATTTGAACTCAGGTCTTCCTGAATTCAGGACCTGTGCTCTATCGACTTCACCACCTAGCTTGTCCTCTTTTTTGAAATTTCAAACCAGTTCTAAATAAGGCTTGAGGACTAGTAGAAACTTAAACCCTTTCAAAAACTATAGTCTTGTTTATTGTTCATCAATATCATCCTTGGGTGTATGTGGTGGAAGTAGACAGAGAAAAGGAGGGAATGTTTAGGGAAAGTCAAATTCCACTGCCTGGACATTAATAGGAAAACAACCATCAAACCAAAAGTCACAAACACACAACTGAAGATTGTAGACACATTCCTTATTATAGATGGGCTTTTCATCCTTACTACCTGGCCCAGTGAAATGGCTGAAGGCACAGCATTATCCTTATAAAGAGAGTGTGAAATCCAATATTTCATCTAGGGTTTGGGGGTGGTCAAGCTGCCCAAGGAACAAGATTAGATTTTCATCATATATCACCTGTCTGATGGCCATGCCTCCTTTATTCCTCTGTGAGACCATCACCAATGGTCAGGTAATCATCCTTAAATATATGTCCCAGTTTGAAGCTCTCAAAGCTACCAACTACACTAAGACTGTTGGGACACCCTATATTACCAATTCTGTTTCATTGGCACTAATAGCAGACAAGGCTAAGAAGAACAATTGAAATCCACAGAAGATCTGAACATTTAACTTGAGAAATTACTGTCCGCTCAGTAATAAGGATTATAGAGAAGGATAGTTCCTCAAAGGGATTCAAAACAACTGATTTGAAATTCATTTCCTTGGATGTGCTAACCAGAAGGAAAAGGGCCAAAATCAAGTGAAAAGAGACAACGTCTTGATGAGGAAGCAGTGTGGTAGAATGGGGGAAAGCCCTGAATTTGGAGTCAGAGGACCTGAATTAAAATTCCAGCTCTTGCTCTTACTTCCTACGTGACCTTGGACAAGTGTCATCAGTTTCTTCATCTCTGAAGTGAGAATGTTGGATGAGATGACCTCAAAGGTCCTTCCAGCTCTAAATCTATGAGCCTATGATTCTAAGTCTATAGAAAAAGACCCATTTCTCAATCTTCCAGTGGTTTTTTTTTTTTATGGTTAAGACAAAAATAAATAAGCACTCCTTCTAATAAGGCTTACTTGACCTAAACACCTCTAGGAGAAAATAATAGAAAGACCTCAGGAACCAACTTCTTCCTAATTTAATATATGAGAAAATTAATCTTCTTACGTAAAGAAGACTAAAATTATTTATTAAGATAGGTTAAAACTAATCTATTTTATTTTTAGAAAAATTGACCTTATATTTTTTACTGGTTCAAATAGAAAGAGTCCTAGACCAAATTACTATCCTATTATTATTTTTTTATATTTAATCTTCTGTAGGCTACTGCACAGGTAGCTAAAATGGCTGCTTTTAATAGCTGAATGAAATAATTAGAACATAAAGTCATCTTCTGTAAATTCACTGAAAGCATCTTTGGTACAATTCTAGTAGTAGAAAGGATGATAGCTACTTCACCCTGTTCATTCCCATGTGATTTTTAGTTCTGCTATAATAAGTCCCTATATTTTGTTTTTTTTCTTTGTATATAGTGTGAGATGTTGGTCTATACCTAGTTTCTGCCATACTGTTTTCCAGTTTTCCCAGCAGTTTTTGTCAAATAATGAGTTTTTGTTCCAAAAGTTTGGATCTTTGGGTTTATCATATGCTAGATTACTATGGCCATTTACTATAATGTAATTTGTACCTAATCTATTTCATTGATCCACCACTCTATTTCTTAGCTAATACCAGATTGTTTTGAAAATTATCACTTTATAATACAGTTTGAGATCTGGTATGGCTAGACCACCTTCCTTCACATTTTTTTTCCATTACTTCCCTTGATATCCTTGACCTTTCTTTCTTCCAGATAAATTTTGTTATTTTTTCTAGCTAGATAAAATAATTTTTAGATAATTTGATTGGTATGTTATTGAATAAATAGATTTATTGTATTGGCTCAGCCTACCAATGAACAATTAATATTTTCCCCATTATTCAGATCTGACTTTATTTATATGAAAAGTGTTTTGTAGTTCTGTTTATATAGTTCCTGGTTTGTCTTGGCAGGTGGATTCCTAAGTATTTTATATTGTATACAGTTATTTTAAATGGAATTTCTCTATCTCTTGCTGCTGAACTTTGTTGGTAATATATAGAAATGCTGATGATTTATGTGGGTTTTTTTGTATCCTGCAACTTTGCTAAAGTTGTTAATAATAGTAGTTTTTTAGTTGTTTCTCTAGGATTCTCTAAGTATAAATCATATCATCTAAAAAGAGTGATAGTTTTGTTTCCTCATTGCCTATTTTAATTCCTTTGATTTCTTTTTCTTCTCTCATTGCTATAGCTAACATTTCTAGTGCAATATTTTTATTAATTTAT
Organism: Vombatus ursinus; assembly: GCF_900497805.2. NCBI lineage: Eukaryota > Metazoa > Chordata > Mammalia > Diprotodontia > Vombatidae > Vombatus > Vombatus ursinus. Next base: position 9,144,668 of record NW_020949997.1, read on the forward strand.
TTATTTTTAGTTTTCAACATTCACTTCCATAAGATTTTGAGTCCCAAATTTTCTTCCCCTCCTTCCCCCACCCCTACCTTAAAATGATGTGCAATCTGTTATAGGCTCTTACATATTTCTTACATCTTTCATTTTAAACATATTTTCACATTATTCACGTTGTAAAGAAGAATTAGAACCAATGGGAGGAACCACAAGAAAGAAGAAACAAAAAGAGAGAAAGCAAATGAGAGAGAGCAAATAGTATGCTTCAATCAGCATTCAGACTCCATAGTTCTTTTTCTGGATGTGGACAGCATTTTCCATCTGGAGACTTTTGGAGGTGTCTTAGATCCTTGAATTGCTAAGAAGAGGTAAGTCTATCAAAGTTAGTCATTGCTCTAGTGCAATATTGAATAATAGAGGTGATAGTGGGCATCCTTGCTTCACCCATGATTGTATTGGGAAGTCTTCTAGCTTATCCCATTACAGATAATGCTTGCTGATTGTTTTAGATAAATATTATTTACCATTTTAAAGTAAGCTCCATTCATTCCTATGTTCTCTAGTGTTTTAAAAACTCCATTTATTCCTGTGTTCTCTAGTGTTTTTAATAGGAATGGGTGTTATATTTTGTCAAAGGCTTTTTCTGCATCTATTGAGATAATCATATGATTTCTGTTGGTTTTGTTATTGATATGGTCAGTTAAGCTGATAGTTTTCCCAATATTGAACCAGCCCTGCATTCCTGCTATAAATCCCACCTTGTCATAGTTTCCTTCTGATATATTGCTGTAATCTCTTTGCTAGTATTTTATTTAAAACTTTTGCATCAATATTAAGTCTCTAAATTTTGGAAGTTTTTTTGTCCTACACATCTTAGAGATTATGAGCATGTAGTATGGAAACATCTTTCTAAAACATTGTTCTTGACTCTTTTATGGATCAAGGTTATATCTCAGTGATTGTGAGCAACAGATAATGGTCTGGTTCTAGTACAATTTATTGGTTGAATTCTCAAGGATATTTTGAGGTATGTATCTGTAGAAGGAGATTTTATTTATTCGTCCATAAAAGATAGGAGGCATCTTATTTATAATTCTAGTCACCAGATCATGTCTTGTTAAGTATTCGATAGGTGCCAAATTTTTGCAGGAATGTTATTCAGTTTCTACTGTTTCCTTGCACAATCTGCATTGATCATTACATCTACATGCCTTAAAGACACCCCTTCTGTAATTCCTGGTGGCAATAGCCTGGTCCTGAACTGCCATCATGAACCCTTCCATTTCTATAAATACATCTATATAACTCAGCCATTTGTTCAATACTCTTTTGACAACATATTGCTGAATTCATTCAGATGTCACTCATTGAGGACCTTTTGATTCTACTTTTGAATCTTAGCCATTTTATAATCTTCATTCAGATGTAAATCACTTTTGGTTACAGTCAACAAATTTTGATTCTATATACCTGCTAATCATCCCTTTCTATTGCTTAGAGAAGTGTTATCTTATTCCTAAATTATTTCTGTTTCTTTTTTACCTGCTTAACTTATGCTCTAAGAATATCTATTAATATTCTTCCTCCTTTTTGATAAGGCAGTGTTCTTCTTCCTATGGCTGCCTTAGGGTATATTTCATTAATATCATATGAGTTTTTATTAGGATCCTTTCCAAATCTCTGATGGTCCATTCTTGTGGTGCTAAACATGTACATTAAGAATTGTATTGTATGTACATTAAGAATAGTACTGTGTAGCTCTTAATTGCTTCAAATGTATTCTTCCCTTTAAGTTTTAATTTCATAGTGCCAGTAAGTCTCTTAAAATATTCAGCCACAGCTTTTCCTTTGATAGCTTTCTACACAATGTGAGGTGCCTGGAAAAAAACCAAAACATTTATAAGTATCACCTGCATTCATTGTTTGGTTTGACCTCTAAATTCAAGCTGAAAACCTTCAGTCTCTATTTTTCCTTTGTGTGTTATAAGTTTTATACTTATTGGGTCCAAATGACATTTTGATATTATTGAAGACAGATTCCACGAGATGAAAAAGTTGTTAAATGCATTTCTCTGTGGAGCCATATAGCTTGATATCATCCATATTTTAAGCAATTAATAACTAATTAAGTAATTACTTAAGTAATTAATAAGAGGTATGGGTTCAGCTCCCTTTTTAATTTGTAAGCCATATTTAGTTTGATTTATGAGAGATGATAATGAAGTTAAGGTTAGCCAGATTCATGATGGGCTTTAACTGTCTCCCTGAAAAACTCCATGTTTCAAATCAATTGTTCTTTATATTATTATATTGGTTTTGTGTTTTAGAGAACAATTTTTCATGTGAACATTGAATATCTCAATGTTCTCACTATACTTGTGCTTTTATGTCTTTGCAGACTAAGCCGTAAGTGTTAAAGTGAGTCAAAATATTTGTGATAATAAAGGCAGTACAAACATTATTGCACTTTCAATAAAAGCAACTTGTTCAATAATTACTGAATGGATAAGTTGCTCTTGACACCCCGGGGACTCTTTGCCACACCATTTTTCCTTCTCAGTCAATATATTCCTTTCTTATAAGTGTTTTTAGATTTTTTTAAAAGCCATACAAACTATGAATATTTTGTATTAAGTACATAATAAGTACATATATTTACTTGCCATTGTGAAGGAGTTGGGCCAATAATAATAGATCTTCTCTTCACTTTCTAATTTCATAATTAAAAAAAGTTCAGGTTTTCCATCATTTTCCTTGATATAACTGTTCTGTCCTTAATTATATAAACTGTATGTATCTTTTCTATTTCTCATTTGATGCCACTTACATTTTACATTTTACAACATAGACAGTCAGAAATTTTCCACATCCTCTTTTGAGGGTTTTTTTTCCCTCTTTCTCTCATTTAAGGACTCCGTAAAGTTTTTTAGTTGACATTGGATTATTTATTTTGTTCTTTGTGCTGCTTTGACTCCTTGTATCACCTTAACCTCTTTTGGTTTTGCTTTCAATTGCTGATTAAGAGAATCCAGAATTTCTGGTATACTATTTCTGGTATAATTTTATTTTCCAGATTCAATTCTATGTTTCTTTTTCATTGCCTTTAATTGGATGATACAACATTCAAGTTTTCTGTTGCATAGATATTGATTTAAATTCTAATGATTTACCATAGATCTTCAATAAGTCTCTCAAACCACTTCTACCATGATAACATTTGATACCTTTTTTTAGGGGTATTCTTTGATAACTCTACGTTTCTTCCTATGGTTCTGACCATGGCAACAGCCACCACATATACTGCTGTGTCCTAAAGTATTTTTATACTTTCTGTCAAATACTGTGAGAAAATATGTACATTTGTGACAGTTATAGCAAATACGAACTTTCCAAAATTATGCTGCTTTGGGGGCAGCTCAGTAGCACAGTGAATAGAGCACCGGCCCTGGAGTCAGGAGGACCTGAGTTCAAATGTGGTCTCAGACACATAACACATCCTAACCATGTGACTCTGGGCAAGTAACTTAACCCCAATTGCTTCACACAAAAAAAATGGGGCAGCTAGGTGATGCAGTGGATAGAATATTGGCCCTGGAGTCAGGAGGACCTGAGTTCAAATCTGACCTCAGATACTTTTAGCTAGCTGTGAGACCCTGGGCAAGTCACTTAACCCCCATCAAATTTTTTTTTAATTTAGAAATTATGCTGCTTTGGAATAATTGTTGTCTTAGTTGGATTCATGTTGTCAAGCTAAATAAAGAGGGATGGGGGTTGAAATTCCAGTCTGCATATACCTATCTCCTTTTCAAAATAATTTCAAACATCAGTACCTTTTTCTCATCCATTTTGTTACTAGGTATAATTATTAGAATTTGTGTCAAGTGAAGACTTTCAATGACCTCAGGTTTTTCAACTTTTCCCTCTTCAGATATTAATACTTCCTTGATTACATTAAAATCAGGCTTAGGGATGAAGTTATTTCTTATTATTGCCCTCTTCTGATTGGAAATACATAGTTTGTAACTTGGCATTGTTAACAGAATAATAATAATAATAATAATAAGCCAGCATTTACATAACACTTTAAGATTTGAAAAGCATTTTACAAATATCTCATTTGATCCTCAGAACAACTCTGGGAGGTAAATGTTATCTCCATTTTACAGATAAGGAAACTGAGGATATCAGAGGTTAAGTGAATTGCCCAAGGTCACACCACTAGTAAGTCTTTGAGGCTAGATTTGAACTCTGACCTTTCCAACTCTAGGTTCAGGGCTCTATCCAATATGCCACCTATATTAGCATTGACAAAAACAGGTTCTAGTCCTTGCCTATAGATGGTAAGACTCTTCCAGTTTTGCTATGTTATACTATTGGCACGTAATGAAAGTGGATGAATACTTTATGATGCCTTCAGTCCATTTCATGTGCACTAATGATTTGCCTACTTTAGTAGTCAGTGCATCTGAAATGAAGCATTTCCAACAGCTGTGGTATTAGAATTTCTGATTTGTGCTAGTATATCTTGCCTACCTGTGATGTCAGAAAACTTGAAGGAGTCCCCCTTATTCCACCATTCTCTGTGTGTGTGTGTGTGTGTGTGTGTGTGTGTGTGTGTGTGTGTGTGTGTGTGTGTAAAGTTAACCATCATAGTGGTTTCAGTTTGGACCAACCTGCAACCCTAAGCCACTCTACCTATTTCTTTGATTCTTAGGAGTGGTTGCATCACACTGACTCAACAGTATTAACTCAATTAATGTTATTGTCAGAACCCAACTGGCCAGTGTTTCAGGGTTCCTAACAGCCCTCCACAGCTACTGTAACGTTCTCAGGATACATGAAGCATTTCTTTACATAATATTGTCTGGCATTCTCTTGTGCCTTTATTTCCACCATCATGTCTCATATTTTTGGTAGAATTTAGATAGAAATGTTCCAACGACAAGCCACTACCTTGCTTCTTAAAAATATATTTAATGTTCAGTGAATTATTCACTAGGTGGATAAAATGACCACTTTTCATTATTGAATAAGATTTTTAGAAGTATACGCTTATCTTCTATAGATTCACTGAAAATATCTCCAAGACAACTGCAGTAGCAGGCGAAAGGTCAAGGCTGTTGTGCACTTTGTTCTTTTCCAGCATGCTTTCAATTTCCAGGTGTCTATATTTTGAAAACTTTTCATTCCATTTAGTTTGGATATTATTGGATATTCAGCATGTGACATCTATTGAAAACATTGCTCTTAAATTTTTGCAGATCAATGTTATATTTGAATGTTTGTGTATAACAGTTCAGTCTATAAAGGACCTCCTACTCCAATAGTTTGTGGAATTCTCAAGTTTATTTGGGGGTTTGTATTTATTTATTTATCATAGGGGATTTACCATCAGTCAGTCTATAATTATGAACTTCTAATGTATACTTCTGGCCATCTATTCATGTCTTTCTAAGTGTCATAAAGTCATTAAATTTGATAACCTGTGATAACATATTGTGTTGTGTTTCTTTCTTTTTGGCCGGGAAGCATTAATCTTTCTACAGCTGCCTTGGGTGCTAAACACAGTATTTCATTAATATGGTACCTTATAGATCCATAATCCATTTTACCATGCCAAAAGTATGTGTAGACTGATGTTGTATAGGTATTAATTGCTCTAAATGTGTTCTTCCTGATAAGCTTTAAAAGTAGGAAGCCCTTCAGTCTTGTAAAACACATAGTTTAAACTTTTTTTTTTCCTTCATAGCCTTATATTCAGTGTATCTTGTCTGGAGAATACCAATGTATCTATGGGTATCACCTTCATCTATTGGTTTAATTTGACCTTCAGATTCAAATTCAAAGCTTCAGTCTTTATTCATCCTTGGTACACATTAAGACTTTTATACTTAGCAAATCCAAATGACATCTCGCTATTGTTGGTGAATGTTTTCACAAGATGAAGAAGCTGTTTGAAGCTTCTTTAAAAAATTTTCAGTGAGGGGGCAGGTAGGTGACGCAGTGGATAGAGCACTGGCTCTGAAGTGAGGAGGACCTGAGTTCAAATCCGGCCTCAGACCAAACACTTGATACTTACTAGCTGTGTGACCCTGGGCAAGTCACTAAACCCAACTGCCTAAAAATAAAAAAAATTTTTAAAAATTCAGTGAAGTTATAAAATTTGGTGGCATCAAATGATTAATAGGCCCCACTATACCCCACTATCTGTCACATTACAACCCACTGAAAGGAAGTATGGCATAGTGGATAAAAGGTCATCCTCTTGGTTCAGAATAATTGGGTTCAAGCTGCACCATTGACATGTACTGGCTGGATGACCTTGGACAAATTATTTAATCTCTCTGCACCCCTAGCAACTCTGTAAGAAGATAAATTGCAGGACAATGGCCAATCTGCATTGGTAGATCGAGATCTTCCACTAAGTATTCCCTTGAATACAGAATTAGAACTCCAGAGAGGAACCCTACCCCCACCCCAGACTGCATTCCCCTTTTACTTTGGTGTGACAAGACAATCACAAGCAGTAGCTAATGTCAAATATCCAAGGCAGCACCATCAATGTATGGACTAACGAAGGAAGATGTTAATTTCCCCCTCATTTGAGCATCTGCTCCAAAGAGTATCTCCCTCATTTGACTATTTGTCCCCAAACATTTGCTGTCTTTCTCTTTTTAACAACACTGCTTTCTAGGAAAGCTCTAATTCTGCTTGTTCTCTTGTAATAGTATGAATTCAAAGTGACTTCTGAATCATTGATTCTCTGCTTAAAAAAGAAAAGGAGACTGTGGAAAGCCAGAGGATGGAGAGTAAGTTAAACAAGACGATGCTGTCAGTACATCTGACCCCAGGAAAACTAAGATGGGAAATGGAGACTATAGTGCTTCAGTGGTCTCATAGCCATAGAATCCTTGATCAAGTGTACCTCCTCCCCTCACTTTACAGTTGAGACAACTGAGACACTCAAAAATGAAGGGAATTGCCAACTTCCTCCTTCCAGAGCCCCTGGGTATGGCACCTTTTAGCAGGTCTTATGTAGGACCTATTTAGTAGGTCAGGGTTGGCTCAGCTGAACAGAGAGGAGAGGCACCATGGGAGTCACTAGTTAGCTGTCAAAATAAAGAATGAAAGGATCATAGGGTCATAGAAATAGAATTAGAAGGAAAGTCAGATGTGTGTCCTATGTGCAAGATCTCTCCTTCTCTGTTCTCCACTAAAACTTACCTGTCCTGGGTCCTCATAGTACAATGTGATCATAAATTTAGAGTCCAATCCCCTCATTTTACAGACGAGAAAGCTAAATCACAGAGAGTTCAGGATCACCCAGCTAGTGTCTGAAGTGAGGTTTGAACCCAGGTCTTTCTGACTCCAAGTCCAGGAATCTATTCAATATTTACTTGCTGCTTCCACCTTGCCTGGTGATGTATTAATATGATAAAGTAATCTGAGCTGTTCTTACCTGGTAATGTTAACACATAACATTTGCATTTTAACATTGACTATGCCAGCAGAGTACAAGCTTTATAAGGTCCTGCCAAGCTATAAAGTACTTAAGGTATTGGACTAGCGAAAGACTCAATATCTATCATTCAAGGACCTCATTCAAGGACCAGTCTAGCAAAGTATGAAGAGACTCATCCGTCACCAGAAAGTGGACCACCCACCAAGTGATGAATTCCTTTAATCCCAGCAACTCATTAAATCATCTGCTGGATGGAGGGGTTGCAACCTGTATCAGTGAAGGGCATGAATAACTACTTGAAAAAAATGAAAGCTCTTTTGACATATTAAAACATTTCAGGGCTTTACACCAAAAGAAGAATTAAACTTAAATTTCAGGCATTGTGATGGAGCAAAGGGGTAAAGTGTTTGTTGAGGAACATTTCTTTTTTTTTTAATTTCCTTGAATCATACTTCCTAGACAACCTTCTATTTCAATTAAGCTAGTCCTGGCTGTCAGCTATCAAAAGCACAGTAAAGTGTCTATTGTCATCAGTTCTGATTTTGGAAACCACCTAGGGCAACAATGCAGAAGGTTCATTGTCACTCCATCTTGATTTGAGTAAGATGCTGCCGCTGAGGGGGGAAATCCAAGAAGAAGAGGAACAAGAACAAGAACAAGAACAAGAACAAGAACAAGAACAAGAAGAACAAGAAAGTAGTAGTAGTAGCAGTAGTAGTAGTAGTAGGCGTTGTTGTTATTGTTGTTATTATTGTTGTTGTTGTTGTTGTAGGAGATAAGCCCAGGATGGAAAAAGGGAGACAGGGAAGTGAAATGACTGTTCCTGAGTATAGAGAGGGAACAGTTGATCTAGAAGTAGGGGAGAACATTGTGTCTTTTGACACTGTTTCCTAGCAGATCTACCTCAGTACTGTCTCTAGAGTTGGGGAATGAACACATCAAGAAGGGATATTCCCTGAAGGCTAACCCATTTTTGCTTCTATGACTCAGTTTCTAGGAATATTTAGGTGGTCTTTTGAACCAGAAGGCAGCTTTTTGCTAAGAGTTACCTTTATGGGCCCTTTCCTCTTCAGACTCTGGGCCATGTGAAACACTTCTGTGGCCATTTCTCTGGTGAGCTGTTCGATTCTGTTGCTACTGTCCCTCCACTTATCCATGGAATCATCCCTCAGGAATGAATGGTCTAGGTCAGGGGTTGACTCAGTTGGACAACAGGAAGAGGCATCATGGGACTTGCTAGCTAGCTGTCAAAATAAGGAATGAAAGGTTCATAGGGCCATATGGAACTAGAAGGAACCTCAGAAGTCATGTAATCCACCACTACCACCACCATCACCACCACCACTGTCACCACCACCATCCCATACACAAACAAACACACTTTTCAGCAGAGAAAATGAAGAACCCAAGAGGTCATGACCTTGCCTAGGGACACAAAAGTAGTCAATAGCAGATAAACACAGGTCCTCTAAATCCCATTCCAGCATGCTTTATACTGAACTTTGGATGAATTAATAAAATACCCAATATTTGGGGTGTTTTTTTCCAAATTCTAGGTTTTTCACCTCTGTGGAGATGACAGTTTCCTTCTTCTGCATTTCCTTTCACCTCATTTGATCCTAACAAAAATGCTTTGAGGCAGGTGCTATTATTATCCCCATTTTATAGCTGAAGAAACTGAGGCAAACATAAATTAAATGACTTACCCAGGGTCATAGAGCTAATAAGTGTCTAAAGTTGGAATCAAACTTGTCTTCTTGACTCCAGACCCAGTATTCTATCCATTGAGCCACCAGCTGCCTCTGACTCTGCAACCTAGCACAGATCACTCACTTCCTTGGAGCCTTAGTTTCCTCATCTGCAATGTCTACCTTTCAGAGTTGTTCTAAGGATCAAATAAGAGTTCTGCAAATAAGAAAACTTGTAAAAAGTACTTGCAAAGCACTATACAAATGTAGGCTCATATTTAAAATTCTAATGTTATTTTGGGGGGAGGGTTAGGCAATTGGGGTTAAGTGACTTGCCCAGGGTCACAGAGTTAGTAAGTGTCAAGTGTTTGGTCCGAGGCTGGATTTGAACTCAGGTCCTCCTGACTTCAGGGCCAGTGCTCTGTCCACTGTGCCACCTAGCTGCCCCTCTAATGTTATTTTTTAAAGTAATTGATAACATTTACTGTATTTCAAGGTCAGACAAAGTTAGTCTGGTTCTGTTTGGCTTTTAAATTCTTTCATAAACTAGGTCCTTCCTACCTAACCAGTTTTTTTATACTTCATTCCACCCTATATACTCTAAGATCCAGGAACATTGACTTCTTTGCTATTTCTCTCACATAATATTCCATCTCTCTACTCCAGCCATTTTTACTGGCTGTCCCAATGCCTGGAACTCTCCTTCGTCAGCTCCAACTACCGGCTTCCTTTAAGTCGACACTAAAGCCCCGCCCCCCCCAGAAGCCTTTCCCAATCTTCCTTAATCTTAGTGCCTTCACTAGGAAATTATCTCCACTTTATCTTGTATATATCTTGTTTGTACATGCATCCTCTATCAGATTGTGAGCTCCTTAAAAATAAGAATTGTTTTGCTGTTGGTGATGGTGGTATTATGTTTTGTTCTGGCTTAGTTTTGCCTTTCTTTGTTATCTTAGTGCTTAGCACAATGCCTGCCATAGTAGACTCTTTATAAATGGCTGGTTTCTCCAAGGATCACCCCCAACATAGATATATAAAAACTCTCTCTCTGCCTCTGTGTCTCTCTGTCTCTTTCTCTGTGTCTCTCTGTCTCTCTCTGTCTCTGTCTGTCTCTCTGTCTCTGTGTGTGTATCTCTGTCTCTGTCTCTGTGTGTGTGTGTCTCTCTGTCTCTCTGTCTGTCTCTGTCTGTCTCTCTCTCTCTCTCTCTCTCCCTTTTCTCTTCTTCCACTTATGGCACAGATATAACCCCAGAACCTAGAAAAAAAAGTGTTCCTTGTAAACCTAAGTGATTTCTTAGTCTGTTTTCTATTGTTGACATTGGTCAGATTCCCTCAGGCCTCATCTGAAAGTGAGGATAATATTATTTGCATTGCCTATGCCACAGGGATGTCATAAGGACAAAGGCTTATTAGTCTTAGAGAAACATAGAAATCTGAGCTATTTAGTGGGCGATCCAGATGGCTAGCAATGATTACCAGCCTGAACAGTAGCTGGGACAAGATAAGAGACTTCACAGTGAAGATATAATTGCAGGCTGTTTTCTTGGTTAATTGTAGAATAATTATTCCTACATCAAGAGCAAAGTACCTACCCAACAAAGGAATTTTACCCTGTGGTACTAGTCACTTATAACAGTATTGTGGACAGTGGTTTCTACACTCTATTCCCATACCTGACTGCCCTTCCCATTCCTCTCTTCCTGTTTCCTGTGCTTTCTTTGAGATTCTATTTAAAGTCTTATCTTCCCTAGGAAACCTTCCTGACTACCCTGAATGCACTATGCTCTTTATCTTACTCCAAATGCCCTCAGCATTTACAAGGAAGTATATAGTCTTATATCAAGTATTCAGAGCAATACTTAGCCTGAAAATGCCTGATAGTATTATAGAGAGAGAGTATTGAATCAAGTTGAATTCTGTAATTGTTCTACATATGTTTGTGTTGTCACCAAGGATTGGAACTAGACTTTCAATTTATTTTACTTCTCTTCCCTCTCTCTCCCTCCCTTAGCACCTAGCCATGTCCATTCAGTAAGTGATCAATAAGTGATTAATTGAACTTGGACAATAAGTTGAAGGGAGGCTTTTTCTGAATATTAACAGCTCTGCCTCCAGAAAAGTCTATGTCCAAACCATCCCAGTATTCATTTAAAAAGGATCCAAAAGGTTCAAAGCCAGAATTTGTATCTTGGTTCCTTATTGGCAAAGAAGGAGGAGGAGGAAGAGGAGGAGGAGAAAGAAAGAAGAAGGGGGAGGAGGAGGAGAAGACAAAGAAGAAGAAGAAGCCTAGAAATGTACACTTCAAAGATTTGCCTCATTGAAAATAAGAAGAATTTAGAGCCTTAGAATGATAGAGGGAAGGAAGAGTATGCGCAGAGACATACCACCAAAAAGCTTGTTTTATTCTTTTTCTATTAACAACAGCAACCACCATTTATTATGACCTAATGTATGTAGACCACTATACTAGACACTGGGGAAGATGTAAAGTTTAGAAAAAACACAGGCCCAGCCTTGAAAGAGCTGGGACCCAGTTTTAGTAAAAGAAAAAGCAACAAGTATAGATATAATGATCAACACTGATTTATAAAAATCCTTCTTCTGGGGAACTCATAACAAGACCTCAGCATATTATTTCAAGTGCTAAAACATTATGAAATTTAAAGCAGATACCTCATGGACCCCATCCAATGAGGATTGTTCATGACAAAAGGCCCTTGGTATAAGGCAATTTCACAGAACCCAAGACTGGGTTATAATGAAATAGTATTACTCATAGTAATACTGTTCACCAAAAGGCTGTAAATTATAAAGACTATCATGACTAGATACTGGGAAAGACACAACAGTTAGGTAAAAGGCCAACCTCAGAGCCAGGAATGAATGAATGAATGAAAAAACTATTAAGCACCTACTATATGCCAGGCACTATGCTAGGGAACACCTGGATTCCAGTCCCACCTCCAACACACACTGGACAAGGCATTTAATTTCTCACTACTCAAGGCCAAGTTGCAGAATTGCCCATCTGCATTGGTAGAGGGAGTTTCCTCACCCACAAGTTCCCTATTATCAATGGAAATCACAGCTCCAGTCCCTTTCTCTAACACTAGTAGTCACAGAAAGCAGCTTCTTATATGGGCTCCAAAAAATTGTGTCACCCTCCAAGCTGCTTCATTCATTTCTTCTTCCTTCCTTGCCTTCTTTCCTTTCCTCCCCCTTTCCTTCCCTTCCTTCATCCCATCTTCCTTTCTTCTCTTCTTTCCTGTTCCCCTCCCTCCTTCCACTTAGCAACTAGAATTAAATATCTATGAAGACAAAATTCTAGGTACTGCATGAGAAAGAAAGACATATCAGGAATGGTGTCTGTCTTGAGAAATGAACATTCTGTCATCGTAGATATATGTACACAAAAGCAGTATATGCTAAGTGCCAGAGATGAAGGACATAAATGAGTTCTATAGGAGTTCAGGGGAGAAAGAACACTAGACTGGGATGGGTGGAGCTTTCATCACAGGAGATAAGATTTTCCTGGAACTCACTTATTAGCTTCAGTTACTAAGCTGCTGCTAAGAGATGGGATTTAGGAAGGATAGAAATGGGATAGTTAAATATTATAACTACCATACCTTGTTCAGGTTCTTCCTGGAAACTGTCATAGCCGCTGCATCTTTCCAGTGAGGGCAAGACTCCTCTGAAACAGCTAGGTTTGAGATTCCTCTTGAAGATGCGGCCCGACAAGCCGTATTGTCCACTTCTGCTGCTCTGAAACCCTTTCCCTGACTGGGCAGAGTCAAGTCAGGATCCTCGCTTGGAATCCCAATGGATGCACCACTGGTCTTCAAGTCCCAGGCTAGGAGCTGCGGGGCTGAGGCATGGCTGCCTCTCCACATCTGGAGCTGGGCTGCCACATAATGAGCCTCAGCTGCCCACTCCCACTGAAGACTTTCCAGCATTTCAACTACCTTGTCCTGGGGGTGTTCCAGGAGCATGTGGGCTTTCTGTCCAACCTCAGCAGTAAGGAAGATGAGGTGCTCCGTTACTCTGAGGAGGCTTTCCTGGCCAGGTCCAGACTCCAGGCCTTCCTCCACAATTTTCTGAACTGTCTGGATGCCAGAGGTGATCTGGATCATATTCCTTCCCAGAGCAACTTTTAACTTTGTCTTGTCATCTTTGGAAGCACTGGAAACAGAAAGCACTAGCTGAATGGTATCCTGTATGGTCCTTTCATAGTCTTTGTTGATGCTGCTGAGGTAGGCTGCCAGAGCCTTGGCTTGAAGGGCAAGCTCCCGTTGGAGAAGTTCAAAACGAATGGACAAGTTGGGTACCAGAGGAGGAGAAAGGGCAAGGATCTGGGCCACTTCTAGCAAAGCTTCTGTCAGCACATGGACCTCCTCCTGCAGCAAGACCACCTCCCCCCTTACTCTCTCATCACCACACAACAAAGCAGACAATCTCGCAGCTTCCTGTAACCTCAGAGAAGTGCTAGCCAGTGGGGTCAGTCCACCCTGAACACCCAGCTTGTCCTTCACCACCTGCCTCAGCTCAGTTAGGAACAGGATATCTCTCCCAATGAAGCCATCGATGCCCCTTAGCAAGGCTTGGACAGCCACAGACCACAGGAGGCAGCTCCCCTTGATACTCGTTTCCTCTGTCTTAGGACAGTGCATACCATTTGAGTCTAACACCTTGGCCAGTAAGTACCGGGCATGAGTCTCCGCTTTCTGGAGTTTAGCTCGAATCTGCAGCAATTGCTCTGGATTCTGGATTGGCAAAGGGGGCTTTTCATTAAAATGCATCTGTCCAGTTTTGTCTGCTAGCTGAGCCACATCCATTATGTTCTGCCTGACTTCACTGAAAATCTGCACATTCCTTGGAAGGTCAGCAATCTGAATGCCACAAAACAACTGCTGAGAGAGATGGTACCAGTCACCAGCAATAGCTGCTAAATTTTGGTGGGTTTCAGCAATCTTTTCAGACAGCTGGAGAGCTGCTTCAAGCAATCTTCCTGTACTAGAGGCTGGCTCATTTCTAATTTCTTTAGCTAAGCCAATTGTATAAGGTGTTAAGAAGATGGCGTCCTGTGTCTGTACTATCCCCTCTGACTCTGATGACTTTTCCCCAACCAAGGCCCCTTGAGCAGCATCAGTACAATTGGCAAGATCCAGCAATTCTGTGCAAGCAGAACTGACTGCTGAGAGGTCATGGTTCTCTACAGCCAGGACAAGTTTGCTAATGACAGGTAGCAGTATCCCCTGTGAAATGACCTTAGGAATCATGAGGCTGAGTGTGGGGATGTCCCTAGAAGGCCATTCCTCAGGATCAAATGAGGTGTTTGAGAATTCTTCTACTATTCTAGACCCTCCAATGAATTTGCTCATCGGTTCTAGGCTGCTCAACTCTAGGAGACTGTGAGGAGTAAGGCATAGTTGTCCTTTGAGAATGATGCATTTATGGACTTGGTCTCGGAGTGGGCTTAAGATATCTGGATGGTTGGTCCCATCCAGACCACCTTGGACACCATGAGTAGAGTCAATAAGAAGCATGGCCTTGTTGAGGAACACATCTATGGCTTGGATATCATGCCTATTTTCTAAGCAGTGCTCAGCAGCTGCTGTCATTACAGGAATAGAGTTCTCCAGTTGCTGAATTAAAACTCTCAAACCATTCCGAAAAATGGGATCTCGGTTTTGGTCCACATATCTGTTCATCACTTGTACTATGTGCTTAGCTCGACCCTGAAGATAAGCTACATGCCAAGAAAATTTCTTGGAATTTCCATTATTCAAAGCCCATTCAGAGAAATCCATATGTTTTGCCATTTCCTCAATGGACACAGCCAAGAATTCAGGGATATTGAAAATATTATCAAAACATGCCAGCAAGCCTTCTGCTGCCCAGACCCATGCTTGATACACATCCTGGAAGGTATCAGAAACCAAGGTCAGATCCAGCCCTTCTTGACTCTTGGTGAAAAGGGAAAGCACTCTAACCATAAGCTTTTGCAACATAGACATAGTTTCCCCTATTTCTTTACCAATTTGATGCTGAGTACAACGGACCAAGACCAAATGAGCCACTTTGAACATCTTTTTAGAATGCATGCAGAAAGCATCGATGAAAGGCTGGAGGCTTTTGGCTTCACTGTCCCAAGAAGAGCCAAGCACTGTAGTCCCCCAGGCAGCTTGAATCAGTCTTTTCAGAGGTCCTTGAACATCTGTGAAAGTGTCCAGGATCTGGTAGAGGAGCCCAGTCTTCATGGTTTGGTCTAGAATCTGCACCTCACACCTCAGCATGGCCCATTTCTCCCTGACATCCTGATCTGAGCAGTCCACTGAAGACAGGATCTCCATCCTGCTTAGGCACTGGACAACCATGTTTCTAAGCTCCAATAGACAGTGGCAGCATTGGACTAGCTTCAGCTTCATGTGGGGTCTGGAAGATTCAGCTAGGAGCATGCTGTGAAATACCACCACTCCTAACAGGGAATCTAGGTCCCCCTGAGGGACATTTGCTTGTGTTGGCTCAGCCAGTAGTATCAAGAACTGCTCCAAGTGCTGAGCAAACACCCCGCTTCTTTCCTGTGGGTCCTTCTGTGGTTCATGTTCTACATTTAACAGGGCAATCAGTTCCTTAAGGGTTTTCTTGGTCAGATAAAAAATGTAGCTCTTAGACTCTCTCACCTGCTGGTTCTGGGGATGACTGAGATGGCCACTTGTAGCTGTGTAGAGCAGAGGGATACACTTCTTCAAGAACTGCAAGCACCGGGCCAGACAGTCACGATGAACTGACCTCTTCAGTTCCAGTAGGCGGTGTTCAGTCAGAGTGTTCAGAAAAAGCAGACCTTCAAAGAAATTCTGGAAGAAAGCTAGCACAGTAGAGACATCTCCAGCAGCCTCTAGGTCCTCAAGGCAGCTCAGACACCAGCAAGCTGCTTGAATGATCTTCCTCAGCATTGCATCATCCTCAGTGAGGAGGATCTGTTCAATACATCACCAAGGCAAAGAAAGGAAGGAGGGAGAGAAAGATCTTTGAGATGTATAAATATTTTTTAACAACAATAGGGATAGTGATTTTATTAGTATTCAAAAAACTTCTGGACAAGGAAATTCTCTCTACCAATGCACATCCATACCTTCTCAGTATAGGTAACAATTATAAGATACCTAAAGGTTTGCAAAAGTGCTTTTGGGTTAATTCATTGGATCCTTCCGATAGCACTTTGAGGGACATACTTATTTGGATGGATCTCTAATATCATGGATGTGGGTACTCCCTGCAATGAGACAAATCACAATCTATCCATGCCTTCTCAACTAGTCCATTTCTTCCCAGAAATCCTGTTAAATAAATTGTTGAAATATACATTTCGGGAAAAGTTTGGAGTCATTAAAACTACTGCAATTACCAAATGTAATCTAGTCTACTCTCTATGTCCTGTTTAATTCTGGGACAAGTTTGGTGTTCATCTGCAGTGTCTGTCCAAGTTATATGTACTGATAGAACAACTCTGGGTTTTCCATTGAACTTCATATCACAGTCTGGACAATGGGCATCCTTCATCCACTTGGTTTTTCCTTTGTGACAAGTTAGACCAAACATTTTTAAGTAAAAAGGGATATCATGGAGGAGACTTTACAGTGCTCGAGGGCTTTATGTAATCATCACAATGTGAGCCTTGATAGACATTAAGTCAGAGAATCATCAAAGTTTTCTCTACTGGGGTTCATCTTTCAGGTAGTCGTGATTTTTACAACAGAAAGGGAGACATTTTATTAGAGGAAAGCCTTCACTATGAAATTTTGGCTCCACTGAATAAATGTTTCATACTCAATAAAACGAATCTCAGTGCAATCTCTGCACCTTAATCTCTGCACCATTTAGTCAATTGTGTGACTATAAAGATGTTGTCTGTTTTAGCATATCATTTATGGAGGCCTGCTTGTTCCCTTCTCAAATCAAGGATTCCCTTGATACATGTGTAGATTATTCTCATAAAATTGTGTAGATATATGAAAATAGACACATTGGTTGGTAGTTGTTAATATTTTTAATCACCTTTTTTTTTAGCAATAATAAGGTCTGTGATTTGTTTCCAAGTCTTTAATATCCTCTTCTCTTTCAGATACCATGGCCCTGAATTGTATTCTTGCCTTCAGCATGAACCTCTTCTGTTTATATTTGATCTCTTATAGTTTGTCATCCTATCTTACTTTCTTTAGTGCTATTTCTATTGCTCCATATGGTATATCAGAGACTTTGGTACTTCAGTCCAAATATAATAGCTCTGCCATTATAGCTCTCTCTCTGCTAATTGTGGGTATTCTGTAGGACTGTTCTCCCTCTGTACTATTTCACTTGGTGATCTCATCAGTTCACATGATTTCAATGATCATCTCTGTGCAGATGACTCACAGATCTACTTGTCTGGCCCTAACCTCTCTCTTAACCTCCAATCTCACAACTCCAACTGCCTATTGGACTTCTTGAACTGTATATCCCATAGACATTTTAAACTCACCATGCCTAAAACTGAAATCATTATTTTTCCCCTTAAGCACTTTCCTTTCCCAATTTCCTTATTACTATTGAGGGTACTGCCATCCTCCCAGTCTTCTGGTGTTATAAGCTAGGTGTCATCCTCGACTCCTCACTCACTCTCACCATCACCACCCCCATATCCAATCTGTTGCCAAAATCTGTCAATTTTTACCTTTGGAACATCTCTCTTCTATACCCCCCTTTGTCTCCTAACACTGCCTCTACCCTGGTGCATGTAGGCTGGTAGTTGCTGATACTTTAATATATTCTATTTATATTCTAATCCCTGGAAATTCTTAATAACCTTCTAGTCAGCCTCCTTGCCTCTCAAGTCTCTCTCCTCTCAAATTCATGAAGATGATCTTTCTAAATACAGATGTGACCATATCACCATCATCCCCGTTCAATAAACTCCAGTGGCTCCCTATTGCCTCCAGGATCAGATATAAAAATCTGGTTTGACATTTAAAGTCCTTCATAACCTGACCCCTTCCTATCTTTTCTGTTTTCTAATAGCTTACTCCCCTCAACAGACTCTGCCATAGAGTGACACTGGCCTCCTTACTGTGTCCTAGGCATTTTCACAGGTTGCCCATCATACCTAGAATGTTCTGCCTCCTCACCTTTGCCTCCTGCCTTCCCTGGCTTCCTTTACATCTCAGCTGAAGTCCCATCATCTATAAGTAGCCTTTCCTAATCCTCCTTAATCCTAGTTGTATAACTTAGGCAAGTCATTTTAACCTCTGTTTTCCTCAGTTTCTTCAACTGTAAAATGGGTAGTGGAAAGACCCACTTTAGCACACCAGGAGGAGATTCTAGTGCCTCAGCATTCTACAGCAAACGGGTCTCCCAGTGCCTCAGCAAAAATAAGGAAAGCAGCACTACAAAGGGCCCCAGGTGGATAAGCACCCTACAGCATTCGTCTGAAAGGAGCTGAAGAAAGCAACCTAGAGGTGCCCAAAAGTTCCAGCCTCGTTGATTCCAGCCTAACACCGGGTAAGCTGTCAGAACCCTACAGCTCCAACTGCCAGCCAGGAGGAGATCCCGAAGCCCAGGTGGTCAAGCAGGCAAACACCAACAGCTGGACCTCTGAGTGCCTCAGTGAGGGTGGGGAACCGGTGGAAACCAGCTCAGAAAACCACCAGGTGCCTCGGCATTCTACAGCAAAGGAGTCTCCCAGTGTCTCTGTAGAACTAAGGGAGGCAGCATTGCAAAGGGCCCCAGGCAGATAAACACCTGGAAGCACTGATCTAAAAGGAGCTGAAGAAAGCTAAAGGAAAGGAAAAGCAGGCAACCTAGATTTTCCTGAAAGTCCCAGCCTTGCTGATTCCAGCCCAACACCGGGTAAGCTGCCAGAATCCTACAGCCTCCAATTGCCAACATAAGAGGCCCAGCACACAAAGCCAGTGACCAAGACCTAGGCTCCCAACACAAGAAGCTTGGGTTAGTGCCCTCTGCTCCCCAGCAGGAGAGCTTAATCTCTTTAAAGGCCAGGGAATAAAGAAACACCATGAATAAAAAGAAACGTACAATAGATTCATATTATGAGAAGAGTGAAGATCAAGACAGAAATTCTGAATAGGGCAACATTGTCATCAAACCCACATCTGCAACATCAAAAGGGAATATGAACTGGTCTGAAGCCCAAAAAGCCTTCTTAGAAGAGCTCAAGAAGGATTTTAAAAGTCAAATGAGAGAGGTAGAAGAGTCCTTAAAAAGTACAATTGGCCAATTGGAATAAAAGTACCCTGAAGAAAACAAGTCCCTAAAAAACACAATTGGCCAACTGGAAAAAAAAAAGTACACTGAAGGAAACAAATCCCTTAAAAATGCAATTGGTCAACTGGAAAAAAAAGTACACTGAAGATAACAAATCCCTTAAAAATACAATTGACCAATTGGAGAAGAAAGTACAAAATCTAACAGAAGAAAACAATATGTTAAAAATTAGAATTGAACAAATGAAAACTAATGACTCTATGAGAGAGCAAGAATCAGTCAAACAGAAACAAAAAAAAAATGAAAAAATAGATGAAAATGTAAAATACCTCATGGGTAAAACAACTGACCTGGAAAATCGATCCAAGAGAGAAAATATAAAAATTATAGGCCTACCTGAAAATCATGATGAAAAAAAGAGCCTGGACAATATCCTTCAGGAAATCATAAAGGAAAACTGCCCTGAAGTCCTAGAACCAGAAGGTAAAATAACTATAGAAAGAATCCACCACTCCCCAACTGAAAGAGATCCCAAATTGGAACGCCAAGGAACATAATAGCTAAATTCCAAAATTACCAGATTAAAGAGAAATTGCTGCAAGCAGCCAGAAAGAAACAATTTAAATATCATGGAACTACAGTCAGGATTACACAGGACCTTACAGCCTCTATATTAAAAGACCATAGGGTGTGGAACATGATATTCCGTAAGGCAAAGGAGCTTGGAATGCAGCCAAGGATTAACTACCCAGTGAAAATGAGCATGATTTTTCAGGGAAGGAGATGGATATTCAACGAAATAGGGGACTTCCAAACCTTCCTGATAAAAAGACCAGAGCTCAACAAAAAATTTGATCTTCAAGTACAAGATTCAAGAGAGACATAAAAAGGTAAATGGGACAGAAAGATACAATATGTTGTTCATAAGGGCAAAATGTTTACATCCCTACGAGGGAAGATGACACTTGCAACTCTTGAGAACTGTATTGTTATTATACCATGTTAAAGGAGTATACATAAAGGGGGTGGATATAAGTTGACTTTGATGTAATGATAAAAAAAAATTAATCAATTGTAAAATGGGGATAATAATGGTATCTACCCTGCAGAAGCACTTAGTACAGTGCCTGGTACATAGAAGGTTCTATATAAATGCTTATTTCCTTTCCCATTTCCATTCCCACAAGATCCCCTTGCAGTATATCTCATAATTATGGATTGGGATTAGCCTATACATAGGTAAGGGGGAGGAACCAAGCATGCATTGATTCATAAAGGTGGCTACTGGAGGCATAATTCTATCTTGCCATTCAGTGTGAATATGACAAGTGTTATGATGTCTGAATACATTCTAGGCCATCCCCTTTATTAACCCAAGACAGATCATGTAACCATTCTGAGTATTGGCTTTCTTATCTGTAAAATTAGACTGAATGATCTCAAAGTCAGCTCTAAGACAAAGTGACATAATAGAAAAAGCTCTAAACTTGATAGTCAGAAGACCTGGATTTGAATGCCAGCTCTGCCACTTCCTAGCCATGTGTCTTCAGACAAGACATTGAGACTTAGTTTCTTTACCTGTAACATATGGATAATAACATATTATCTGCCTATGATCCTTTAAAGAATGTCCATTAAAAACTGTAATTTGATGTAAAAATGAGCCATTATTCAACACCTAGCATGGTACCAGGCACATAAGAGGTATTTAATAAGTCCTTGCTGACTGATTTTTGTAATTCCATGTCTAAACAGATGGAAGGGCGTCCTTCCTCCATCAACCTTACCTTTACTGTTCCCACCAAGATCTTCTGAGCTGTGATAATTAGCTCTTCCTTGTGGCATTGATTATCTGGGTGAATATGGAGCTCCTGAGCTACTAGTGATATGTTCTTCCCAGACAAGAGTAGAAATTCAGCTGCTGGTACCATTTCCACTTTCAGCACCTCCTCATCAGACTCTCCTGCCAACCTGGACAAAGTATATTATTTTAAATCTAACTTTGCCCATGTCTTTATTCAGGTGATTATCAAAGAGAAATATAAGGGGAACCCCATTTCCATAAATTCCATTACAGAGAAGGATTCTATAGAACAAAAAACTATGATTTTTTTTTAATTTTTGCAGATGGTCCATAGTAACTTTCTACATATATGCATACATGTGTATATCAATCATATATTAATATAATAGACTATAATGATATCATACAATATGATATGGTATAATATGATAATATATAGTATAATTTAATATAATGTGTATGATGTTATATGATATAGCACAATACAGTATGGAATATGATGTGATATGACCAAAAGCCATTCCCCCCAATAGATAAGTAATCAAAAGATATGAACAAGCAGTTCTCAAAAGAATAACAAAGTATTAACAATCATATGAAAGGATGCTCCAAATTACTAATAAAAAGAGAAATGCAAATCAAAACAACTCCGAGGTTTCACCTTGCAGATTGGCAAAGATGATAAAAGATAGGAACAGTCAATACTGGAGGGGTTGTAGAAAGGTAGGCATATGATTGCATCATTGGTGAAGCTGAGAATCAGTCCAATTACTCTGCAAAACAATTTGAGATTATGCAAATTAAGTGACTAAACCATCCATACTTTTAGACCCAGAAATTCCACTACTAGGCTTATAACCCAAAAAAATTATTGGTAAGAAATAAGTCCCCATAGCACTTTTTGTGGTAGCAAAGAATTAGAAACAAAGTAGATGCCCATCAAATGGGGCATGGCTAAGCAAAGTAGTACACACTAATGGAATGGAATATTACTATGCTGTATGTGATATGATATGATATGATAAATATGATGAGTATAGAAAAGGTTTATACAACTGATGCTGAGTGAAGTAAGCAGAGCCAAGAAAACAATATGAATAAATAAAACAACAATGTAAATAGAAAGAACAACCCCCATATAAGCAAAAGTGAATATTGCAAAATTACAAAGAACAAGCATGGCCCCCAAAAAGAAATATGAGAATATATCCCTGCCCTACTCCTTTGCAAAAATGAGAATTCCACAAGTGGGGTGCATTGCATATATTTTCAGACTTTTTGATATATTTATAGAATTTTCTCTTAATTTTTTTCTTTAAAATAGTAATTATTGGATGAGATGGCTCTCAAAGAGGCAGAGGGGAAATGATACTGGCAATATTTTTTAAAAGATATTAATGAAACTTGTTTTGATTTATAATTATTCTTTTTTGTTATTTTTATGTAGAAAATTTATAAGGTTCATTTTTTCCAATTTTTTAAACATTTTCATTTAAAGTTTTTAGTTCCAAATTCTATCCATCTCTCCCCTTCCTCCCTCTCTGAGATGGTAAGCAATCTGATATAGGTTATACATGTGCAATTATGTAAAACATTTCCATATTAGTCATTTTGTATAAGATGACTCAAATAAAAGAAAAATGAAAGAATGTGAAAAATAGCATTCTTCAGTCTGTATTCAATCAGTATCAGTTCTTATCTGGAGACAGACAGTATGCTTCATCATTAGTCCTTTGGGATTGTCTTGGATTATTGTATCGCTGAAAATAGCTAAGTCATTCACAATTCTTTATTGAACAATATTGCTTTTACTGTGTATAATGTTCCCCTGGTTCTGTTCACTTCAGTATGTATCAGTTCACGTAAGTCTTTCCAAGTTTTTAAGAAATCATCTTGCTTGTCATTTCTTATAGCACAATAATATTCTATTACAATCATATACCACATCTTGTTTAGTCATTCCCCAACTGATGGGCAACCCTTTGATTTCCAATTATTAGCCACCACAAAAAGAGCTGCTACAAATACTTTTGTACAAATAGGCCCTCTTCCCTTTTTTTTATGTCTTTGGGATATAGACCTAGCAATGGTATTGCTAGATCAAAGGATATGCACAATTTTATAGCCCTTTGGGCATAGTTCCAAGTTGATCTTCAGAATGATTGGATTAGTTCACGACTCCACCAACAGTGCATTAGTATCCCAGTTTTCCCACATCCTCTCCAACATCCAACATTTTCTTTTCTTTTTTTTTTTTTTTTGGTCATATTAGCCTTTCTGACAGGTGTGGTGAAGTGGCACCTCATTTTGATTTGCATTTCTTTGATCAATAGTGATTTAGATTACTTTTTCATATGACTACAGATAGCTTTGATTTCTTTGTCTGAAAACTGACTGTTCATATCCTTTGACTTATATTTTTATAAATTTGACTCAGTTCTCTTTATATTTGAGAAATGAGGCTTTTATCAGAGATACTTGTTGCAGAAAAAAATTTCACGGTTCTCTGCTTTCCTTATAATTTTCGTTGCATTGGTTTTTGTTTGTGCAAAAACTTTTGAATGTTATATAATCAAAATCATCTATTTTATATTTTGTAATGCTCTCTATATTTTCTTTGGTCCTAAATATTTCTTTTATCTATAAATCTGACAGATAAACCATCTCATGCTCTCTTAATTTGCTTATGGTATCACCCTTTATGTGTAAATCATGTTCACATTTTGACCTGATCTTGGTATATACAGTGTGAGATGTTGGTCTATACCTAGTTTCTGAAATAGTGTTTTCCAGTTTTCCCAGCATTTTTTGTCAAATAATGAGTTTTTGTTCCAAAAGCTTGGATCTTTAGGATTATAATATACTAGATTACTATGGTCATTTACTATAATGTAATTTGTACCTGATCTATTCCATTGATCCACCACCCTATTTCTTAGTCAGTACCAGATTGTTTTGATCTGGTAAACTAAACTACCCCTTTATAACACAGTTTGAGATCTGGTATGGCTAGACCACCTTCTTTCACTTTTTTTTTTCATTAATTCCCTTGATATCCTTGAGCTTTTGTTGTTCCAGATGAATTTTGCTATTATTTTTCTAGCTCTATAAAATAATGTTTTGATAGTTTGATTGGTATGGCACTGAATAAATAGCCTAATTTAGGTAGCATTGTCATTTTTATTATATTGGCTTGACCTGCCCATAAGCAATTAATATTTTTCCAATTGTTTAGATCTGACTTAATGTGTGTGAAAAGTGTTTTATGGTTGTATTCATATAGTTCCTGGGTTTGTCTTGGCAGATAGATTCCCAAGTATTTTGTATTATCTACAGTTGTTTTAAATGGAATTTCTCTTTCTATCACTTGCTGCTGGACTTTGTTAGTAACATATAGAAATGCTGATGATTTATGTGGGTTTATTTTGAATCCTGCAACTTTGCTAAAGTTGTTAATAATTTCAAGTAGTTTTTTAGTTGATTCTGTAGGATTCTCTAAGTATAACATCATATCATTTGATAGTTTTGTTTCCTCATTGAGTCTTCAAATTCCTTTAATTTCTATTTCTTCTCTTATTGCTATAGCTAACATTTCTAGTACAATATTAAGTAAAAGAGGTGATAATGGGCATCCTTGCTTCACCCATGATTGTATTGGGATGGCTTCTAGCTTATCCCCATTATAGATAATGCTTGCTGACGGTTTTGGATAAATATTACTTCGCATTTTAAGGTAAGCTCCTTTATTCTCATGTTCTCTTGTGTTTTTAATAGGAATTGGTGTTGCATTTTATCAGAGGCTTTTTCTGCATCTGTTGAGATAATCATATTATTTCTGTTGGCTTTGTTATTGATATGGTCAATTATGCTGATAGTTTTCCTAATATTGAACCCAACCCTGCATTTCTGGTATAAATCCCACCTGGTCATAGTATATGATCCTTATGATATATTGCTGTAATCTCTTTGCTAGTATTTTATTTAAAATTTTTGCATCAATATTCATTAGGGAAATTGGTCTATAATTTTCTTTCTCTGTTTTGGCTTTTCTTGGTTTGGGTATCAGCACCATATTTGCACCTTTTTCACCTGTTTTACCAAATAGTTTATATAGTATTGGGATTAATTGTTCTTTAAATGTTTGGTAGAATTTGCTTGTGAATTCATCTGGTCCTGGGAACTTTTTCTTAGGAAGTTCATTGATGGCTTGTTCAATTTCTTTTTCTAAGGTTGGGTTATTTAAGCATTTCATTTCTTCTTTCGTTATTCTGGGTAATTTATATTTTTGGAGATATTCATCTATTTCATTTAGGTTGTCAAATTTATGGGCACATAATTGGGCAAAATATCTCCAAACAATTGTGTTAATTTCCTCTTCATTGGTGGCAAATTCACTCCTTTCATTTTTGATACTAGTGATTTGGTATTCTTCTTTCCTTTTTTTTTCAAGTTCCAACTATTCTTTATTAATTTATTTTAATTTATCAACAATCACTTCCATAAGCTTAAATTTTTCTCCCCCTCCCTTCCCACCTCTCTCCCCAAGATGGCACACAATCTGATACAGGCTATACATATTCATTCCTATTAAACATATTTTCACATTAGTGATGTTGTAAGAGGAATTAGAACCAACAGGACGAACCACAAGAAAGAGAAAGCAAAACAAAACAGAAGAAAAAAATAGCAAATAGTATGTTTCAATCTGCATTCAAACTCCATAGGTCTTTCTTTGGATGTGGATTGCATTTTCCATCATGAAATCTTTGGAGATATCTCAGATCCTTGCATTGGTGAGAAGGGCTAAGTCTGTCAACGTTAGTCATCCCACAACGTGGCTGTTAATGTGTACAACATTCTCCTGGTTCTGGTCACTTCGCTCAGCATCAGTCCATACAAGTCTTTCCAGGTTTTTCTGATGTCAGCCTGCTCATCATTTCTTATAGCACAATAGTATTCCACTACACTCATATACCACAACTCATTCAGCCATTCCCCAACTGATGAGCATCCCCTCAATTTCCAATTCTTTTGCCACCACAAAAAGTGCTGCTATAAATATTTTTGTACATGTGGGTCCTTTTCACATTTTTATGATCTTTTTGGGATATAGCTCTAGAAGTGCTATTGCTGGGTCAAAGGGTATGCACATTTTTATAGCCCTTTAGGCATAGTTCCAAATTGCTCTCCAGAATGGTTGGATCATTTCACAACTCCACCAAGAATGCTTTAGTGTTCTAATTTTCCTACATCTTCTCCAACATTTATCATTTTCCTGTTTTGTCATGTTGGCCAATCTGTTAGGTGTGATGTGTTATCTCAAAGTTGTTTTGATTTGCATTTCTCTAATTAATAGTGATTTAGAGCATTTTTTCATATGATTATAGATGGCTTTAATTTCTTCATCTGAGAACTGCCTGTTCATATCCTTCTGAAAAATTAATAAATGGTCAAAGGATATGAACTTCTTTCCTCTTTTTAATCAAATTAACCAATGATTTATCTGTTTCATTAGTTTTTTTTCATAAAAATAGATTCTAGTTTTATTTATTAGTTCAGTCATTTTCTTCCTTTCAATTTTATTAATCTCTCTTTTGATTTTCAGGATTTCTAATATGGTGTATAATTATGGATTTTTAACTTGTTCTTTTTCTAGTTTTTTTTTTTAGTTACATGCCTGATTTATTGATCTGCTTTTTCTCTATTTTATTGATGTAAGCAATTAGAGCTATGAATTTTCCCCTAAGTACTGCTTTGGCTGCATCCCATAAATTTTGGTATGTTGTCTCATTGTTGTCATTTTTTAATGAAAGTATTGATTGTTTCTATGATTTGTCCTTTGACCCACTTGTTTTTAGGATTAGATTATTTAATTTCCAATTAATTTTTAATCTTTCTTTCTATTGTCCATTATTGAATGTAGTTTTTATTGCAATGATCTGAAAAGGATGCATTTAGTATTTCTGCTTTTCTACATTTGGCTGTAAGGTTTTTATGTCCTAATACATGGTCAATTTTTGTGTAGATGCCATGTACTGCTGAGGAAAAGGCATATTCCTTTCTGTTCCCATTTAATTTTCTCCAGAGATCTATCATATCTAACTTTTCCAGAATTTTATTCACCTCCTTAACTTCTTTCTTGCTTATTTTTTGGTTAGATTTAATCTAGTTCTGAGGAGGGAAAGTTGAGGTCCCCCACTAGTATAGTTTTATTCTCTATTTCCTCCTGTAACTCATTCAATTTCTCCTTCAAAAATTTAGATTCTATACCATTCTATGCATATATGTCTAGAATTTATGATTTCATTGTCTATAGTACCTTTCATCAAGATATAGTTTCCTTCTTTATCTCTTTCAATTAGATCTATTTTTGCTTTTGCTTTGTCTGAAATCATGATTGCTACCCCTGCTTTCTTTGCTTCACCTGAAGCATAATAGATTCTGCCCCAGCCCCTTACCTTTACCTTGTGTGTATCTCTCTCCTTCAAATGTGTTTCTTATAAACAACATATTGTAGGATTCAGATTTTTAATCCATTCTGCTATCTGTTTCTGTTTATGGTTATGATAATTAACTGTGTATTTCCCTCCATGCTATTTTTCATTTGTTTATCCCCCACCTTATCCCCACACCCTTTTCCTCCTCACAAATGTTTTATTTCTGATCACTGCCTTCCCCATATACCCTTCCTTTTATCAGTCACCCCACTCCTTTTATCCCCATCTCTTTTTAATTCCTTATAGAGCAAGGTAGATTTCTAGATCCAACTAAATGTTTGTTTTATTCCCTCTTTGAGCCAATTTTGATAATAGTAAGGTTTAAGCTTTGCCTGCTACCCCTTCCCATCTTCCTATCCATTATAATAGCTCTTTCATGCCTCTTTTATGTGGGATAACTCACCCTATTCAATCTCCTCCCTTCTTCTTCCAATGAAATTTTCTTTCTCACCCCTTTATTTTGGTTTTGGGGGTATCATCCCATCACACCCTCTATCTATATATACTCCTTATAATTCCTCTTATAGTAATAAAGTTAAGAGTTATATTATCTTGCTATACAGAAATATAAACAATTTAACCTTATTAAATTTCTTATGTTTTCTCTTTCTTGTTTCTTTTTTACCTTTTTATATTTCCCTTGAGTCTTGCATTTGGAGGTCAAATTTTTTATTTAGCTCTGTTCTTTTAATTAGAAATGCTTGAAGGTCCTCTATTTCATTAAATGTCAATTTTTCCCTGAAAGATTGTATTTAATTTTACTGGGTAGGTGATTCTTGGTTTTAATCCTAACTCCTTTGTCTTCTGGTATACCATATTCTAAGCCTTCCAGTTCTTTAATGTGGAATCTGCCAAATTCTGATTGTAGCTCCATGACATTTGAATTGTTTTTTTGAATTGCTTGCAATACTTTCTCCTTGATCTGGGAGCTCTAGAATTTGGCTGTGATTTTCCTTGGAGATTTCATTTTGGGATCTCTCAGGTGGTGATTGGTGGACTCTGTCAGTTCTTATTTTGCCCTCTGATTCTAATATATCAGGGCAGTTTTCTTTGATAATTTCTTGAAAGATGCTGTCCAAACTTTTTTTTTTCATGACTTTCAGGTAGTCCTATAATTCTAATTCTCTCTCCTGGATCTGTTTTCCAGGTCAGTTGTTTTTCCACTGAGAAATTTCCCATATTCTTCTTCTTTTTTTTTTTTTTTACTTTTTTTATTTTGTTTTGTCATATCTTGATGTCTCATAGAGTTTCCAGTTGTTCAATTCTAATTTTTAAGGAATTATATTCTCCAGAGAGCTTTTGTACTTGCTTTTCCATTTGGCCAATTCTATTTTTAGGGAGTTATTTTGGGAACCAAAATATAGGATTTTCCAACCCCTACATTTCCATACTCCCATATTTTCATGATTCCCTTACATTACTCTCATTTCTTTTCTCAATTTTTCTTCTACTTCTATAATTTGCTTTTTAAAATCCCTTTTAATCTCCTTCAGGAATTCTTTTTGGGCCTGAGACCAAATTACATTTTTCTTTGTGGCTTTACATGTAACCATTGTGATACTATTGTCCTCTCCCAAGTTTATGCTTTGATCCTCCCTATCACCATAGTAACCTTCTATAGTCAAGCTCTTTTTGTTGTTGTTGTTGTTGTTGTTGTTGTTGTTGTTGTTGTTGTTGTTGTTGTTTTACTCATTTTTTCTGTCTTTTTTTGTGACTTGGTATTTTCATATGAGAGTTGGGCTCTGGTCCTACATTGTCCCAAGTTTTTTGTGTTGGGGCTCTGGGTCTTACTGCTGGCTTTCAGTGGGCTTCAGGGCTTAGCTCCTTGCTTTCTCTGGAGGGTAGGCTTCCCTTCTGGCTTGTATTGACCTTGCTGTTATCCTCCCCTGGGTAGGAGGCTTAGCTGCTGGCCTGCTCCAGGGGTGGGGTCTTGCCACTGAGTTGCTATGATAACAGTCTTTCTGGTTGCTAGCCCTTGAGGAGGGATCTTGTTGCTGGTAGATCTCAAGGGTGGGGTCTCATGGTTAGCCAGCCCTGGAGAGGGTCAACAATGGGGTAAGACCTCGCTGGTGGTTTGTGCTGTGGGGTAGGGTGGCTGGGGTGGAGCCTGGCTGCCCTGCAGCACAGATTGCTCATTTGCCTTCAGGGCTCTGGTTTGCTGGATTGCCCTGGGCTTGGAGCCTTGCTGCAGACCCCCTGCTATGAGGCTGGCTGCTGCTGCTGCTCTTGGACCTGACTCCCCTCACATCCCAGGGAGATGGACCTTTCCTGCTGTGCTGGTAAGCTGCTTCCCTGCTCCTGGATCAATTCTAAGGCAGTTTTCTAGTTGTTTGAAGGGGAATTTGGGAGGGCTTCAGAGGGTTCCTTCCTCGCTCTGTCATCTTGGCACCAGAAGTAAAAACTTATTTTTAAAAAATATAAAGATACTCAGGCCTCATGGCCCCAGAACCATATGCCTATTCTTTTCACAGCTGGCTAAACTAGCCCTGAAGTAAACTTTAATCCTTCCCTCCCACTGCCAACTTCTCTCTACCTACTCCATATGATTTTAGGAAGGACAGAAACAAATCAAGCTTGCCAGCTTCATCTATTCTACCAGTTTTTTTTCACTTTATCAATTTTCCTTAAAGGTGGCACAAGTTCTCCTTCCTCACCATCAAATGAAGAGCATTACATTTTAAAACTGTACCCCAAAGTACCCATAATACCCTGCTACACCTAAGTGCTTAATAAATGATTATGAACTGATTGTAAATGGGCCAGGTGTGTTCACAGAAAGTTAATGAATAGGAAATAGGAGTGGTCTTATAAGGAGCCAGAAGAAGTGGCTGTCTGTTTGTATGATTTAAAACACAGGGGATAAGACCTACTGATGCCCAACTCCACCACTCCCTGTCATCCTACATCCATCTTTCTTTGAGCCTGAAGTGATTCTTGATCTTCAAGGATTGTAATTAAATAATCACAACAATAATAATATGTTACATTTGTATGACTTATACGATACCTTAAAGTTTATAACATGCTTTTTTTTTTACCTTATTTGATATAACTCTCTCATTTTATAGAAGAAGAAACTGAAACTCAGAGAATTTCTACACATTAAACTTAGAGTCAGTAGAGACCTGGGTTCAAATCTTAACTCTAATTTTTAGTAGTTTTACTACCTCTTTCAGCCTCAGTTTCCTCATCTGTAAAATAGAGATAATACCTGTAGCAGCTAGCTCAGGGGTTATTATACATAGTAAATGAGACAATTAATGTAAAGTACATTGTAAATGTCAATTATTATTATTAATGGTATTATTTAAATCCAATATGTTTGAGACAAATTGGACCTTGAATCTTTATCTGCAAACAATTCAGTTGTTAGTTAATATCTCATTATGCATTAATGAGAATGAGCTATAGGGTAAGACCTGATATGGTGATGGAATTGACTCTCCACTCTGGTGCAGGCTGTCATCAACTTATGCCTGGACTGTTGCAATAGCATGCTGTGTCTGCCTCAACTCTCTCCCCACTCCAATCCATGCCCTCTCCAGCACCAAAGTGATTTTCCTAAAGTACAGATCCAACCATGTCACTCCCCTACTCAATATACTTCAGTGACTCCCTATGCCCTCCAGGATCAAATATAAAATCCACTGTTTGGCATTCAAAGCTTTTTATAACCTAGACCCTTCCTACCTTTCCAGTCTTCTTACACCTCACTCTCCACTCTTCAATTCAGTGACTCACCTCCTTGCTGCTCCATGAAAAAAATGTGTCATCTCTGGGTTCTGCCCGTTTTTTCTGGCTGTCCCCCATGTCTAGAATGCTCTCCCTTCTCATCTCCATCTACTGGGTTCCCTGATTTCCTTTAAGTCCCAGCTAAAAGTTGATCTACAAGAAGCTTTTACCACCCCATTCCTAAGTCTAGTGTTTTCTGTTAATTATTTCCATATGTAGACATAAACATACAGAGAGACATATATATACATATGTATCATGTTTGTATATACTTGTCTGTCATCTCCTCCATTAGACTATTAAACTCCTTGAGGTCAAGAACTATCTCTTGCCTCTTTTTGTATCCCCAGTGTATAGCACAGAACCTGGCACATAGTAGGTGCTTAATAAACATTGACTGATTGATTGAAAGGTAAAAAAAGAGCAGGAACAGGAAGCAAGAAAAGCACCAAAGGTAAATCATCTATTTCACAATTTTTCTTAGAGCTGGTCCTGAGGTATGGCCTTCATCTTCCCAATACCCTACATACTACCAGGGAAGACCTCTGGCACTAAGGGACATCTACAATCTTTTCTGTTTTTATTAGAAGACCTGAACCTGTGTTAATTTTCATGCTTTATTGTCAATAAGTCAATTCAACCAGAATTTATTAATTGTTTACTACATGTCAGGCACTGTGTTAAGTGCTGAGGATACAAAGAAAGGCAAAAGCCTCTCTCTGCCCTTAAGGACTTTATCATCTTATTGGGGAGATGACATATAAACAAGTAGGTAATTACAAGATTCGTACGTAGTAAGGGAAGACATTTTGAGAGGGAAAAGTATTAGCAGCTAGAGTGCGAAAGGGGAGTAGTGAGGGAGTCAGAGAATAAAGCTGGAAAAGTCCTCTTGGATTAGGTGGAATTTGAGCTGAATCCTGAAGAAAATCAAATGAAAAGGCAAAGGTGATGGGGCAGACCCTTCTAGATCTGGGGAAGAGCTAGTGCAAAGTCACAGAGAATGGAAAATATCTCCATAAGGCAAAAAAAGAGCTACACAAAAGGTGCTTAGGTCTTCAGTGATACTGCTGTCAAGGAGTCGCTATTGGTCAACAGTCAGTGAATTTCTCTGTGGATGGAAGACTCCAAATTCACTGAACTGATCTGTTGAAAGGTTGTCACAAGTCTCCTGATCTTTATAACTAAAAAGGAAGTCAAGTCAAGCTCAGTCAACAAGAATTTATCAAGGACTTACTATGTCAGGCAATATGTTAAATTGTTGTTTGTCCTTCATTTTTGAAGAAGACCAATGACATCATAGGGTGATGTCTTGACTCATGCACGAATTGGATTTAAGTGAGGCAGAGTTGCACAAAGTCATCAGCTTCACTTTCTCTTCCAGAGTCATTGAAGTTCAGTGGAAAGACAAAAGTCTAGACAACTGGCAATGGCCCAGGATACAGGGGGTGACCTTGGCATCTTCAATGGCTGACCAAGCTCTAACAGCTTCATAGAACCTGCTTCAGCCAACTTCATGGCCCCTGGAACAAATTGTTCTCATCTGTCCATGCTGCCAGGGGAAGTCTTCACATGCTTGGGATAGACACCCCCCAATCCTTTGATAGGTTTGAGGCCCATCTGCCATGACGGTTTGATTGGGTGTGGCTACTGCTCATGCTACAGTTTCCTGAATCCACAGATAAGAGTTTAGTGCCAGGTAGACGCCGAGGGATCCACCCAGAGCAACCCTGAAAAGGACTAGGCAAGCCCTCACACCAGAGGTGGTAGTCCTCCCTGAACACCCCCCACCCCAAGTACTGAGGATACAAAGAAAGACAAAACACTTGCCTTCAAGGACCTTACATTCTAATAGGGAAAAAAACCCAGCACTTTTTGTTGCTAAACCTAAGAACTTAAATAAGATGCACAACAACATCTTCGGAAATATTTGGGCAATATACTATTGAGCTCCTTTCAATTCAACAAAAATTTATTAAGCACCTACTGTTTGCAAAATACTGTGGTAGACATGGAGAAAGACCATGTTGCTAGCTCATGACAAGACTTGAGAGTTGCTATTAAATACTCTGAAGCAATATCTACCAGAAGTCCTGACATCACATATATAAGCCCTTAGGAAGTAGGACAGCGAACTAGTATATCTGAGAGGCAGGAATCATTTGGAGGGTGATGGGTAGGGCCTCGTTCAGATGGGGCAGACCTCTCTCAGCATGAGAAGACTGGATGCCGGAGGTCAAAGAGAAATTGAGAAAAGGAGGGCAGAGGAGAATGAAAGGTGGATGTACAAGGATGGATACCTAAGAAAATGCATGTCAACACCTTCACAGTTTTGCCTAGACCAGGAGTTCTTAACCATTTTTGTATCATGGATACCTTTCACAAAGTCTGGCAAAACCTATGGACTCCTCAGAATGATGTTTTTTCAAAA
The DNA here is from genome assembly GCF_900497805.2 of Vombatus ursinus. Lineage (NCBI taxonomy): Eukaryota > Metazoa > Chordata > Mammalia > Diprotodontia > Vombatidae > Vombatus > Vombatus ursinus. The sequence continues at coordinate 9,178,524 of NW_020949997.1, forward strand.
TAATTACGGAATGCTAAATTTCAGTGAGAAGTTAGTAAAAATAAAGATGTCATTTTTCCTATCCAAGTTCATAGACCTGCTGGAATTTATCCACAGAGGGGTCCATGGACCCTAGGTTAAGGACCTCACGTTTAGGCCATGTACTGATCAGGGCCAGACTAGGTGATAAAGGAGCACAGCAAAAACAATGTAGCTAGAAAAGAGCTTCTGAACCTAAGGTCCATGAATACCTTTGAAGGGGTTTGTAAACTTGGGGTAGAAAAAAAATTACATCTTTATTTTCACTAACCTTCGGTTTCCTTTTAATACTATGTATTTTATTTTATGCATTTAAAAAAACACATTATTCTATTCTTTTTAACTTTCTTTATTTTTCTTTCATTTGTCTGTTTTCTTTCACATGGCTAATACTGAAATTTTTTTGCATGACTGCACATGTATTATCTATAGCAAATTGCTTGCCCTCTCAAAGAGGGGTGGGGCTGGAAGAGAGGTAGGAAGAGAATTTGGAACTCAAAATTTTAAAAAAAACAAATGTTAAAAATATTTTTACATGTAATTGAGAAAAAATAAAAGGAGAATCCTTCAACTAGAGATGTATACTATACCCTCCCCATACAATACTCATTACATAGTCAGATCCTCTTGCAAGGACCTCAGCCTGCAGGAAAGGTCTCAGACAAATGTTTTCTTGACATTTGCTATACCACCAACAATAACAATATTTCATACTTACACAGTGTATTAAGATTTACAAAATATGGGGCATCTAGGTGGTGCAGTGGATAGAGCACCGGCCCTGGATTCAGGAGGACCTGAGTTCAAATCCAGCCTCAGACACATAACACTTACTAACTGTGTGACCCTGGGCAAGTCACTTAACCCCATTGTCTAACCAAAAAAAAAAAAAAGATTTACAGAATAAAATTCCTCATAGCAAACCTATGAGCATATGTATCACAACTGACAGATGAGGAAATTGTGTACGAGAAAGATGACATGATTTGCCTTTATATAGTCACATGGTTAGACAGTGTTAGAACCTGGCCTAGAACCCAGCCTAGAACCCAGGTCTTCTGACTCCGAGACCTCTTCTCTTTATACTACACCACACTTACTAAGACAGTGCAGGGAAACCCCTAATCAAAATTTCACTTAGTGTGATTAAAAGCTCCTATAGGGCTAATTGGTGTTTTGCAAAGTGATACTAGTAGACATCTTCCCCTGCAGCTGACCCATCTCAGAATAAAAGAGGGTGAGGATGCAGCCCAGGTCAGCTACCAGGAAACCAGGCCAGGGCCAATCAGCCAATCCTGAGATGCTGAAATTGCAAATTCTTCCTAGTACCTGAAGCACAGGAAAAATAATGACAAAGAGTTCCCTGGGCTGCTCCTTGGCACTTAATCCCTTTTTCTCTGTGCTGATTATTACCATTTCGCCCCCTGGAAACTCTCTGAAGAGCTTCTCTAAAAGCCTAATGGAGCTTGAACCCAAAGTACAATATTAATTATTTGTAATTGTACCCTGAGACGCAGGTTTTATAGGTTTCACCATGGACTGGAAGATGGATAATTCCTTTCATAATTAATGTACCAGCAGCCCACAGTGCAACAGAACAGTCAATTTGTATTGAAACGGCTGGAAAGGAAGTCACATAAGGTTAAATTTCCCCAGCATTAATTTTATATCACAAAGTTAATCTGTAAGGAATTTCAGCTGAGGTTAGTGGTGTCTAATTTGCTTAGGGACATACAAATGATCTTTAAACAGCCCCTTCCTCAAAGTAAGAACTTTGGTGAAATTAATTACAGAATCATAGACCATAGAATGTTGAAGCTGAAGGGACCTTAGGGGTTATCTAGTGATTGAATCATGAATGTCTAGAACTGGAAGGCCCCTTAGAGGTCAAATGTCTCACTTTATAGATAAATAACTGAATTCTGAAGAGTTTAAATGATTTGCTTGGGATCACAGAGTTAGTGACTACCTTTAGCTACTCAAAACACTTTCCAAGGTCACCAACAATCTAATACAGAGTTCCTTGTGCTGTTCCTCACATTATAGACGTATGTTCATTGATTGACTTGGTCTGGGTTCTAGCATTAAGGAAACTCTCTGTTCCTCCCATTTAATGAGAAAGTGATCATCTTTGAGGCTCCATCCAACTCATATGGCTTTTCTCTGTCCTCATCCTCCTTGAGCTATTTCAACATTTGACAGTTGATCATGTCACGCTTGCTATTCTTTATCTTCTGGTCTCCACAATACTGATCTCTCCTGGTTTTCCTACCTATCTGACTGCTCTTCAGTTTCCTTTGCTGGTTTCTCTTTCTCCTCTTCCGCTTCCACCCAAATCTGGGCATCCGTGAAGATTTTGTCCTCAGCCTTCTTCTCCTGTACTTCTACTCCTTCCCTTGGCCATATTATCCAATGATTGTGGTATAAGAAAATTGGCTCTGGACTCAGAGGACCCGTGTTCCTATATCTTTGATACTTAATAATTGTGTGACCTTGGGTAAATGACTTAACTTCTCTGGACCTGAGTATTCTCCTCCATAAACCAGGAGACTTGGATTAGATTGCCTCTGAGGTCCCTTCTAGCTATAGATACATGATCCACGACATGAAGAAAAATGGCTTCCAAATCTATACCTCCATTCCCTTCTCCCCAGTGTGGAATTTTCCACTGCCTATTGGATCTCTGCAGCTGGGAGTCTTACTGAATACCTCAAATTCAGTATATTCAAAGGTGAAGGCGTCTTCTCCACAAAACCTGCCTCTTTCAATTACTCTCTTCTTGTTTCCAGCACTACCATTCATTCTCCCAGTCACGCAGGCTTGAAACCTCTGTGTCATCTTTGCCTCTCCCCTAACCATTACCCTGTGGTAATGGTTACTGCCAAATTTAGTCAATCCTGCCAGTCACTTACTACTCACATACATATCCTCCTTTCTCCTCCCACTTCTACTCTCTCATTACTTCTTATCAATACTAGATTAGACTCCTAATGGGTCTCCCTGCCTCCAGTCTTTCTTCTCTCCAGGCCAATCTTCACGTTATTGTCAAAGCATCCTTTCAAGACACAAGTTTAAGGACGTCATTACCTAGTTCACCTTCAGTCAGACCTCATTATCTCTAAAGGATAAAATATAAACTCCTTCCCCTGGCATTCAAGGTCCTCTACAGTCTGGATCTAACCTACTTTCCAGTTTTACCTCAAATACTCCCTTCATATCCCAACCAAACTTAGACTAGTAGTCATTCTCTGATCTTGTCCTACCCTTTCCTATTTCTGTACAGGTGCTCATACCACCCCCTATGCCAGGCACTGGCCCTCTTCACATCTCCACTGTTGAAAGCTTTTTCTTCCTTCAAGGCCTCTTGGGTGCCCCTTCCTCTAAGAGGCCTTCCCTGTCCCTCAGAACAAAAGTTATCCCTCCCTCTTAGAATCTCTCATATCTCTCTGCTTGACCTTTCCTTTGTACTTATCACAGTCTCATTTGTATAAGTCTTAATCCCCCAACTAAATTGTAAAATATTTGTGAGCAAAGACTGTAGTTTTTCAGTTCTTACACAGCACCTTGCACATAGTTCCATATTTTGAGAGATCTATAATTTCCTTCAATGATACAAGTTGCAACCCATTCACAGGATCTCATTTCCTCCCCTAAATTCTCCACAGGTGTTCCACCCATCAAAGAGGGGAAGGGCTAGGAACCTTCCACTCATTATATGTTTGTTAAACTGAATTGTTGTTGAAGTCACTTAAATTTTCTAAGTCTCAGTTTCCTCATCTATAAAATTAAGGAGATGAAACAGAGTGAACCTTAAAACTTCTTCCTAGGTACATATCTAGAATCTGTCTATCTGGAGGATGAGCCCTGGAAATAAATGTTTAGATTATCTTTTTCCTTGAACAATTCACAGTGAAAAAGGACAAAAACTACTTACATAAAAAATTATATCATAACTAGGTTATTTGAGCAGGGAACAAGAACTCCTGCTCAAAGTGAGGCAGCTAACTGGTACAGAAGAGACTGTAGGCTGGAGACAGGACCCCGGAAACAGAAAGATCTGAGTTTATACAGCCCTAGATATATAGCAACTATGTGACCCTGGGCAAATCACTTAACCAACTACTTGGCTACATTTTCTCTCTCTCTCTCTCTTTTTTTTTTTTTTTAGACAATGGGGTTAAGTGACTTGCCCAGGGTCACACAGCTAGTAAGTGTTATGTGTCTGAGGCTGGATTTGAACTCAGGTCCTCCTGAATCCAGGGCCGGTGCTCTATCCAGTGCGCCACCTAGCTGCCCCTTGGCTACATTTTCTTCTCTGTAAAATGAAGATATTAGCACCTACCTTTGAGGGTTTGTGTAAGGATAAAATGAGATAATATTCGTAAAGTGCCTTGTGACTCTTAATGCACTATTTATATAAATGCTTGCTATTATTGTTGTTCATCTGGAGTCCATTAATTTTTTTAAATATTTTTGAGAACTATGTATTAATGTAATTGATTTTCCTTGTAATTCTATGTATTTTATTTTATGCATTTAACAACATTAATCTGAAGGGGGGGGGTCCATAGGCTTCAAAGATTGCCAAAGGGACCCATGACGTAAAAAAGGTCAAGCGCCATCACCTTAGAGAGTCAATGTGGCACAGTGCATAGAGTGCTCTACTTGGATTCAGGATTAAGAAGAAGAATGGCTAACATTTATATAGCCCGTTAGTGTTTTTAAAATGCTTCACACGTATCATCTCATTTGCTCAATCCTGTGAGGTAGGTACTAGTATCTCCCCTGTATAGATGAGGAAATTGAGTCTGAGAGATATGAAGTGATTTTTCCAGGGTCACACAGTAAGTATCTAAGGCAGGATTTGAATTTGGGTCTTCTTCTATTCATGAACCCATGACCAGGGTTCAAATCCTACCTCTCATACTTACTAGCCATATACCTATAGTAAAGTCTTTAACTTCTTTGACCTCAATTCCCTTAACCATAACATGGAGATTATCTACTTCACAGGATTATTGTGAGAATATGCAAAGCATAGTGAGAATTTTAAGGTTCTTCACAAATGTCAACTATGATCAATTATTATTATGGACAGAATATAATCATTGCCAGTAAAGGGAATTTCTACCATTAAAAAAAAAAATAGATCCATGACACATTGAGGTCAAATTAGACCTTAAACAAAGGTCTTATTAAAAATTCACCAATGATGCCATCACATGCTTTGACAAATAACATATATAAATGAGTTTGGATTTGGGGAATTATTACCTTCTTGCAAAATATGCCAGCTGTTCACTGGCTTTTGCCAACTCCTCTGCCATTGGCCCTAAGCCAGCAAATGCTTCATTCTCCCCATCACTCCTCTCCACTGAGATAATTAAATAACAAAGCTGGGTAACCATTGGAGAGATAATTCTCTCAATGTTTTTGTTATAGGTGATTGAGCTGATGTCACACAAGTGGAAAGCCTCCATTGTGCTCGACCTGCAGATAAAATGGAGAATACATTTATAAACATTGACAACTGCAATTATTTCTCATAGAAGTACAGCTGGATGGGCAGCAAGTCTGTACTAGTGACACATTTCATTCATTTTGAATCTATCATTCAAGATCAGTCAGGAAGGTACCACAAATCATGCTTCTAGCCTGTAGAAGAAAAGAAAGAATTCCCTTTCTCTCTTCTTGTGGGATGGTGAAGGTTCACAAGGTCATAGAATTTGGAGTTGGAAGAGATCTTAGGAATCATGTAGTCATAGCCTCTCCTTTTACAGATAAGGAAACTGAGGCCCTGAGAGGATGTCTAATTAATTCCTGTCCTATCAAACACCCTCTTTGTGGGTAACCCAAAGTAATCCATTCTACTACCAAGTTGATTTGTCTTACCTCCCATTATAAATAGATATTTAAGATCCCTGATTACCCCTCCACCCCAAAAAGAGCATTTATTGTACAATCCATCCCTGAGTCATGGTCCAATGACTCCAGCCCTAAACAGGTCAAGCATATCAAGAAGAGAAGGCATCCAACTTGAAAGGAAGCCAGTCAAAGGACACACAAATACCAACCGCAATCTATACAGCACATTGGAGAGTAACCGGAGTGTTCTGATAAATGTTTAACAACTGGTTTTCAAAAAAAAAAAAAAATGAAGGGTATGCTTTCAAGTTTAATCTGAATTGTTAACATTTTCTCCATCATATTCTTAAGTCTAGACAATCAAAATAATAAATCAAGCCCTGATTTGTAGCATTTGGTCCAAAGGTGTAAATGATCACATTTAACATGTTCTCAAAAGCTGTCCAATCTGACTCCAACATATTCCTGAGGAGTAACATATGTGAGGGACCAGTCTCTTTAAGACAAAGACTAGCTAGAAGTAATCCCTGCTGGTTATTCATTATTCTTCTCTCTTGGGGTCACCTCTTGGACCTCCTCCAATGATCAGTGGTACTACTTGGAGCACGTGTGCTCTACTAACCACCACCTCCCTTACAGCATCGGCCGTAAAGTTTCTAATCAATATTCCTTTTGACCTTATGTGATAATATCTGAAATAACAGGACTGTTTCTAACTTGTCTTTTTTTTATGAGACTGCACTCAACCATCATTTACTTGCCACTGAATGGTATCCTCTCAGACTGAGGCACATTTTGGAGAAGCATCTTAATAAAATATTGAGAAGTAGAAATATTTCTTTTTTAAATTTCTTTTTTTATTATTACTAACTTGACAAACATAATCATTTCCCACACCCAAGGAACCGAAAAAGGGTTGAATAGGAAATTAAAACCTATTATATATATATATGTATGTATGTATATATCATTGGGGGGGTTTTGTTGGCTTGTTTTACTAGACATAAAAATTAAAAAGATTGGTTCCAAAACTGTCCTGCTAGTCTGTATCTCTTCCTGAATTTCCTTCTGCTTTCTTCTTAGTATTATGAAAATGTTTCATCAATACTCTTGTCTTCTTTTTTGGCATCACTATCTCTGCTCTACCCTCTATAAATGCTTCCCCCACTCCCACTCCACCCACCCACCCCCCAAAATCAAAGGTCTCCCTCAGAACAAATAAGTGTAGTTAATCTAAATAAATCCATACTTTGGCCTCCCTGAAAATGAATGTTCTACTCTATACTTCTGGAGGGATGGAAACAGTTCAAAAGGATCCGCTAGATAAAGCCTTGGCAAAGAAGTTGTTTCTTTATCATGAAAATTCACAAAAGGGTCTTTGATTTCATCATCATATGGAATGACTGTATGAGAATTCCTTCCACCAGTGCAGAACATAACCATCTAGCAACCATTTCTGACTGAGTAAATAAGTCGTAGGTAGATGCCCAAGGCTTAGAGATTAAGTGACTAATCCATGGTAACACTGCTAATAAATGTCAAAGGTAAAATCTGAACCCAGGTCTTCCTACTTCCAAGCCTAGCACCCTCTACAGGTCAAGTCAACAAGCATTAAGTGTCTACTATATACCAGTCACTGTGCTAAATTCTAAGGATACAAATACAAGCAGGAAAAAAAGATAGTCCCTGCCCTCGAGGAGTTTACATTCTAATAAGACAATACAATACATAAATAGAGCTGAAAAGGAATTGGAGGTGGGGTGGGAAGGAGAAGATACCCTAGTTGGGGCCTGGTGGAGAAAGTCTGGAGAGTCAGGAGTGGAACCCAGAGAAGAATGATGACAAGGCTGGCATGGGCACTTCCCTTAAAATTGTGGCTCTGAGAAAAACTGACTGATTAGAGGATGGAGTCTAAAAGGCAAAGGTGATAAGACTGTAATGGAGTGAGCTTTGAGGAGTTTCCAGCCTCCTGCAGCATGGTGGAGAAAGTTGAGAATCTGGAGTAGAGCCTAGAAAGGCTTCTATTTGTTTATTCGTTCATATTACCTGAAAAAAAAAAAACTGTGATTTATGAGTATTTCTACATTAACTGAAAAAAAGGTTCTGTTTTATTAGTGTTTGTCTAGCCAAATAAAAACTACTTCATCTCCTGCTCTGTTTTAATATGAATTTGGTCTAACAGTGGCACAAAGTTGCCAAGATGGCAACTCTATTTCAAATCGGCAGTAACAATAATAATAATAACAATTTATTTAGTGCCTACTATGTGCCAAGGACTGTGCTAAATGCTTTACAAATAGTATCTCATTTGATCTTCACAACAACTCTGAGAGGTAGGTGCCTTTATTATACCAATTTACAATTGAGGAAACTGAAGCAAACAATGTCTTGTCCAGGGTCACACAGCTAGTAAGTGTCTGAAGCTGGATTTGAACCCAGGTCTTCCTTACTCCAGGCTCAGTACTCTATCCACTATGCCAACTAGCTGCCTGCCAAATACTCCCACCTGTAGAGATGCCACCCAATAGTACACAAAGTCAGCACTTTTCACCTTCCCCTTCTTCCCCCCATATTGCATTTAGTTAGATCCTAATTATGGTTAGAGAAGATGATCTAAATTTTGGCCTCAACACAAGGATTGCTTCAAACTGACAGCAGGAGGTACATCAAAGCACTGATTTGTTTGGACAAGAAGCAAGCAACATTTGGCCTATAGGCTGGATTCAGTTCAATCCAGCAAGCATTGGTTAAGCACCTACTACGTGCAGGGTAATGTGGTGTTATTGGATAGAAAACTGCTCTCAGAGTTAGGAAGACCTGATTTCAAGTCCCTCCTCTGATACATACTGATCATGTAAGCCTGGATAAGTCACTTAAACTCAGTGCCCCAACCAACTCTAAAAATAAAAGCTGCAGAACAGATATTGATCTACACTAGTAGAAAAAATTTTTCATTAGGAGTCCCCTATGCCAATACAATTATAGGGCCAGTATAAAAAAATGTTCAGGGCATAGTGTAAAACACTATAGATAGAAAAATAGAGATGACACAGAACCTACTTGCAAGCAGATTTCAGTTAAATAAGGGAGGAAACCATATATAAGCAAAGCTATGATACAAGGAAAGATGAGATGTGTTATAATGGGTAAATCCAGGCAAAGTACTATAAGAAATGTCAGGAGGAGTTTTAGCATTGTTGTATCAGGGAAGGCTTCCTAGAGGAGTAACATCTGAATTGTGTCTTGAAGGAATAGAGATCTGGAATTAGAGATGGAAAGAGTCCATTCCAGGATTTGGAAATGACATGAACAAAGGCACAAGGTAAGAGAGGGTAAAAGATGAGAGTGAAGATTGGTAAGTAATCCACTTTGGCTGGAATACATGAAGGCATGTAGGGTGGGAATAAAGTAAGTTGGAACCAGATTATGGAGGTACTTAAATTCCAGACTTGGGTGTTAATACTTTATAAACTCCTTGTTCTAGTGGTAACAAAGAACAACTAAAATTTTCCGGAGTAAAGGAGTGATATGATCACAGTGGGTGCATTAGGAAAATTACTCAGGCAGCAGAGTGAAGGATGGATTGGAAATGGAATAGACTGGAAGTGGAGAGACTAGGGAGAAAGCTATTATAGTATTCTAGGTCAGATAAAATGAGCTCCTGGACAGGATGGGTTGCATTAGGAATTGAAGAGGGGAGACGTACAAGAAATATTTTGGCAGTGGAAATGACAGGATCTAACAGCTGATTAGATTTGGAGGGAGGGAGGGAGAGAAGGAGAGAGAAAGGAGGGAGAGAGAGAGAGAGAGAGGGAGAGAGAAAGAGAGAGAGAGGGAGAGAGAGAAAGAGAGAGAAGGAGAGAGTGGACAGAGAGAAAAGAGGAGAAAGAGAGAGAGGAAGAGAGAGAGAGAGGGAGAGGAAGAGAGAGAGAGAGGGAGAGAAAGAGAGAGAGAGGGGGGAGAGAGAGAGAGAGAGAGAGAGAGAGAGAGAGAGAGAGAGGGAGGGAAAGGACATGGGGCTGGGGAGAAAGGGAGGAGGGACAGAATCAAAGATGACTCAGAGGTTACTGACTTAGGTGACTCAGGAGTATGGTGGCCTTCACAGAAGGGGAAAAATCAGGGAGAAGGATGGGGGAAAGAAAAAAATTAGTCCAATTTTAGATCTGGCTCTGGATCAGTTTCATTTAGCAAGTACCAAGAAACAATTTCAGTTATGTCTACAGTTATAAAAACATAATGTAACTTTAAAAGGGTTGGGTAGTGATATCTTAAAAAGCCTCAAGGTTCACAGGATTTCAGAGTCTGAAGGGAACTCAGAGGCCATCTAGTTTAACCCATACCTGACCAAGAATCCCTTCTACTACATTCCAAATAAATGTTCATCTAGCTTTTGCTTAAAGACCTCCAAGGGGGAACACACTACCTCCTGAGGCAGCTCATTCAACATTTGACTGGCTCTAATCATTAGGAAGTTTTTCCTGACAACAACCCTAAATTTATCTTTTTGGAAGTTCTGCCCAGTGCTCCTAGTTTTATATATGTCAAGAAAGTAAGGCTTTTGGCCAACACCATAAGATATCTTATGTTTACTAGAAGTTTATCTTTTTCTCCACTAAAAATGAGGGGCAATAAGAATTTCAAGCATTCTGGTGCTTCCAGGCTTTCAGTAGTAATTAGAACATTTTTATAATTTATGTGTATTTATTTGCATACAGAAGGAAGAAGTAGGAACAAAAGAGCAATAAGTGAAAATTTCAGAGGCAAATTCAGGTCTTTTGTCAGGATAAACTTCTTAGAAATTAGAACAGTTCACCAATGAAATGAATGACACACTTTGAGAGGTAATGAGTTCCCTCTCTTTGGAAGTCTTTAAGTCAGATATTAAGCCAGATATCCATTTTTCAAGTATGTTATAGTGGAAAATGCTTTTCCATTATGAATTTAACTAAACAGCTACTGAGATTACTTCCCACTTTCAAATTCTATGATTCTTCTTTTTGTTTTTTAATATTGGAGATTTCTCCCCGCCCCCCAAAAAAAGAGTTATAATAGTAAATTGTTTATATCTTTGCTTCTCAGGGTCCAAGTTCATGATCTATGCAGGGAGGCAGTATCAAAGTAAAGATCAGCCTATAATCATGCCATTGATTCAACAAGGAACACATGCTGCAGCCATAAAAAGCCAAAATGGTGAGGAGCCTAGCTGTGTCCAATAGCATTCCCCTAGTAGTTTGCCTCATGATCCTATGAAGACCTCATTGCTCTAGTGCATGGATTCCTACTCTCATTTTGGCCCCCTGGATTTTGGTACTCCCAAGAAATAATGATTTCTGACTTGACCTGGCCTTTAATTTATAGTGGCTTAGTTGCCCTTGTGGATGTTTTCCTTCGTTTCCACAAATGAACATTTTCCCTCAGCCCTATGTTGACACCCCTGCAAGGGATAGGACCCAAAGGTGTTTTGTTTTTGTTTTTGTTTCTTAAGTCATCTTTCTCTTTTGTTACCTTACTTCTTTCTTTCCTTCCTTCTTCCTTGGCACTCTGTCACTCTTCTTTAATTTACAATCATTCAGAAGTAAAGTCCATAGTTTCATGATTTATTAATTTGTTGAATACCATTTTAAGGTCTGTGTTCTTTATTTGAAAAGCAGATGAGTGGGACAGTTTAAGTGTATTTTTTCTAAAAATAAAATTAAATTAAATTTAAGTTCATTTTTACTGATGAGATCCTAGATCAATTATCTATATTAATCATTGATTCCTATTGCCATAAGAAATTATGAAAGAGGCAGTTCTAGAGATATCTGGAAAGACTTGTATGAACTGATAGTGAGTGAAATGAGCAGAATTAAGAAACAATTTATGCAATAATAACATTGTAAATAGAAACAACTTTGAAAGACTTAAGGACTCTGATTGATTCAATGACCAATCCCAATTCTAGAAGATTGAAAAGGAAGGATGTTACTACCCATTGACTGACAGAAAGGTGATAGACTCAAGATGTAGAATGAAACAAAATATTGAGATGTGGCCAATATGTGATTTTGTTTTGCTTCACTGTGCATATTTTTTTTAACAAGGGTTTTGTTTTTCTTCTTTTTTTTTTCAATGAGGGAAGAGGTAGGAGGGAGAGAAAAAATAAATGCTTATTAATTGAAAAAATAAAATAAAAGTCAAAAAGAAAGAAATAAATTAAATGATTAAGCATTAATAGAAAAAAATCTCTTCAACTTTCGTTAAAATAATAGGTAGGTTGACTTCTGGGTCATGTGACCAATAAGATGGAGGACTAGACACTTTCTCCAATCCTCATTCATGATCCTTTAAACCTCTCAAAAAAAAAAGAAAGAAAGAAAGAAAAGAAAAGGAATTATGCACAAAGAGATAAAGCAATTTCAGTTGTATCCAAGGTCCAAGAAACCAAAAATCCTAATAAGTTAACTAATAGCAAAGAAGGGTCATACCAGATCCCTAACATACTCATTCAGTACCCTCTCCCCCACTGGGCCCCATACTCTGGCAGTCCTTTGGGCTTGCAATGGAACTCAACTCCTCTCCCTCTTTCTGTACCACTTCAGAAAGTCAAAAGCCAGAAGTTTGTTCTGAGGGAGACATCATTCTGTGCTGCAACAATGCTCAGCTGGAGAACTGAGAAACAGAAGGAAGTGGGTAGGGCAAGACTCCAATGTAAGTTTGGCTTCACGAGCTTGAAAACAAGGGAGACTAGCATTGATCCGTGATCAATTCTGCACCTCTTCCCCTACCCCACCCCCAGAAGTCACTTTTAGCAGAGACTGAGGCCAGTGAAACATGAATTGTCTAGCAGGGCTGAAACAGCTTCAAGGACCAGCCCCAAGGGGAAAGAATCAGAAAGTAAGGGATAGAGGAATATAAGGGGGGGAAGACTTAAATTATCAAAGATCTCAAGAGGAAGAAAACTTAATTAAAGACTTTAAGCACAAGCAGATAAACCAATGTGAAGATATTGTTAATAGAAGGGGCCTCCAGATCATCTAAATGAGGACAGACATCTATGAATAAATATTGTAAGACAAGAGAAAAATGAATCAGCATCTCATGAGGCAGAGGAACCTATGGATACCCCCAAAAGAGCATGGAACCATAGAAAGATGTTCCCAAGTGGTTTAAGGGAAAATAAAATTTGTGGGGAAAGATTATCACAGGATCTACACATAGAAACTCATTTGAAAACAATAGCTGAATTCCATTTTTAAAAATTGAACAATTCCAGTGAGGAGGATAAATGGGATATATCTGAAGAGCCCAATGTGGCTGCACAGGGAACTCACCAATCACTTTACAATGAAAAATAAATTTGCAAAAGATAGAAGTAAGCCCAGGTAACACAGAATGAATAGGATAACATGGCATGGCTCTGTAAAAATAGTATCAGGACTGCTAATGCTCAGAATGAACTGTGACTGGACAGGGAAGAGGGGAACTAAGGACAACAATAAGAGATGGTTTTTTAAACTGGTAGAAAACAAAGATTAAAGAAGTACCTTTGCTTGGGATAAAGATACAATAGCGAGAGGAAGAATTGCTCAAATCTTATTTTGTTTTTGTTTTCTCCGAGGAAAAAACAAGGAGAATGAGCTTTGCACAGGAAATGACAGGACAACATTGGCTAACAGGAAATTGATATCTAACATAAGCACTAGTAAGAGAGCACCTACCTGCCCTCATTAAATTCAGATCTTCTGGCCCAAATGAACTATGCCCAGAGGCAATGAAAGAACCTATAGATATGATTATTGAGCCAAGGTCTTTAAAAAATCATGGAAAACAAGAGAGATACTGCAAGATTTCTTGATTTTTCTTTCTTTCCTTCTTCCTTCCTTTCTTCCTTCCTTCTTTTCTTTCTTAAGGAATGGGTCTCTGCATCTCACTTAGGGCTGGAAGTACAGGTGCTACTCACAGACCAATCTCGCTATTAATTAGCATGACAACATTAACCTGCTCCATTTCTTACCTGGGAAGCCTGGTATACCCTCCTCTCCCAAGGACTCACAATAATAATGTTAAACTTTGTGAAGACTCCATTGACCTGGTCCACTGCTGCTCAGAACTCCTGAGCTTAAGAAATATAAGGGGAAACTGGGATTGGAGTCATGTGCCACCATGCCCAACAAATGTCCTGGTTGAGAGAACAGTCTACAAACTATAGGCCCATGTGTTCAACATTTTCTTGAGAAAATTCTAAGACTGATTTTTAAAAAGATGATTAGCATCTAAAAGAGGAAGTGGAGATTACAAAGGGACAATATAGCTTCAAGAACGGGTCATGCCAATTTAAAATCATTTCCTTTTTGTTAGAAATAGCAAATTAACACATGAAGAATATGCTCTGGATATAGTTTTTAGCAAAGTTTTTTTTTAAATAAATTATCACATACTCTTCTTGTGAAGATGGAGAGATATGGTATAAATGATAATACAATTAGATGGATTCAGAACTGATTGGATGACCAGACTCAAAGAGTAGTTGTTGCTGGTTCAATGTCAACAATATAACAGGAGATCTCCAGTAGAGGACCTCAGTGATCAGTGCTTGAGCCTGTGATTTTAAAATTTTTTATCAATAACTTGGTTAAAGCTAAGAGGCATAGTTAACACAGTGGTTGACAAAGTCAGGCTCCAAAAGAATCTTGACAGGCTAAAGCATTGGGCTAAATCTAATAAGATGAAATTCAATAGGAATAAAAGCATCTTACAGTTGGATAAAATAAAAACTTCAAAAGTATAAAGTGTGGGAGGCAGAGTTAGACAAGAGTCTTTCTGAAAATGGTCTGAGGGTTTTAGCAATCTGCAATCTCAAAATGAGTCAGTAAGTGTGAAGTGGCTACTAGAAAGGCTCATGTGATCACATGCTTCACTAAAAGTACAACTTCCAGGAAGAGGGAGGCTCCTTTGTTTTCTGCCCTCATCAGACCATCTGCAGCATCATGTTTATTTCTGGGTGCCACAGTTTAAGGAAGACATTGATAAGTTGGAGACAATGAATAGGAAGGCAAGTAAGAATGTTGAGCGTCTTGAATCTTTGTCATAGGAGGAGCAGTTGAAGGAAGCAGTCATGTTTAGCCTAGAGAATAAAACATGAGAGGACATGATAGCTTTCTTCAAGTATTTGAAGAGCTGTCATATGAAAGAGGGATTAAACTCGTTCTGTTTGGCCCCACAAAGCAGAGTCAGGAGAATGGGTAGAAATTGCAAAAGGGCAAACTTGGGCTTAATGTCAGTAGAAATTACCTAACAATCAGAGTTGTCAAAAGAAGAATAAACCACCTCAAGAAATGGTGGTTTTTTTCTTCTTTGGAGATTTTCAAGCAGAGTCTAGATGACCATTTTTCAAATATGTTATAGTGGGAGTTGCTTTTCTGTATGGTTTGGGCACTGAGGTAACCAACTCTTAAATTCTGTGATCTTATGATTCTGTATGCACAAATGCTAAATCTCTTTAAAGTTCACAAAACATTTTCCCCCCTAACAATCCTGAGAAATGAGTAGTGAAATTATTATTATTTCCATTTTACAGATGATGAAACTGAAGCTCAGAGAGGGTAAATGACTTGTTAGTGTTCATGCAGCTAGTAAGTGGTAGGGCCAGGAACAGAATTAACATCTCCTGATTCCAAATCCAACATATTTTTTTAACTAAATTGTTGTCTCCTTGCATCCCTGACCTTTAGAGAGGAAACTTCTAGTTCCCTCTCCATATCCCACCCCCGGGAATATGAAGGAATTCACCCTTACCACTCTCTTCCCACTCACTTCAAGATAGGACAAGTAGGGACTCCCAGGGCAGGCAGCAGCATTTCATATTGAATAGCACATTTATTAAGTAACTACTACGTAGTGCCAAGCACTATGCAAGACACTGAGGATACAATGACAAAAAACAGTCCCTGCTTTCAAATACAATATATACAACATAACTGTACACAAAGTATATATAAGATAAATTCAAAGTAGTTAGAGAAAGAGGGCGCTAGAAGCTGGGTGGACACCAGGAAAGGCTTCATGTACAAGGTGGAGTTGGACTGAATTCTGAACAAGAAAAAGCATGGATTTCCCCAAAACATAAGCTAGCTGTTTGTACAGGGGAGAGGGGGAAAAGGAAATAAGCAATTAAATAGTGCCTACTATATGCCAGGGACCATGCTAAGCACTGTACAAATATCTCTTTGTTCCCACAATAACCCTGAGAGGTAGGTGCTGTTATTATCCCAGTTTCTATGGTTGAGAAAACTGAGGCAAACAGAGGTTAAGTGACTTGCCCAGGGTCACACAGTTAGTATCCAATGTTGGATTTGAACTCAGATCTTCTGGACTCCGAGCCCTCTATCAGTTGTGTGAACTGGCAATCCTGTAACCCAGTAACTAACTGAATTGTATCCAAATTAGATACTATCTTATATACTACATTTATACTTCTGAGTCTTAGAGAAGCGAAAGATGAGTAAAGACTCAAGTGACAGTGTAATAAAACAATTATGAAGCATTGTTCATCTGCCTTTTTGGTGACAAGTATGCCCTACAAGGAATGAATCCTCAATTCAAGTCCTCCTCCAATGCCTCCACATAGCACAGAAGTGACTCAGACTGTCAACAGTGATGCTAGTGGATGCTAAGCTCTGGCAGGTCCTTTGCTTTTGTCCTGGGCTAGGATAAGAAAGCAGTGAGGTGTAATGGAAAGAACACTGGCTCTAGAAATAGAGAACCAGGGTTCAAATCTGCCTTTGACAATGACTACCTATAGGAGCTTGTACAAGCCATTTAAACTCTTTAGGCCTCAGTTTCCTCATCTGTAAAAAGAAGGGCCTGGACTAGCTGGCCTTTGAGGGCCTTTCCAGCTCTCGGGCTATGATCCTCATTTGCACGGGAAACTCCCTCCAACAACTTGTCTCTAATTTATCATCTGACGTGGTTGCCTGAGTCACTAACAAAGTAAATGACTTGTCTATAGTCACATAATGAGCAGCTAGGTGGCATAGATAGGAGTTGGTATGTTTCACGGGAAAGCACCATAAAAATGAAATCTCAAACTCCACCCCCTCCCCCCAGCACTCTTCCATCTCCCAAGAGCCCGCGCTGTTTGAGTGCTCCCAACTCACTCATCCTCTCTCCATCCTCTTCCTCATGCTGCCTGCCTCACTTGCCATCCCATTCTCCCAACCCCATGGCATTTGCCTCAGGATCCCTACTCTTTGTCACTTGTCTCTGTGTTTTCCATGCTGTTCCCCCTTATATCCTTTGAAGTATTAGTGTGATTGCCACCCATTTCCCACTGCCAATCATGGTCTTTCCCTATACCATAAGAACTAGGCACGCCTGCCCCTATTTCGTGATTTCCTAAATTAATTATCAATTCAAGCATAGAGCTTTTGAGTTGTTGCTACTGTTTTAAACTTAGATTTGGTCATTCTACCTGTCAGTTAAATGAATTTACTTGTATTTCTCTTTGGTTTTACCTTCAGGTAATTTCCAGAATATTCAGTTCAATCATGAAGAAGCATTAAAAAACGTCATATATTCCTAATTTTATTTTAATTTATTTTATTGGTTTCTATACTCCATAATGCTAAGAATCAGAAAATGATTTTTTTCGAGTTTTAGCTATTTCTAAGTTCTTTTGGGGCAATGTCATAGATGTGACTGTTAGGTTCATTGACTAAAAAATGAATAAAAAAAATATATCTGCTTTAAAAAGAGAAAAACACCTCCCAATCTCTTTCCCTAAAACATTTGTGTCTCTAAAGTAAGATAGAATTGAATTTTTTATCTGTATGATTTTTAAAAATTTGTATGAGCTAATGCAGTGAAGTGAGCAGAACCAGGAGAACAATTTATACTATAACATCAATGTTATAAAAATAAACCATTTTGAGGACTTTTATAAACTGGTGAAGATTGAAATGAGAAGAACCAGAACATTGCAAAGAAAAACAACTGAAAAAACTTTTGAACTCTGATCGATGCAATGACCAGCCACCATTCAAGAGGGCCAATGATGAAGCATGTTGTCCACTTTCTGAGAGAGTAGAGGTGGACTGAAGATGTAGAATAAGATATATATTTTCAGACACAGTCGCTGTGAGACTTAGTTTTGTCTGACTTTGAATATTAGTTTTGTCTGACTTTGTTATAACAGTTTTGTTTTTCTTTTGTTTCTTTTCAATTGATGGATAAAAGGGAGAGAGGGTTGAAGATAAGATAGTTCACCCAAAAAAAAAAGAGAAGAAAGAAAACAGGAATTGAAGTACTTTTTAATGAACAGGAGCTAAGGGAAGGCCAGAAAGAATCATAGACAAATAGAATAGTTTTTTAAATTACATGTTCAGGGGCAGCTAGGTGGCACAGTAGATAGAGCTCTGGCCCTGGAATCAGGAGGACCTGAGTTCAAATTCTGCCTCAGACACACAACACTAGCTATGTGACTCTGGGCAAGTCACTTAACCCCAATTGCCTCACCAAAAAAAATAGAATTATATGTCCAATTTATTGCATATTTAAAAAGAAAGGCCTTACATAGTATAGTTTAACAGTTTCATGTACAATCCTCTATGTATATAGAAATGCCCATTTTATTTGCTATTTGTTAAGTTCATAATAAAGATAAATAAAAAGTGATTTTGAATTTACTTGTATTTCTCTTTGACTTTTCCTTCAGGTAATTTCCAGAATATTCAGTTTTATTTCAAAATTTCAAAGCAAAGACATTTAATTAAAATAGAATGGTATAGCATAAGTTATCTCCCTAACTTAAGTCTTTACTTCTGAGAAATTCAGGGAAAATTAACTCTTCTTTGGAAAGATTTTACATTTAAAGGAGCTACATTAATAATGGTGTTAAAGTTAAGCAGTTTATGTAGTACTGTATGTCTGGTTGGCATCTCTAACCATTCAGAGGATATTTCCAGATGAATGTCTTCCCTATCACCTCAATAAATACAGATCTGAATTCAGCATATTTCACACACACACACACACACACACACACAGACACATACACATACACACACACACACACACACAGCTAGCTCTCTAAACTTCCTTATTTTAATTAATGACACCGTTTTCTCCACTGGCACCTTATCATCTCCAGGATCAAATCTTTTGTTTGGAGTTCAAAGCCCTTCATAACCTGCCCTCCCCCCACTTTCTATTCTTCTTACAGCTCACACACACCCCCACTCCCTGTTGTACTCAGTGACCCCCTGACATTGGCTTCCTCATTGTTCCCCATACGCAACACTCCATATATCAACTCTGGGCATTTTCACTGGCTGTCCGCCTTTCCTAGAACTCTCCCTCCTTAGTTCTGCCACCTGACTTCCCTGGCTTCAAGTCTCTGCTAATATATCACTTTCTACAAGAAGTCATTCCCAATCTCCCTTAATTCTAGTGCCTTCCCTCTACTTGTGGTTGTTGTTGTTTAGTCAGTTAGTCATGCCTGACCCTTCATGAGGCCATTTGGGGTTTTCTTGGCAAAGATACTGGAGTGATTTGCCATTTTCTTCTCCAGCTCATTTTGCAGATGCGGCAGAAACTGACACAAACAGAGTTAAGTGACTTGCCCAGGGCCACATAGCTAGTAAGTGTTGAACTCAGGTCTTCCTGACTCCAAGCCTGGTATTCTATCCATTGTGCCACCTAGCTGCCCCTTCCCTCTATTTATTATCTCCAATTTATCCCATGAATACATCCTGGGCCATCTCTAGTCATCCTGATCGATATCTGGCTACTCGACCCAGATGCTGGAGGAGAAAGTGAGGCTCGTGACTTTGAACAGCCCTCCCTCACTCAAATCAAATTCAGGTGCAAGTCATGTCATCATCTCCCTGATGTCATCGTCCTCTTCAAGAATGAAGGACAAACCACAAACACACAAAACCTGTGTATAGCTTGTTTGCATATAGTTGTTTACATGTTATCTCCTCCATTAGACTGCTCTCCTCCTTGAGAGCAGATTGACTTCTTTCTTTTCTTCATATTCCAGCAATTAACAGAGTATCTGGCATATAGTAGGTGCCAGTTTATTAAAACTCTTTATTATCTTTGAGGCTCAAACTTTAAAGTCATCTTTGACTTTCCTCTCTTTCATTTCCCATAACTAAGCAGTCACCAACATCTATGGACTCTTCCTTTGAAATATGTCTGATATTTGTCACTTTCTTTCTGTTTGTTTTTGGTGAGGGCAATTGGGGTTAAGTGACTTGCCCAGGGTCACACAGCTAGTGAATGTTATGTGTCTGAGTCTGGATTTGAACTCAAGTCCTCCTGACCCCAGGGCTGGTGCTCTATCCACTGTGCCACCTAGCTGCCCCTATCACTTTCTTTCTTCTCCCTGTCAATCCCCTAGTTCTGCTTTCATCTTTTCACATCTAGATAATTGTTCTAGCCATGTAAGCTGGCCTCCTTGCCTTCAGTCTCTTCTACCTCCAGTCCATCTGGCACACCACCATCAAAGGAATCTTTCTAAAACATCAATTTTTTCATATCAAATCATTTCTCAAGAACTTCCAATAGCTCCAGATTTTTTAAGGAATTAAGTCCAAACCCTTTAGCCTAGCACTCAAGGTCTTCCCCAATCTAGTTCCACTCCACTTTTCTAACCTAATATCCCACTCCTTCCCGACAAACAACACCATACAAACTGATTTCTTCGCTGTATCCTAAACATCCACTGTCCACAATAGTCCACAAACTTCTTGGCAGCAGAGACTGCTTTCATTTTGTCTTTATATCTCCAGTGTTTAACATAATTTCTTACACATTGTTAGTGTGTAATAAATGTTGAACCAAATTGAGCCCCTAACTCTAAGATTTTATTTACAATGTTCCTTTCTTACCTCCTGCCTTTCCAAATCCTACTCATCTTTAAGGGCCAAGAGAAAGTCCCGCCTACCATTTTTGGCAGTCCCCAGCCTACATGGTTTTCCTTTGTCTCTGAATTTTTATAGCATTTTTATCACAATGTAATCTGAATGACACAAGTGCAAGAATGTGTGCCTGGGAACACAGCCCATGATCCCATAGTGTGTGACACAGAAACCTTCATTCATTGGAGGAAATTACCTTTGGACTATACTTCCAATAGTCTATGCATGGCATAAATAGTTTGGAAATCTTTCAGGTGTAGGATGACACAGGATTTTGACAACTGATCTGTTGGCACATCTAGGGGAAGTAGGGAAAAATCAAAAGAAATAGCAATTAAGTCTAAACCATGCTGAGAAAGTTAATGCAGGTTGTAGAATAGAGCTAGCAAGGAGAGTAGAGTGACAGAGACATGGAGAAACACAGCAGGAGGCTTCCCCAATGTTTCCCAAGAAAAATCACAAACATTCCTAAGACTGTTACTGTGACAAGAGAAACATAGCTTCTAGCTGCAATGCCAAAAATTCATTGCTCCCGAGGCTGTAACTGCAGTGAAATGGAAAGTGAAGGAACTAAATCTGTCATCTGTGCTGGTCTCTAACACTTTTCTGCGAGACAGCTCATGTGCCCCTCTCTTGCTGTATTGGAGAAATAACAGAGTCAGTTAACTGGGAGTCAGCTAGCACATCTAAGAGACATTTGGAGACCAGTCATTTGGGAATGGGTACCAAGGGTAATTGATACTTGATGCATATCCTTGTAACTATCTTGTCATTCTATTTTAATTAAATGTCTTTGCTTTGAAATGCATATTCATATGGCTTGGTCTAGTATAGAGATTGATCGGTGAGGGTTAGAGTTGTCTCAAATCTCTTTCAATTCCAGGCAATCCTCCCTCAGCTGTGAAAGTGAGCTTGCTAAAGCATAGCTCTGACCATGTCATGTCCCTACCCTCAATAAATTCCCAGGATCAAATATAAAACCTTCTGTTTGGCATTAAAAGCCCCTCTTACCATTTCAACTCTTCTTATACCTTTCACTGCTCTTCCCACCTCCTACCATGTATTCTTTGACCCAAGGATACTGCCCTCCCTACTGACATTCCATGTCCTGACTCTGGGCATTTTCAGTGACTGTGGCCCATGCCTGGAATGATCTCCCTCCTCATCTCTGCCTCCTGGCTTCCCTGACTTCCTTCAAATCCCAGCCAAACTCCCACCTTCTACAAGAAGTGTTTCCCAATCCCCTTAATTCTGGTGTTTTCCTCTGTTGATTATCTCCAATTTATCCTGTACATAACTTGTTCATACCTAGTTCTTTGTATGGTGTCTCCTCCTTTAGACTGTGAACTTCTTTAGAGCAGAAACTGTTAAACTTTCCTTCATATCCCCAGTACTTAGCATGGTGCCTGGCAAATAGTAGGTACTTAATAAATACTTTTTGACTGACTGACTGTCCATTTGAATAGAAAAGTATTCAAACAGTACCATGAGTGCCACATCAAAGGACCCCAGGCTATAGCTACAATATGATCAATTGTTTCCTATATATATGTATATGTATGTATGTATTGTCTTGCCTCTCCAACCAAATCGTTTTGTGTAATACAGTTATATACTTTGCATTTGGAAAAATTGTTTATAATATATTGTCCACATTGTGCTGACATTTCAATGCAAGAAAATATACTTGCAAATTCTTTTAATCCAGCATTCTGTTAACAGGAACTCTCCATTAATTCAACACTTTGGAACATTTAAAGAGCACTGATCATTTATGCCCGTAATGGTAAATCTGAAACCCAACAGGATCTTAAAGTGCTGTCTGAATCCTCAAAGAAAAAAAATCACAGAATGTCAGATTTGGAAGGGACTCCAGGAACTATCTGGTCCAATTTAAACCTAAAGAAGAATTCCTAGCATTTATTTTATATGTAACATATGAAATATTATATATCACAAGCCCTTAAGAATTACCTTTTGTTCAGTGCGGTTTTAGTGTCCAATTAATTTTATTGCATTCTAAGGGTTTTTTCCCCAAATTTAATTGATTACCCATGTATAGCAACTCTCTACTAACTAGGATATTTGGTTCACTCAGTTCTCCTTCAAGAAACACTATCAACTGTTATGGTTGGGGAATTTGTTTTCCTGTTGTAGAGTGCTGTAGATGCCTTTGGCTCAGGTCATGCCATGAAAATAATGGGGCCAAGGGCCTCTTGATTCAAAATACAAAATGCAAACATCCTATCCAGCCTATTGACTTCAGAATGAAGAATTAACAAGTTAAGTAGAAATGCTTCCCTTACCTTGTTAAGAGGTAACCTTCCTGTGTCTGGGTCCAAAAGTGGTTTATGGGATCTAGTACAGATGGCAGAAATTGGTGTTGTTTACTGGCAATAAGAATTCAAGGATAGTTTGAAGCAGTGGTGTCTCATAGCAATTATCTGTCAGCTAACCCTGGTATTACTATCACAGTCAGTATCAGTAACAGGCACATGATGATTTATACATTAAGCTGAGAAGGGTCTGTTGCTAGCAAGAGTATTGAGTATAATAGAATTGGAGTGTCAACCCTTTGGAAGGAACTTTGAACCAGTCCAAAAGATAAAGTCCTGTCCATAGTTCTTAAAGAAATAAGGAAAAATAAGCTGAAAAGAAAACTAGTCAATGGGGCAGCTAGGTGGCGCAGTGGATAGAGCACTAGCCCTGAAGTCAGGAGGACCTGAGTTCAAATCCAGACTCAGACCAAACACTTGACACTTACTAGCTGTATGACTCTGGGCAAGTCACTTAATCCCAATTGCCTAAAAATTAAAAAAAAAAACTAGTCAGAGGGTCTAATGGAAATTAGGCAATTAATGCGCTTATTGAGAAACCTAGCTGATTCTTCCTCTTCTTTATACTTCCCTTAAGTTTTCATTTTCTACATAAAGTTTTTTCAGATCCCCTCAACAATTAGTACCCACTACCTTGTACTTAACAACTTTGTATGTATTTGCGATAATTTACTTTATATTTATGCTGTTTATACTTGTTATTTCCCCCATTAGGATGTAATGTAAGCTCCTCATGGGTAGGGATTGTTTCATTGCTTATATTCATATTTCTAGAGCCTAGAACAATGTCTGGCACAGAATAGGTATTTAATAAATACCCAGATGATTGACAGGGATCTTGTGAGTGAATTTTCTACTCTTTTCCATTTATATTCTGATAAATTAATAGAGCCATAAGTGGGAATTTTCACACTTGGGACAAGTACCACAAACCATGCCTAAAGCATGTGGTCTGAAAGGTAGGTACCTTGACTGAAGCACATACACACATACATACACACACACACACACACACACACACACACACACACACACACCAAATACACACACTGTGTTTGGGGAGAGGGACAGCTAGTTGGTGTAGTGGATAGAACACTAGGCTGGGAATCAAGAAGATGCAACTTCCTGAGTTCAAATCTGGCCTCAGACACTTACTAACTGTGTGACCCTGGGCAAGTCACTATATCCTATTTGTCTCAGTTCCTAATCTATAAAATGAGATGGAGAAGGAAATGGTGAACCTCTTGAGTACCTTTGCCAAGAAAACTCCAAATGGTGTCACAAAAAGTTGGACATAACTGAAATAACTCAACAAAAAATGTTTGGGGAGACATAAGGGTTAATTGGGAGGTGGTAAAACCACATGTGTCTTTCTGTAATTATGTGTAAGATTTGGGGGGGAGCACTTCAGGTGGAATATACTTTTGTCCTTGAGGTTCTTGGAAGAAGTAACTTGGGGACACATATGATGATGTTCCTGCTGCCTGGTTTTGATTCCTTACAGTATTTTAAATAAATATCTTTTTCAATTATTACAATATCATTTGTCTATTACTCCATCTGGTCAAGGTTCAGAGGGATATGAACAATGGAATATGACATGAACAATAGAATATGGACTCACACAGGTTCTTGTACCTGCTGGTAGAATGGAGGGGTACTCTATTTTTATGATAATTTGAAATTCCAAAATTCTACATATAATTGTTTAACATTTTTTATTGTATTAAATTAATTTCATTGATATATTTTGTTTTATATCACTTACATTTCTCACCATATTCCTCTCTTCATCCCTTCCCAGAGACTTATCCCTTATAATATTATATAAGTCCCTTATAATATTGTTGTTGTTTGTTTGTTGTTTGTCCTTGGTTCTCAAAGAGGACCAATGACATCACGAGGGAGGTCTTGACTTGCAAGTGAATTGAATTTAAGTGAGGCAGAGTTGTGCAAAGTCATCAACCTCACTCTCTCCTCCAGAGGCATAAGAATCCAGTAGCAAGACATAAGTCAAAACAACTGGCAATGGCCCAAGATGCAGTGGGAGACCTCAGCCTTTTTAAGCTAATGTCTTTCCCAGGTCTCAGTTTGTCTGAGGCAATGCCCATTCAGTGATTAAAGGCTAGGTAAAAAGTGAGACAAAAGATGGCCTAGTTTGCCTTCACAAAAGAATCAGTCTGGGAGAGGAAGACCTTTATGATAAAGAAGAGAAAAAAAAATTCAACGAAACTAGCCAACATGTTTTTTTAAAGTTTCATGATAAAAAAAAGTTCTATGATATAGGCAGTGTTCAACACCATAATCCCCCAACCCTATCAAAAAGGGAGGGAGGAAGGAGGTGTCTCCACATAAGGACGCTCTATGTGAAGTTACTTTCTAAGTGTTTTTGCACCTTTAGCCTGTAAGCTCTTCAAGGGTAGACACTGTCTTTTACTTCCTTATATTTCTACCATCTTCTTAGGTTCTAGGATGCTATTAAGTGCTCACTAAATACATGAATAAACAAGTGAATGAGCCCTACTAATAATGGCAAAAGTGTCAAAAAAAAAAGTTTTTTCTTCTGCAAAATAAGGCAGCTGTACTAGAGCAGAGATTCCTAATATTTGGGGGGAGGCCCTCTGATGAAACCTATGAACCCCTCCTCAGAATAATGCTCACAAAATTCAATACATAGGAATACAAAGGAAAGCACATATATTGGAATACAGTTAAAAACACAAATTCACAGATACCAAGAATCCCTGGATTAGATAATCTCTAAGGACCCTTTTAGCTCTGACATCTTTTGATTCTATAGAATAGAACTAGGCTGGTCAAAGTCCTGAGGCTTCCTTGATGACATTACATTATGTAAATGTGCCCAAGCCTATGCTCAGAAAGTAGTCTGATGACATAAATAAAGCAACTGATCAATGTTTCAAGGCAAAAGCAGAGTGAAACCCTTTTTCAACTAAAGGTAAGGTATTTGGATTTGCTATATGTGGATACTCAAATGGATTGGGCTTTTTATAAGAAAATATTTGTCCTGGAACCACTGAGCTCACACCCATAACGTAGCCTTTTATACAACAAATAAATCATGTAATGGCAGAGCTCAAAAGAGCAATCAATGAGCAATATAGAAAACAATTGATCTTATCCTGTCATCATTATGGTCAGTAACCCAATAGAACTCTGACACATCAGGGCTTATGATATGAAACAACATCCTCAACTTGATGAAGAGCTAACTGTTAACAGGGAGGTAAACAAAGATCAGTGAACTACCAAGTGCTTCTCATCTGAATGGCACTTTAAAGTTCACTTGACATTTGCATTGTACTATATAGTTTATGAAGAGTTCTCTTCACAATAACATTGTGAGGAAAAGAGAGTAAGTATTCTCTTCAATTATCAGAGAAGGGAAGTGACTTCCCCAGGGTCACAGAGCTAGAATTTAGCCAAGATTCAAACTCAGGTCTCCTGATTCCAAGTCTGGAACTCTTTCAGAATTGTATCTGCCCTTCTTCCTCATAATACAACATGTAACCAAAAGCTAAGGGGTCAGAGGGAAAATAAGAAATAAAGATCCTGAATAATTCACAACCTGAATAATTATTTCACATGAATAACTGAAAGTAGAATATACTAACTTAATTATTTTTATTGAACAGAGTAATAAAAAACCAGTGTGGTAGAAAGCAGATTCATCTTCCCTCTTCACTGTCCTGAATTCTAGTGCTGAAAAGCACTAAGAACATTAAGGTGATGTTCACAGAATCACAGAATCACAGAATCTGTGAGTTAGAAGGGATCTCAGAGTCTATATAATATTAGTGCTAAAAGAGACCTAATATCCTAGAAAGTTAATAGAATTCAACAGAGGTGAAGAGCTGCAGGATCAGAGTACTGAATACATTATCAAAAAGGCTCACCATATCAATTGTTTTTGCTTAACTTTTCTTTGTTCAATTTGGAATAGGGGAGTGGAATGGGTGATTTCCAGAAATGACTGTGATGTGAAACAAAAAGCAATAAATTTATTTAAAATAATAAAATAAAAGAACTAAGATCATTAAGGTGATTTTCATCTAAAAACAACATCTCCACATCAGCACTATGAGAGGCAAAAACAGAAACGAGGAAAAAAGTGTTCTTAGGGATATTACAACATAGTTATTTCTTGCATATTTCATTTTACAACTGGAAAACAGCAGCAAATTTAAAACAGCTTATAGATTATTCTCCATGCTGATCATTTCCTTGCTTTCTGTTCTTCAGCAATACATTAGGGAAAAAAAATTGGAGGAGGTTGGCCTTGAGCCAGGTTTTGAAAAAAGTGATGGAAATAAATTTGGAATAAGCAGGTGGAAGGCAAGTGGAGACAGATTATGAGCAAAGATACAAAGAAAGGAAAAAGCAAGATATAGTCAGTAGATGATAAGAAAACTGAAATAATTGGAATAGAAGGACCATATTGGAGAATCCTGAGAGAAGTCTCATTTCTTTGAGGTGACAAGCTTGGTCATTAGAAGTATGCAGCAGTTTCTTAGGGGGAGGGTTAGCATTCAGTTTCTTAATGGGGAAATTCTTTGTTTGTTCCATTCACGTAAATTGTTATGGTCATATATATTGCTTTCCTAGTTCTGCTTACTTCATTCTTCATTAGTTCACATAAGTGTTCCCAGGCATCATTGAGCTTTTCATATTCATTGTTTCTTACAATACTTTTGCTGTTCAGCTGGGTTCGACTCTTTGTGACCCCATGGACCATAACACGCTAATACTGTTCATGGGGTTTTCTTGGCAAATGATACTGAAGCGGTTTGCCATTACCTTCTCCAATGGATTAAGACAAACAAAGGTTAAATGACTTGCCCAGGGTCACACAGCTAATAAGTTCCTGAGTCCAAATTTGAATTCAGGTCTTCCTGACTCCAGACCAGCACTCTATGCACTGAGCCATCTAACTGCCTTTCTTACAGTATAGTAATATTCCATTACATTCGTGTATCATAATTTTAACCATTTCTCCAACAAATGGGCAGATTTTTTTTCTATTTCTTTCCTACCACAAAAACAAAATGCTCCTGTGAATGTTATGGTGTACATAGGGTCTCTCTGTCCTTGACCTCTTTGGAGGAAGGGTCTTGGATCCCCGGATTTCTGGATCAAAGTGTATTGGCATTTTAGTCACTTTCTTAACATAATGCCAAATTGCTTTCCAGAATGGTTGAACCAATTTATAGTTCCTCCAAGGATTTATATTTCTTTTGATCTGACAAGTAGTGATAAAAAGTTACTTCTATTTCTTAAATGAGAGGGTAATGTGGTTAAAAAAAAAAAAACCCAGTATTTGAGAAAGATCTCTAGGCTTCCTTCCTGCTCTCAGTTTCTGCTCTTGTGATTTTCCTGGCAATGGTCTATGTAACATTGATTGGAGTAAAGGGAGCCTGGAAATCTGGATACTAGCAAAAAGATTGTTGCCGTAATTCGGGCCTTAGGAAATAAGGATGTCTGCTCATCTGCTCTTGCTCAATAAGGATAATTTTGCCTAACCTGCTGATAGATTGCCTAACCTACTGAAATAGATGTGAAGCATCCATGCAAAATGTATCAATAAACTTATTTAAAATGACAAAGGCCATGCAGAGTGGCATAGGGAAAGGGCACTGGACTTGTAGCCAGGAGAAATCAGGTTCAAATCCCATTTCTACTACTTACTAAATTACTAACTATATGACCTCGAGCAGGAATTTCACCTCTCTGAGCCTGTTTCCCCAGACGTAAAATGGGAATAATAATGATATCTACCTCACAGGATTGTTGTGAAGATCAAATAAGCTAATAAATGTAAAGTAGTTTGCATATTCTAAAGTGCTATATAATATTATTATTATTATTATTGGTTTGCATATGTAATGATGATGATGGGCGCATGGTGGGCACAAGCAGGCTACTGAAAACTTAGGATTTTGAAGAAATAGGATAAAGAATATCATCAAAGATATGCATGATCAGAAAATAAAATGGACTGGTCATTTTGCAAAAGGGAGGGCAAATGGATGAACAGGTAGCTAGGTGGTGCAGTGGATAGAGTGCTGAGCCTGGAGTCGAGAGGATTCTTCTTCCCGAGTTCAAATCTGGCTTCAGACATTTACTAATTGTATGACCCTAGGCAAGACACTTAACCCTGTTTGCTTCAGTTTCCTCACCTCTAAAACGAGCTGAAGAAGGAAATGGCAAACCACTCTACTGTCTTTGCAAGAAAACCTCAGATGAGATCACAAAGATTCAGATATGACTGAACAACAGCAACAAGGGATGAATAGTCCTCAGGTTCCAAAAGGAACTTGAAGCATTTGAATAAAGTTACCATCATATTGGAAAGATTCTGTTGTGGCAAACTTATTGATAAGAGTCTCACAGAATGGGAAAGCAAAGATGATTGGGATCTTCATTTTTTTAAAGAAATATCCACATTACCAAGATCTCAGATTCACTGGAGTATTATTATTAGCTGTTATTGTTTTAGGTAGTAACAGTAACATCCATAGAGAAGCTCTCTCAAAGACTTCTTTAATTGGTACTACAATAAAAATATTCTCATATTCATAAACGTGGGGCATTTACCTTGTCTCAATCCTTTAGAAATTCCCAAAGACTTAGGCACCAAGCTCCTTCAAAGTCATATCAAAAGCTCTGAAAAGGGCCTCTTAGCCTGAGATAACAGTGCTCCCTAAGGAGGTGCCTAGTTCCCTAGAACTGGAGTTCTTCAAGTGGAAACTGAATGATCACTTTATGGGAAGTTCTGGAACGGATTTATGCTCCAACTAGCAATTGGAAGGGATTGCTTCCCTCTAACTCTATAAATCTACAAGAATCTGAAACCTTCTAGTCAGATATGCTAGAAAAATGAATTAAGGGATCTTCAATTTTTATTTTTCCTGTTGGCCTTTGTTACATAGTTTACTGTTGTTATATTTTAGTAAGAACCCAACACTAGACTCTTAAAATGGAAAGAGTTTTGGACTGGGAGTCCGCCAACCTGGATTGAAGTACTAACTTTGCTGTGATTTTTTTGGTTTTGAGCATAACAACTACAACACCATCCATATTAAACAAAGGAACCCAGGGTGAAGGTAATTAAAAATAAAAAACAAGTCAAGGAAGGCCACCAATGGGCTTATTTTTTACTATTCAGTAAGAGGACACATTTAGGTCAAAGCAAAGATATGTAATAAAATGGCATCATAAGAAATATAACAATAGAATATTTCCTTTGTAAATCTGGGCACACTCATAAATACACAAATTATCATTGGAAAGAGTGGACTGCCTAGAGAAAATATGTAGAGGGGAATATACATATGTGGAACATGTTGTCAGGGCTCACATGTGGGGAACACGTGATCAGGGTGCAATTTAGGGAAAACATGTCCAGGGCTCACAGATGGGTGTACATGTAAGGAGCACATGTGGAGGGACAATTCACACCTCTTATCTGACACTACAAGGCCACCAAAGTCTGATGTTATTGTGCCCTTTGTACCTACTCCCTTAATTTCTGTGGTGTGCAATCTGTTCTGGGTGGTGCTCTGTAGTTCTCATGGTCACTAATGGGCATTCCTCTACTGGGTACAAAGTTGGTGCCAAATATTCCTCCAGTGACCGTGTTGTTGTGGAGCTTCTGAATTCAACTGTTTTCCTCAGCTGATGCTCTGACCCTTCCCTCTTAATGTGGCTCTGTTATCTCTCTTTTAGCTTAGACTCCAGGGGCTTTAGCTTCAGCTTTTTGTAGGGGTATAGGCTCTGTTGTACCTAGTCGTCGTATTAGGGAAAAAATCCTTAAATTTTTTTCTCTTCACAAGGAGGAGAATCTGTCCATTCCCAGAGTCTTGTAACTGTGCATGTTGCTTTTCTCTTTATAAGGAAAGTCTTCACGTCCAGGGCCCGAGTTCTTTTGGACCCTCACAGAAGAGCCAGACAGCTAAGTAGAACCGACAGACATTTCATTTGTCTTTTAACCTCCTTCCTCCTGCTTAATATGAGCAGCATCTGTCTCAAACTTAAATTAATTAGACTTTAGGTTAAAAAGTACCTTTCATCCTCCATTCTAATTACTGTACCAACCTGCACCCTTTCAAAAATCATTTATAGGAATCACCTGTCAACAAATTACCTCAGGCTGTCAAGGTATGAGGCCCCATGGATATTCTTAACTTCTTCTTGTTGTCATGTCCAACTCTTTGTGACCCAATGGAACCTACCGTCCATAGGGTTTTCTTGGCAAAGATGCTGGAGTGGTTTGCCATTTCTTTCTCCAGGAGATTAAGGCAAGCAGGGCTAAGTGACTTGCCCAGGGTCACACAGCTAGTAAATATCTGAAGCCAGATTTGAACTCAGGAAGATGAGTCTTCCCGATTCCAAGCCACTGCCCTGTCCACTGAGCCACCTAGCTGCCCATTGAGGATATAAAGACAAAAAACAAAATGGCCTTGCCCTCAAGAAACTTACATTCCAAACAAGAATAAGATATGTGCATAGGTAGGTATAATAAAAGATGCAGAGTTAAAAGTGGTAAAGGAGAGATTGGAGTAGCTAAAAAAAAATCAAGAAGAAAGAGGGCACTAGAATTTAGGGAGGATCAGACAAGGCTTCACAAAGGAGGTAGCACCTGAGCTGAGCCTTGAATGAATATAAACTCTGAAATGCAAAGATGAGTAGAGGCTACATTCCAGGTATAAATGTCCAGAGGAAGGAGGGAAGGAAACATGTGTTTATTATGTGCCAGGTACTGTATTAAGCACTTTACCAATATTAGCTCATTTGATCCTTACAACAATTACGGGAGGTAGGTGCTTTTGTCACCCCCATTTTACAGTTGAGGAAACTGAGGCAAACAGCAGTTAGGTGGTTGCTCCAAGTCACTCAGCTATTAAGTGTCTGAGGCTAGATTTGAACCTGGGTCTTCCTGACTCCAGGCCCAACACTCTATCCACTGTACCACTTAACTGGATAAACAGTCAAGTATAATCCCGTTTGGATCTAGGTTTATAGATTGACAGCTAGAAAGGGAGATCTGGTACAAACCTTTCATTTTGCATATGAGGAAACTGGGCTGTGATGATTTTCCCAAGGTGAGACAGGTTGTAAGCAACAGAGTCATGATTCAAACCCAAGCTATCCAACTCTGCCCCCAGAGCAGTCTTTCTGCTGCATCTACTGACCTAACCCTCATTCATACTCTGCTCTTTTCCCTCACATCCACCTAAACCACAGATTTACACATACTTTCTGTGTTTCCACACAAAGCTTAAGAGAAAAACTAAAGTTTAAGTTCAAGGGAAAAGCTGATCATATTGTTTCTTCAAATTAGACACTTAAAGCCCAATCAGGTCCTATAAACCACTAAGATGAAACTGTCCTGTCCAGTGTATCAGGGGCACTGACATTCAGAATCTTTCTTTCTTGGTCTCTTAAGACTCAGAATCCTTCTTTCCTGATCTCTAAGACTCAGAATCCTTCTTTCCTGGTCTCTAAGACTCAGAATCCTTCTTTCCAAGTCTCTAAGACTCAGAATCCTTACCTATCTCAGTAGCTCCATCTCAGTCAACTAATGATGGAAAGGAAACCTGCCTTCCAACTTGGCAAAGAGAGCAATATAACCAAGAGTCTGTTCCTATGAAGGGGTAATGGTGGGGAGACAAAAGGGAGAGAAGCCCCGCTGGAGGCTGACAGCTTGTTGATAGTCTGAGCAGGTTTTCTTTTTCCATGAAACCTCCATGCCTAACAGCAAGGCATATTAGAAATGATAAAAGTCTGAACTATAGATGGTTTTTGTTTAGAAAGAAGCCAGGCAGTGGCATTGTCTGTCTCCACATGCATCCCCCTCTCCCCGGGGATGTAGACTGGTTCTCATACTTTTTAGTCTCAGGACAACTTTCCACTCTTAAACATTTTTGAGGACGATCATTTGTTGTATTTGCTTTTTTGTTTGTTTGTTGTTTGTTTGGTTTCTATCTATCGATACTTACTGGATTAGAAGTATTTGCTAATTTATTTTAAAATAACAAAAATGAACCCATTACATGTTAACAAAAATAATATATTTTATGGAAAATACATTTTCCAAAAAAATTGCTAAGAAGAGTGTCATTGCTTTATATAATTTTCTTTGAAATCTCTTTAATGTCTGGCATGAAAGAAGACAGCTGGATTCTCATATCTGCTTTGCTTTCAATCTGTTGCAATCTGTGGGTTTGGTTGAAGTATGTGA
Organism: Vombatus ursinus; assembly: GCF_900497805.2. Taxonomy (NCBI): domain Eukaryota; kingdom Metazoa; phylum Chordata; class Mammalia; order Diprotodontia; family Vombatidae; genus Vombatus; species Vombatus ursinus. The sequence goes on from NW_020949997.1 coordinate 9,211,910, forward strand.
AGAAAAGCTAGCCTCACATAGATATCTAGCTGGAAAGGGAAGGAGTATTCTTAGACAAATAATGTCTTGGTATTATTATGAAAATACTTTTGGCCCCATGAATCCCTTGAAAAGGTTCCAGGGATGTCCAGGGGTCCATAGACCACACTTCATTAGCCACTGTCATACAAATGCTGAGTCGGGTGCTAGACAGCATGGTGTCCCTTTAGTGAACATCACAAAAAGCTAGTTGTTTGTTTGGGGGTTTTTCTTTCTGTTGTAGTTTTGAAGTTTGATAGGTGTAAATCATAACTCAGTGAAGGAGACTGTCCTTTTTGGGAGTGTGCTGAAGTCAACTAGAAACAGATACTGAGAACTAATACTTAAATTTTCAGGGTGAGCATTTACACGTTGGGGCAGCTAGGTGGTGGAATGGAAAGAGTGCTGGGCATGAAATCAGTAAGACCTGAGTTCAAATTTGAATTCAGACACTTACTGGCTGTGTGACCCTAGGCTAGTCACTTAACCCTGTTTGCCTCAGTTTCCTCATCTGCAAAATGAGCTGGAGAAGAAAATGGCATACCACTCCAGGATCTTTGCCAAGAAAACTCCAAAAGGGTTTATGAAGAGTTGGATATAACTGAAAAAGACTAAACAGCAAAACAACCTCACAAATAGTACACTAAACTCTCCAAAAGTGCAGCTTTTGAAAAAAAAAATCTAACTGTCCAGATGGCCTAGGCACATTATCAACTCCAGGATACTAAAATGAATTATTCTGGCATTTCAGAAAGACCCTTGAACTTTAAGGCAGAACTCCTTGAGGAAATCACTTAATCTATCTGAGTCTCTAGAAAATGAAATAATGACCCCTGTATTGTCTATTCACAAGCTTGTGAGGACAATTCTTTGAAACCTTAAAATACTATATAGATGCATCATTATTATCTTGGGATACCAGCTAACATTTACACACAGCACTTGAATGATTGCAAAGTGAGTCACAAATGTTTTGAACCCCACAATAATCCTTAAAGTAGATACAGGCATTCTTATCACCATTTTACGATTGAGAAAACTAAGGCTCAGAACACTGAAGGAATTTGCTCAGTTATATTGCCAGTATGTGTCAGAGGTAGATCATCACTACTACCATCTTTGCTATTTCACCACAGAATCTCTTCTACATTCTTGCACTCTTTCTTTGATCTTCTAAGCCAAGAATGAATAAAAATATATTTTCCCATTGACAAGACAATCATTTCCTTTTGTTTCTCCTTTTTCTTAGATGATGCAGGCACTCCTGCCAAGGCACTGAGGGCAGCTGATGGTAGAGAAGCTGCCAAGCCAATTACAGACTAATACTCTACAAGATTCCCTTCACTACTGCTCTCTAATTGTTTCACTATGGAGAGCACCCCTTTCCAAAGGGGGTATTATTGTATACAAGGAAGGCATTCTCTTCAAGAGTCCAGGATGTCAATGTAGAAAACAGGAACTGCACTGGACATAAGAGCGGGGAAAACTAGCTACTCTTGGTTTTATTCTCCTGGACGATGGTTCAATTCTAAGACTCTACGTAAGAAAAGTAAATCCTTTAGGTGGCAAGGTATGTGGAGTGTTGTGCTTGTAGTTAGGAAGACATGAATTCAAATATTGTTTCAGACATTCACTAGCTGATTGTGTGATCCTGGGCCACATTTAATCTCTCAGTCTCATTTTCTTAATCTGTAAAATGGGGATAATATTAGTACCTACCTCCCAGGGTTGTTGTGAGGATAAAAGAGATATTTGTAAAGTACTTTCCAAAATGCTTAAAGTGCTATATAAATGTTTCTTATTGTTGTTGTTGATTATGGGGGATGAGGATTAATCTGGAGGCTGTGATGGTAGAAATTAGTTCCAGAGCAGGAAAGGAGTTAAAACGCAGGATTGGAAAGCCTTGCCAACACTGCAGCCAAAAATCCTAATGGAGCAAGACAACAGCTCCCCACAGGACCTCCATGGGCAGGCTGTAACCAGGCCCTGGAAAGAACATCCCTGAGTCCTACAGCTGTCCCTTCATCTGGCTACAGATCATATAATCAAATAGTCCATCTGGTTCCTTCAAGGGTCATCAACCAGTAAGAAAAACTGAAATGGGAGAAATCTAGAGAGGAAAAAAAAACAGTAACCTAGAAATATAAGGAGCAGATGGGGGAATATGAAAGATGTAAGAAAAGGGATTTAAATAGCTTTTCTTTTTTAAAATTAATTTTATTTTTTTAATTTTGAACTTAAATACCAAAAAACCCACAAAGAAATTAGCATTTCCCTAAAACAGTTGAACTCAAAAAGAGGATCTTATATGAAACCATGAATCTCCGTTTCATGCCTCTTGCTTTTTAAAAAGTGTATAATAAATTCCATGTGATACTTTCAAAACTGTCCAGCTTATCTTGGTTTCCGTCTGAATTTTTTTCTTTTCTCTCATGTGCACTTTTTGAAAATATGATGGTTCTCTTTCTCTCTCTCTCTCTCTCTTTCTTTCTCTCTCCCCCCTTCCCTCCCTCCCTTCCCCCACCATGACTGTTGTTAATCTCACCTCTCTCTCCTAATACCATCTCCTCTCCCTTAAAAACTGAGAGATGGAGGGGAGAGCCCTTCTAACAAATAAATGTAGTTAAACAAGGCAAATCCACACACAGTGGCCTTAACCAAAAACATATATCTCTTTTTGCACCTTAAGTCTATCTTGCCTCTGTCAGGGGGAGGGTGACATACTTCATCATAGGTCTTCTGGAGACATGGTTGGTCATTTCATTGATCAGTGTTATGTCTTTGAAAACTGTCTTTTACAATGTTGTTGTCCTTCTGTAAATTGTTCTCTAGATTCTGCTCATTTGCCTATATGTTAGTTCACACTTCCTAGGATTCTCTGAAACCATCATTTCAGCATTTCTTACAGCAAAATAATATTGCATTTTATTAATATACCACACTTCATTCAACCATTCTGTAACTGATAAATACTCATTTACTTCATTGCTTTTCCCCTCTCCTTTTAATCCCCCCCTTAAGAATCACAAAATGTGTTTTGCTTACAACGATTCTTTCTCAGTATTATCCTTCCTCTTAATCCTTCCCCTCCATCTCTACTTGTTTCCAATTTGTGTATATAAATGTGTTAAACTCTTTTTTGTCCATTTCAAATAAAAGTGGGATTCGTCTGACTGATCTCCCCATTCTTTCCTCCATTTTTATAATTTTTTTCCTCTCAAGCATCAATTAGGAGAAATAGCACGTGCCACCCCCTTTTTCCCCATTTCTACTGTAGTCTAGTTCTTTTAGCATCCTTTCTCTTTTTACTCTTAAAACTCTCAGAATGAAACCAGTTCACCCCTAGATCTTATATTTTTCTTATTTAGCTCCCTCAATGCCCTGTGAAGACACTAATGTTTTGAAAGGATTCTTCTTTCTTCTCCCCCTCCTAGAATGTTAACACCACCTCTAATAAATGTTTCTCTCTAAGTTTCTCTTGATTCTGGTATTTGTATTCAAAGGTCCTACTCCACTCTGGTCTTTTCATCAATGCATAAATATCTCTGAGGATGTCATTCTTGGTTGTAAGCCTCTCTCTTTTTCCTTTTAGAATATTATATTCCAAGATTTCTTATCAAAAGTCATAGAAGCTGCTAGGTTTTGTGGGATACTGACAATGGCTCCTTGGTTCTTGAATTTTTTTTCTGGGTTCCAGCAGGATTTTTTAATATGGAAGTTTTGAATTTGGGTTATGACATCCCTGGAATTTTTTCTTTTGGAGTTTCTTTCAGGAGGTTATTAGTTGATTCTATTTTCATCTTGCTCTCTGGTTCTAATAGTTCTGGAAAGTTCTTGTTTATGATTTCCTAAGCTATAGTCTAGGTCTTTTTTTTTTAATCAAGGTTTTCAGGCAGTTCAATGATTCTTAAATTATATCTTCTGTGTATATGTACAATCTGTATCAGATTGCTTGCTGTCTTGGGGAGAGGAGATGGAAGGAAGGGAGGGAGAAAAATTTGGAATTCAAAACGTTACCAAAAAATGAATGTTGAGAACTATCTTTGCATGTAATTGGAAAAATAAAATAATATTAAGTGCAAAAACTATCTCTTCTGATCTTTTTCATATCAGATATCTATTACAATTTCTTCTATTTCTCCATTCTTTAGATTTTGTTCTAATATCTCTTGTTGTCCTGTGGAGTCATTCATTTCTGTTTGGTATACTCTAGTTTTTAGGGAGTCAGTTAATTGGATAAGATTTATTATTTTCTCTTCTAAAATATTTATTCTCCATCCAATTCTTTCCTCCAGAGCTTTTCTTTCTTTCTTTTTAAATTTCTTGCTTTATTTCTTCTAGGTATTCATATTGTGCTTGTAGAAAAATCATTTTTCCCTTTTAGTCGGGGCTTACAGGCACTATGTAGTTATTTCCTCCTTCTAGGCAGTAATTTTTTGGCACCTCTAGAACTCTGTGTGTGTGTGTGTGTGTGTGTGTGTGTGTGTGTGTGTTAATGCTGATCAGTGTCTTCCTTTATTTCCTCATCTCTCCAGCTTTAGTTCCTAAATTGGAATTTGGAGCCAGGACCAGGTTCCCCACCTGCTGGGTTTTTTTTAACAGCTCTACTTGGTTTCATCCTGAGTCACATGGGTTTTTGTGGTGACCTCTACCTCCCAATGCCAGGTCTCCCTGGATTTTAAAGGTTCAGAGTGTTAGATCTTTAGGGCTCTCTGTGGCATCTTAGAACAGAGTACTCGGAAATTTTTGTGCCCATGGGGCTAGGATGTCTAGATCTGAGTGCTGGCACACCACTAGCTGGTCACTACAGCTCTCTGAGGCTTCCAAATTCCCCATCCTGGGGCGTTTTTTCACTACCCTAGGGCTTTCTTGGGGGATCCTTGAGCTGCCTCCAGACACAGAGCCCTACAGGCTACCCTTGTCTCTGGCTAGGATCAAGTATGACTCAGGTTGTGAGCTTGTATGCCTGAACTGGAGCTAACTTTGCTGGTGGCCCAATTTCCAATTGACTATGAGCTTCTGGCTATTTTTTTTTTTTTTTACAATTCTGGGGTAGAAGTAGTCACTTACTGAAGTTTTTATTACATTTCTTAATCATTGATCATTCTGGTTCAAATTTCAAGTTTTTATTGAAACAGATATTATTGGAGCTAGAGTGCCATCTTAGCCAGAAGTTTCTCACTTATCTTCTCTCATAATCAGAAGCTCTGAGGAAGAAGATTGGAAATGTATAATAATGTGTATTTACATAGTGTGTCACATAACATTTTGTTCTCATTTGATTCGCCACACAATGCTGTGATCCAGGTGGCAGAAAAATTATTTATCGCCATTTTACAGATGAGGAAATGGAGGCACAAAGTAACAAAGTGACTGCCCAAGGTTATACAGCTAAGAAGTGTCAGAGCAAAGACTCATTTCTAGAACTTCTGGCTCTGAATCTTTCTAGATTGTTCACAAAATAACTGACCAATAATATCATTCCCAAAAGCAAGGTCCACATCCTAGGCAAAATTGTAAAGTAAACAAAATGTATATTACTAAAAAAGACCCTTTCCCTCTCAACTTTCCTCCCTACCTCTTTTTGCTAGGAAAGGCACATCATAAGCTAATTAGCATAAAGGTTTTAGTAACTTGTTCATCCTTCCAAAAGGACCAATGACATGAGGAGGCTTATGTCTTGACTTGCAAGTCATTATTACTTAAGGTGTTAACCATTGCTGACTCCATGACATTTTAAAAGAGGACCCCAGAAAAAGCTGTTCAACCAAAAGGAATGATTCCATAATAGTGGAATTTCAAGTCCTTTAGCACCTTAATGTGAAGGACAATGGACAATGGCCTTCCAAAAGGAAATCAGACTACACAGGCAAACGTATTCTACATCTCCATGTGAGACTTGCGTCATGAATCAATTACCTAATGAAACGAAATATATTGCAGCTGCAATAGGAAGACTTTAGGTTAAACCTGAGCAAACTTTCCATGACATAATCCTATTGAAACTGAGAGGGAGAGGGGACAGTTTTGTCTAGGATAGTGAGAGTACTATGGACTTGAAATGGAAATGGGGAGGGGAGAGATCACCAATGAAAGAGAGGAGGCTATATTGCCTGGGGTCCTCCTTGAGTATTATAGCATTAAGGGGACAAAAGAAAGAAAATCCAAAGCATCTCTCCCTAGGGCTCTGTGCATGACCCCCATTACTCTTGTATTTCAAGGAATTTTGGTAATTCAATTCAAGACATTTTTTTAAATGCCTATTATATGCAACTGTGGCATAGTGCCTGGAGACCTTGATGAAGAGCTGGATTCAAGTTCTCCCTTTGACACATATTGGCTATGTGGCAGGTAACTGGACAGGTAACTTAACCTCTCAGTGCTCTAGTCAACTCTCTAAGACTATTAGTCATAGAGAGGGATTTGATCTGCATTGGGAGATGGATTGGACTCGATCCAGGGGTCGTTTATACTACTGCAATTACATGTCCAAGTGAAGAGGAGGGGGGTTGTGGGGTGCTCCTAGATGCACAGAGGCACCCCAAGGACGAGCAAGTGTGAGGCAGTCTCAGCCTCTTGGGCATGAAGAAAGTTCAGCGTCTGAGTGGGGGCTGGGGTGGATAGGCCACATGATGCCCATGAGGACAAGCTGGCGGGAGCCTCAGCCTCTAGGCTTGAGAACTGCTCATCAGAATGGGGCAAAGATGAGTCTTAAGTACAGAAAGACTGGGGGAGGGGTCTAGGAGTGGCCAAGCAGTTTGGAGTGATGGGAGGAGGGGTCTAAGGAGATCTGGATGGGAGTGGCTAGTAAGCTGGGATGAACAGAACTCCTGGGTCCTGGACCTCGTGGGGCCTAGCTACGATTAAGGGTGAGAAGGCAAAACAATGGAATGAGAGGCCAGTAGAAGGGGGAAGGTGATAAAGAAAAAGGGTCCAGGTGAGAATTTCCATTTAGAATGTCTGAGAGATTTGAACAGACAGTGAGAATAGATAATGAAGAGAACTGGAAGGGGGGAGGTCTGCTTTTCAAAAGGAAATAAAGCAGCTTCCAAAACTTTAAGGTTTTCCTGGGACGGGCAGACAACTGAAGACAGGTTCTTTTTGGAGCCAGGAAGGAAAGCGCATTTGAATAATATTTCAAAGAGACAATCTAAAAGTTTTAAAGTTTTTCTGGGAATTGTAAACAAAGGAGTCAAATTCCTTTTGAAAAGGGGAAAAAAGGGAAAAAGAGCAAAGGTAAACCTCTTCACAAGGACTTTCAAGGAAAATGGAATACCACTGCCTCCAAAGAGTTAAATCTGAGGGTCATCCAATATGTAATGGGAAGATATAGGACACATGGGTAGATTGTAACACATTACCAACCAAGAAATAGACAGGAAAGGGAGCATAATAGATGTCATCACAAAGATGGGAAGGTCATTTGGCAAAAAGCAAGAGATCACTGACAGACAGCTTGTGTATTCAGACAATGTCAAAAGATCAAGGGTTATTAATATTTTTGTGTCATGGACTCCTTTAGCAGTCAGGTGAAACACATTGACCTCTTCTTGGAATAATGTTTTTAAATGCATCAAATAAAATATACGGGATAAAAAGGAAACCAATTGTATTGGAATACAGTTATCAAATTTTTTTAAAAACAAGTTCACAGACTCCAGAACAAGTACCTCTGAATTAGAGAAAGTGCCCAAGTCCATCAAATGGACTCTCTTTGAAAAGTGTATGGAAAATTCATTCTGGAAAGCAATTTGGAACTGTATACAAAATGTTACTAAATTGTACCTTCCCTTTGACATAGAAATACCATTACTAGGCCTGTACTCCAAAAGAAATCAAGGAAAGAGGGAAAGGATCCATATGTTCAAAAATATTTATGGCATGTCTATTTGCGGTGGCAAACAACTAGAAAATACGGAAGTGCTCGTCATTTGGAGAATGACTGAACAAATCATAGTACATGAGCGTAATATAATATTATTGTGCTGAAAGAAATAGTGAAAAGGATGGCTGATTGATGAAAAAGACAGAAAGATTTGTATGAGTTGATACAAAGTGAAGTAAGCGGTACCAGGAGGACAAGTACACAATAACATTAAAAACAGAAACAACTTTAAAAGACTTAAGAACTCTGACCAACACAATGACCAACCATGATTCCAGAGGACCAGTGATGAAGCATGTTGCTCACCACCTGACAGAGAGGTGATGGAATCAGGGTGCAAAATGAGACATAAACTTTAGGAACACAGCCAATGTGGGAATTTGTTTTGTCTGACTATGCATATTTGTTACATGGGTTTTGTTTTCCTTTACCTTTTTTTCAATGGAAAAGGATAGGAGGAGGTAAAGAAAATAGATTTTTGTTGATTGAAAAAACTTTAACTTAATTAAAAAGAAAAATGTGTTGGAGTACATAGATAATAGTTGCACAAGATAGGCAGGAATTGCTAATTGAGTTGGAGAGAGTATACATAGCACTGAAATCCCAGATCCCATGGAAGCATGTACAATGTGTTGTGCTAGGTGGGAGGGAAAACAGAAATAGAAATGCAGTTGTTCCTGCTCTCAAGGAGATTATATTCTACTAAGAGATTTCAGTGTGAACCAAAACTGGTTTTTGTCTTTCTTTGAATCTCCAGCACTTAGCATAGTGCCTGGCACATAGTAAGCTTTTCATAAATGGTTATTAACAGTTGACTTTATACAAATTAGTAAATAAGAAGTAATTTGAGGAAGGTGAAAATATTATCAAGTGCACAGGTCAGGAAATGCCTGGAAGAAGAGGTGGTACTCGCTGTAATTCTTGAAGGTAGATAAGAAATCTGAGGGACAGAGACAAAGAAACGGTACATTCCTGGCATGGGCAGCAAGAACTTTTCAGATGTACAGATTAATGGATTGAACAGTGTATGGAAGATTAAGGTCACTGCACACAATTGTTTCCCAAGGTAGAAGAGAGGAGTACCAAGGAAACATTTCTTATCTCGATAGCAGCTTGAAGGACCAGATGGCAGAGAAAGACAGGTTCCTAAGGAAAGAAGAGGACAGATACTGACATCAGCAAAATAATCAAATGGAGCCTTGAAATGGCAGGACAACGGGAAGTGCCTGGAAAAGATCTTGTACAGACCCGTCTCACTGTGACATTCAGATTTTTCTCCCTCTGCCAACACTTTTCTGAAATTCAATCTGACCAGCAATTGTGAATTAGGAATGGCTATTTTAGATGTTTATTCATATGCCTTTTCTATTTATTTCTCATTTGCAATCCACATGTGCTCATTTCCGAATACTCACAACAATCTTACCAATCTTCTGTCAAGCATCTGGTTTTTGTCTTTCTAATTAGCCCTATTTGCAGCTAATCTTTAAAGAGCTCTTTGGGGGGGGGGGGATGATACACTTTGTTTTTAATTCCTTAACCAAAATTGTTTGTTGTTCATCCTTCTTTCTCAAAGAAGACAATGACATCAGGAAAGTGATGTCATGACTCGCAAGTGAATTGGATTTCAGTGAGGCAGAGCTGTGCAAAGTCATCGGTCTCACTTTCTCCTCCAGAGTCATCAGAGTCCAGTGGCAAGACATAGGTCAAGTTGATTGGCGATGGCCCAGGATGCAGTGGGAAACCTTGGTCATTTTAAGGTAAGGTTTTCCCCAGGCCTCAGTTTATCTGAGGCAACACCTGTTCAATAATTAAAGACTAGGTAAAAATTGGGGCAAAAGATGGCCCGGTTTGCCTTCTTAAAAGAATCACTGTGGGAGAGAAAGACCCTCAGAGTGTCTGGCCCAAACAGAAACAGTTGCTATTTGCCCTTTAACTAAGAGGAACAATGTGAAAAGAGCTTCAAATCTAATTCCCACTCCCCCACCTCCAGTATCTCTCAAGTTGAACTATCTAATTCTGGCTGCCTAGCATTTCCCTAGTAGGGTCCACGAAACTAAAATAAATAAATAACTTTTTTGGTGGATAGAGGAAGGCATCACCAGTAAGGGATAGTTTGATGCAATGAAGTTTGTGGGTCTTTTGTTAATAACAAAGATAAAATAGGGAGGCATGGCTAGACAAAAAAATCATTTGAAAAAAGATATGAGTATTTTAGAGGGCTACAAGCTTAATATGAGTCAACAGTATGATATGGTAGCCAAGAAAGCTAATGTACTCTTGCCTTCATGGAGAGGCAGAGCTTCCAAGAATATGGAAGTGATAATAGTCCTGTGCCCTGCCCCAGTCACACCACATCTGGCTTATGTTCAGTTCTAAGCACAAAAGTTTACAAAGAACATGGTTAAGCTGGAGAACATCCAGAAGATGACAATCAGTGTGATCAACGGTTCTGAGTTCATGCAATGCAAGATCTGGTTAGGGGAGCTTGAGATGCTTAGCCTGGGGAAGAGGGACATGACAGTTGTCAAGTATTTGAAGGATCTCTGTTGAGTTCCAGAGGTCAGAAGTAAGAGCAATACATGAAAGCTGAAAAATGCAAATTGAATTGTGAGGTAAAGAAAAACTTCCTAACAATGAAAGCTGTCCAGAGGTGGAGAGGGTCTTCTTGAGGGGTAGCTAGTTTCTTCTCACTAGACTAACTTTAAGCAAAGGTATGCAGACATAACTGTTATTCAGTTATAAGTTCAATTAGATGATCTTCAAGGAAGCAAAGTAGGACAATGGGGGAAAAAACTGGATTTAGAATCAGAAGAACTAGGTTTGAATCCTTGCTCTTCCACTTGCTACCTGTATGACTTTGAGTAGGTCAGTTCACCAATCTAGGCCTCAGTTTCATCATCTGTAAAATTAGGGGATTGGACTAAGTGCAGGGAGGTACTGAAACCAGCTCAAAATGGCTCACAAGAAGCAGCAGGTAAATTCTTCAGGTGGAGCATTTATGCCTCAGAAATCAGCAAATGTTACAGATCAGGGCTTGATTTATTGCATTGCTGATTGTCCAGATTTAAGAAAGTGATGAAGAAAATGTTAATAACGAAGATTAAATTTTAAAGTGTGATATGCAGACATTTCTTTTTGGGAGAGCTGTGTGACCCTGGGCAAGTCACTTAACCCCATTGCCCAGCCAAAAAGAAAGGAAAAGAAAAGAATTCCTCTAAGCAGTGTAGAATGGAGAGTAACAACACCAGATTAATCAACTTGGTGAGCACCAAAACTATGGGCTGGACCAAGGTAGTATAAAGCACATAGAACCAAGGGCAGAGTCATACAACAGAGCAGACTCTGCAAAAAAGGCTACAGCCAATACAAGGATCTAGAACATCTCTAAAGGCCTTGTGATGGAAAATGCTATCCACATCCAGAGAAAGAACTATGGAGTTTGAATGCAGATTGGAGCATACTATTTGCTATTTTTTTTCTTCTGTTGTGTTTTGTTTCCTCTTTCTGGTGGTTCCCCTTATTGGTTCTAGTTCTTATTTACAACATCACTAATGTGAAAATATATTTAGCCTATGTCAGATTGCACACCTTCTTGGGGAGGGAGGTGGGGAGGGAGGGGGAGAAAAATTTAAAACTCAAAAGCCTATGGAAGTGATTGTTGATCATTCAAAATAAATTAATTTTTAAAAAAAGACTACAGCTCCTTGCCTGATGATTGACCACACATGGAGCCCCCATACAGATAAAATCAGCATCCTTCACTACAATGGACAACAACATCCATATTCTATACAGGGCCCTTATCACCACGTGTCTGGATTATTGTATTGTACACTTACCCATCTAGTTTCTCCCCCTTCCAATTTGTCCTACCCCTTTAATATTCCCCAAACATCCCAGGGGATGATGACACTTCCCTGCTCATATGACTTCCTTTTGTCTCTTTCATCAAGTTCAAAGTCTGTCCCTATTTGGACTGAATGTTTCTTGAGAATATGTATCATATCTCATATTTTTTTCTGTCTCTCCAAAACCACCTAACGTAGTCCTGGACATGTAGCAGGGGCTAATTACATACTAATGAAGTTTAATTTTATTAAAATCTTTACAATTGGGGGTTAGCCCTTTACAGGTTTCAAGAATGAATATAGTGATATCTAACAGCGAAGAATGTATATATAGGATCTTAATCAATATTTTGCTACTTGGCAATGGTGAAGAATAGCTTAGGAAATAGTCTGCTGCAGATAACATTGATCTCCATTTGACCTCATAGGAAAATCAATCTTTCGTACCAAATGGATCCCAGAAAAAACATACAGTGAAAGTCCTATTAAAGTATCCACATAACACTTGCCCTTGAAAACCATCTTCAGGTTAATTAATAATTTTTAAATCATTTTTTCATGTTAAAATTTAGAGCAATGTTTATTAACTTAGCTAGAAAAAGGTGGTCCTTGCCTCACATATCATCCCATACATTTTAATTTTTGGTCAAGACCCATGTAAGGAGCTCCAGGTGTCAAAACTCTCTCTGCTAAGGTAGATCAATGACTTCCCTGGGACTTACAGTCTTAAAAAGTTGTGGGGGGGGGCAGCTAGGTGGTGCAATGGATAGAGCACCTCCTGAAATCAGGAGGACCTGAGTTCAAATCCCACTTCAGACATCTACTAGCTATGTGACTCTGGGCAAGTCACTTAACCCAGATTGCCCTCCCAAAAAAAGTTATGTTAGTGACTTGCCCAGGGTCACTCAGCTAATGTGTGTCAGAGGCAGCACTTGAACCCAAGTCTTCCTGACTCCAAGGCTAGCTTCCTACATCATATGCAGATTGTCTCTCTATCCTATACTTTTTTTGTTGTTGTTCCATACCTGTAAACTCCCTTTACCAAAGCAGTTAAACAACAGTTCTACTATTCATAATCTTGGAATTGCTTGAGACATTGAGAGATTAAGTGGCTTACCCAGGGTCACAACTAGTTGTATGTCAGAGGCAGGTCTTAAACCCAGGTGTCTCTGACTCAGAGATACTGCAGCCCTTTCTATCCACTATGCCATGTTGCGTCTCATTTTGTAGATACTATTAATTAGTTATGTGAGCTAGTAAGTCAACAAATGTAAGATATGTAAAGATATAAGTAAATAAATGAAAATTGGCTAATAAACCAGTTAGCAGAATAGGAGCAACACTTTTTTTTCTTTCACTAGTAAAATATGGGGATAAGAGGTGCATTTTTTTTTTAACTAGAACAGGTTTACTTCAGCTATCTGCTACATCATTTAGGTTTCTAACACCACAGTGTTGATACTAAGCACTGCTATTATAAGCAAGGACCAAAGAAGAAATCAGATAAAGATAAAAAGACAAAAGTCATTCAACGAGGTAAGATTCTGGTACTAATAGAAAGGCAGTGTGGCTCAGAGTAAAGAGCAGAGAAGCTGGAATCTATGAACCTTGGATCTAAATCCCAATTCAAATACAGCTTGGGTGATCATGGCAAAGTAATTTCAGCTATATGATCTCATTTTCCTTATTTATAAAAATGAAGGGATTAGAAAAGGTGATTACTAAGGTTCCTTGCAATTCTCAATCTTCTAATCTTATGAACTGGAAGAAATTATGTTGATGTGTTGAATGGTGATATCTGAAAGGTTTGTCATTGTGAGAGATGATCTCTCAGATGTGAAACCTCCTCAGAGGGTTAATAGCTTTTGTTAATAGTTCTCACAAAGGGCAGCAATTAGGAGATCACTGGTCATTTGGAGAGAGATAAGGTCAGAAGAGGGATAGTAAGAAGAGTGGGAGGAGAGAAAATGGAGGCACCTGTTGTAGATGACTTTCTAATTGTATTGTTGAAACACTCCCTTCTGACCTTGTCAAAACCCCCTCTGACCCTGTTTTTAAGCACTTAGCAGAAAGAATAGAATAGCCCTACCCCCAACCTAAAACCCTTGCAAGACTTCCTGCCTTTTCTTGTCTCTGGACAAACTTGTGTACTCTGTTGCTGGGGCAGATTTCCATGAAGAGATTGTGGCCCCTGAAGCCCAGCCTATGGGAGAAGGGGAAGGGGGGTAGGGAGGAGGAACTCACATTAGGATATAAATAAGCCTTGCTTTTTGTAACCAACTTGTACCGATATGTGCCGTTAGGGCGATGGGTACCAATGCACATCCTCCCTGGCCCTTGCCATTAGGGCTACCAGGGCGGTACCCTTTCTCATGAGAAAGCAATAAACTCCTTTCTGCTTTCAAGGTAACTAAGTCTTTGTTTTGAATTTGAGTAGTGGTCTCTGTCCCACATGTCATGAGGTATTGCTGTAGAACAATGGGAAACCAATGAAGATAAAATTCTTCATAACTTGGCTCCTTCCCACCTTTCCAGCCTTCTCACACTTTACTCTCTTCCACAAACTCAGCCATCCAGCTACAATGGCCTCCTTGTTATTCCTTGTCCAGGACATTCTATCTCCATACCTGGAATATTCTCCCTCCTGACCTTTGCCTCTCAATTTCCCTGGCTACCTTCAATACTCTGCTCAAATGCCAAAGGCCTTTCCTTCCCTGTTTTACCCACTCCCCACCCCAGCTGCTCATGACTTCCCTTCTGCATCTTCCATCTCATCTGTATACAACTTGCATGTGACCAAATTATTTATATGTGGTGTCCCCCATTAAAATGTGAGATCCTTGACTTTGTTTTTCTCTGTATCCCCAAAACTAGCTGTTTCTTGCACACAGTAAGTGCTTAAAAATATGTATTCACCGACCAAATGACCCCAAACTGAATAGTTCACTAAGCTGTCAATTAAACAACATCCGCTAAGTGATATTCTAACAGGGGAAATAGCATTTATACACCTAAGTATAAACAAAGTACATACAATGTAATTTTGATTGGGGAGAGATAATAGAAGAGGGTGGGCACTGAGAAGAGTATCACCTAAGAGGTAGTGCTTCAGGTGATCTTTGAAGGAAATGAGGCATTCAAGAGATGGAGGGGAGGAGTAAGAATATTCCAGGCATGGAAAACAGTGTATGCATGGAGGGGCAGCTCGGTGGCGAAGTGGATAGAGCTCTGGCCTTGGAGTCAGGAGGACCTGAGTTCAAATCGGGCTTCAGACACTCGATACTTATTAGCTGTGTGACCCCAGGCAAGTCACTTAACCCCAATTGCCTCACCAAAAAGCCAAAAAAAAAAAAAAAAGAAAAGGCACAGAAATGGAAGATAGAATATCATCTGGTTTGTTTGGATCAAAGAGTACATTAAAAAAGATGGTAACATGTAATAAGCCTGGAAAAGCAGGTCATGAAGTGTTTTAATGCCAGAGGGGTTTGTATTTGTATTTGAGGCAATGTAGAGATGTTGGAGTCTCAAGCAGTATAGTGACATGATCTGACTGTTGCTTTAGGAAAATCATTTTGGCAGCTTTGTGGAGGATGGATTAGAGAGGAGAGAGTCAGGAAAACCAATTAGGAGGCATTTGCAATAGTTCAGGGGAAAGGTGACAAAGGCTTGAACTAGATGGTAAGTAGAGAGGAGAGGACAGAGAAGAGTGAACTAGATTAATTTTCCTGGGCGAGTTTGGTTTAAGCAAAGAGTCGATAAGAGGGAGGGTTTTCTCACCTCCCTGAGGCTCTACAAAGTGTGTTATTTCATCCTCCAGAGTTTGACAGGTAGGGCCTTCTGTTCCTTCTTACTGGTGGGTGGTAAGAGCTAAGGAATGACACAGGGAGTGTGGGCAGAAATTCAGGAGTGACTCCTCCAAATCTTTATTGCCCAATCTGTTCTAGAAGGATATTTCAGAGGGTGGCCAGGATATCCTGGGGAGGTCTGGCCTAACCAATGGAACCGCGACCTGGGCCAGAAGACGGGAGACCAGCTGTCCTGTCTGCTGTGATCTCTGCCTCGGCAACTCAAAGTGATCACAAGCACTGAAAATACCCCCATGAAAATGGACTGCTTGTGGCTGCTGGTAAGTCTCCTGTCCTAAATTGGCTTTTTTTCCCTTTATGCCCCTCCTTTGCTCTCTGGCTGTGTGCCCAACTTCTTCTCAGAAGAAGGAAGAGTTAGTTGAAAGAAATAGATTTAAGTTTCTCATGAATCTTAAGGATTGTTCTATATATTCTGTTTGGACTCTGTATTTATGTTCCAGCTAGCTATGTGACCTCAGACAAGTCACTTCTCTGGGCCTGTTTCCTCACCTATAAAATGAGAGGGTTACACTGGATCAAGAGTTCTTGACCTGGGGTCCATGAACTTATTTATTTTATATTTTGATAACTATATTCCAATATAATTGGTTTCCTTTGTAATCCTATATATTTTTTATGCATTTAAAAACATTGTTCTGAAAAGGGATCCATAGGCTTTACCAATTCAATTTCATTTCAATTCAATAAATATTTATTAAGCACCTACTATGTTCCAGGCAGCTAAAGGCTAGGGATACAAAAAGAGGCAAAAGATAGTCCCTACCCTCAAGAAGCTTATGGGGGAAGACAACACGCAAATAAATATATACAAAGCAAGCTACATGCAGGATGAATAAGAAATACTTAAAAGAGGGAAAACACTGAAATTAAGAGGAGTGAGGGAAGGGTTCCTATAGAAAGCAGGATTTTATTTAAGATTTAAAGTAAGCCAGAGAGGTCAGTAGTCAGAGTGTATGAGGAAGAATATTCCAGGAATTGGGGATAGCCAGAGAAAATTCCTGGAGCTGAGTGATGGAGTGTCTTGTTGGTGGAGCAACCAGGAGGCCAATGTCACTGGACTGAAGATTGCCAGAGGGATCCATGACATACCCCAAAAAGGTTGAGAACCCCTGGCCCAGATAATCTGTGAGGTCCCTTCCAGTTCTGACTTTCTATAAATTCCATGAACTTATATCCCAGGTTTAGAAAATGATGGTGCCACATATAAATGAAGAGAATGCCTTGCTCTAGTGGCTAACATTCTGAGTGGTTTCCATGTTTGAAAAGATACTACAAATTCATAATTAACTTGGCTTATTCACAGGACAGTTACACTGCATACAAATGTGGGTGGGTAGCCAGAGCATGAGTCATATGGGTGGCAGCCTACCATGACAAAAAGGAATGGGGTGTGCCAAAATGGCTTTGCTAATAGTGGGGTAGTGCCTGACACCAACAGCCTTTATTACTAAAGAGGTTGGAAAAGAGACTATTGATACACCCTGCTGAGCTATTTTGGACATAAAGATGGCTGGCTGGTGCTTTCTCTCCCTCTTCCTTTTCTCTTTATGGGCGGTTCATCATTGTATTCTTCTATTCAGTAACCCTAGAAGAGGCAAGAGAGGGGAGGAGAAAATGATTCAAGGTGGGAGATGAAACCATACTAACAAGTAATTAGAGTAGGTGGCTGCCTACACAGTGTAATTTGAGGGCCCACAAGAAAGTTTGCCTGCCCCAAAATACCACCCCTTCTGGTCTGAAATGATACCATTAGAAATTCATTCTTTTGGATTAAATCACTACTATTCTTCAAGAATTCTCTTTAAAGTGCTATTACCGGGGCAGCTAGGTGGCATAGTAGATAGAACTCCACTCTTGGAGTCAGGAAGACCTGAGTTCAAATCCAGCCTCAGACACATGACACTTACTAGCTATGTGACCCTGGGCAAGTCACTTAACCCCGATTACCTCACTAAAGAGAAAAAATATATATATTTTTAAAATGCTACCAGAGTACAGTAAAAAGAACCAGATATATACTAGAACAATATACACAATAGCTACATAGTGTAATGAAAACATACATAATTTACATAATGTAATGAAAAAGAAAACGCCAAAAGAAAACCAAACTCCAAGCAATGATAATGTGCAATCTTGGTCCCAGAGAATAAATAATAGTATATACTTCCATTCTCTGGGCAACGAAGTAGGAGACTATGGGTGCAGTGTTACAAATACTCTAAAAAAAAAAATACTTTCAAACATGGTCACTGTATTGGTTTTGCTTGATTTTTTATTTGTTCCAAGGGCTGGCTTCATGTTGGGAGGGAGTGTTTCATAGAGAAATCCAGAATGCTATATTTAGAAATGATATAAAAATAAGACAACAATAAAGCTACATTTAAAAACTAAAATGCAAAGAGAAAGAGCTAATACTCACAGGTATGGTTGCATGTTAAGTCAATGATAGAATAGAAGGAATTAGTTCATTCATTTAAAGTTACTGAGTCTCCTATAAGCAAGGCACTATGGAAGGCCCTATAAGGACAGCATGTTAAGATGGATTCTTGTCTTCCAGGAGCTTACAATCTAGTTAAATTATCTAAGATTGCTTTCCATGTAACAAATGCACTTTTATTGATATGAAGGTGGATGTGAGAATTGAAATGGGCCTTCTAGCCCAACCCCTTGTTTTACAGATGAGGAAACTGAGGCCGAGTGGCTAAAAGATTTTCTGCTAATAAAGCTCAATAATGAAAAAGTTAGGACTAGAACCTAGGTCTCCTGACTAAATTCATTGAGCTTTTCATTATACCTTGCCAATCCATAGCCTAAAGGCCTACTTCCACAGCAGACCAGAACAGAGCACTGTACCCTACGCTCAGAATGAAGGTACCATGTGCTCACTGGTAAGGGATTAGTGAGAGGAAGTGACTACCTGACCTTGGAGTTCATGGAAGAGGAAAAATGACCTAGATTTTGGGGAAAAAAAATACCTTAGATTTTGGGAAAGCAGATTTTTAAAAACAGTAAAGACAACCTCTACCTATTTTGAATTCTGTCTACGACTGGTTTTTGCTGAACACCAAGAAAGGAAAGGGACAACAATCCTACCACGGGCACGTAGGATTTCATGCCACTTCACTTTAAGCCAATAATAATAACTGACATTTATGTATTGCTTTAAAATTTTCAAAGCAGCTAACATTCTTCTCGTTTTGAATGTAATAGTAACTCTGTTAAATTGGTAATACAGGAGTTCTTATGTCTCTCTAATCCACCCACCCCCTTTTTTTAAGCAGATAAGGAAATTGAAGCTCAGAGAGATTAAGATGTGGTCACACATCTAGTAATATTCAGAAATAGGGTTTGGACCCGGGTCTTCCTGACTTCAAGTCCAGTACACTGTCCACTATATATTGCTTAAATTCTGATTACCAAAGAAAAGTACATGAAGGCAATGCCCTTGTTGCCTCTTAACAAGAAATATCTTCCTTCCTGTTCCTCAAGGGTGTCTTTAAGAGTGGTCATGTCTATATCCATAATCACTTGAGCGGTACCCAGAGAAAGGTAAAACTGATCAGAAAAGGTTCCTGTCCAAATTTTCCAAAACCTGAAATAAGGATGATGTTCACAGATGTTTCCAGCATCGTGTAAAAAGAAAATTTATTGAAAATAACAGATTGAGCAAAGAATATCAGCAGCATATTAAACCAAACACTTTTTCCCCTGATGTAAGATTTTGTAATGATCTCAGTTACCTTTCCAAGTGGAGGCATCAATAGCCCATTTCCCTATCAATTATTCATGCTGGCATAAACACTAATATCAACAAAAGCCAGCTAAGCCTTTAGAGATCATGTTTCTACTTCCAAAGTGATCTAAATACACACACACACACACACACACACAATTACACAAAACTAACACCTCACATTTCAAATACAATCAATGCCCTACTGTTCAGCATTGTACAGGAAAGAAGGTTATAGTTCCAGCAAAAGTTATAAGACCATTTGTTGGGGAAATCATAGCAGGGATTCATGATCTATAAGGTCATCAGCCTACATAACCTACAAGGTTCCTTTCATGCCTATTTCCTTCAATCATATAGTCACCTCCAGATCCCAGGCTTCAACTCTGGAATATCCGGAAAGAAAGATGTCATCAAAACATTCACCAGCCAGGCACAGCTCAAAGCCAGCAACTGCAACTAAGCTGACCCAACAGTCAGCTACGGGAGTAGGTTTTATACAGTTTCAAACAGAATGAATCAGCATAAATCCTAACAGAACTAAGGAAGAGATCAACGGAAATTAAGCATTGTAAAGCGACTAATCATGGCCAATCTCAACAGGGTAAGAAAATCTTACCTGATTAGGGATAAACAGGGGAATATATGTGTTGTGTACACACAGAAACCATTCCAAAGATACAAGCTGGGATAGGGCATAAGGAAAATTCTGCATCACAAAACAGTCGTGATCTTTTGAAAGTAAGTCCTAAAGGCTTTCTTGTTCCCTCTACAGTGAATTATCTTTGAAAGCAGGAGGAAGAGGAGGAGGAAAAGGAGGAGGAAGAGGAGGAAAAGGACCTATATGTACAAAAATATTCATAGCAGCTCTTTTTGTGGTAGCAAAGAATTGGAAATTGAGGGGACACCCATCAATTGGGGAATGACTGAACAAGTTGTGGTATATGATTGTTATGGAATACTATTGTGCTTTAAGAAATGATGAGCATTCACCAAAAATTAAAAAAAGAAAGAAAGAAATGAAATGATGAGCAGGATGGGCTCAGAAAAACCTGGGAAGACTTATATGACTCACATACTGATGTAAAGACTTAGAAGACTTATATACTGATGCAAAGAGGAAGAGAAAAGGAGGAGGAGAAGGGAGGAGAAGAAGGCAAAGAAGGAGAAGAAAAAAAGAAGAGGAAGAGGAGGAGGAGGAAGAAGACAATGCACTAGACCTCACAAAAACTAGATTGAACACAATTAATTCTGTCTTTAAAGTTTCAGGAGCTTCTGAATCTTTCAGTGCACCTGTGACATGACTACGAACATCAGTTATGATGGTACTGCAGATTTGCAGACGTGTCAGTTCAGAGTGAGTGCAGTTAATAGAATGTCCATTAAATGCAACAATACTGTATTTGAGGAAATATCTTTATTCAAACTATTGTCTTTTCCATTCCTATCACTATGACTCTGATAAATGTCCTATTTTAAATGAAAAAAAAGTGATTGTTTAAGCTTGTCTTTTCATTTGCTGCCAGAATATATATTCTTCCATACAGATATGAAGACCTATGGACCCATGGTGGGAGGTGGCCTCTTTTCCAAAAGAGCTTCGTCTTTGGTATTAATGTGGGTCTGAGTTCAGTCCTGGTGAAGTCTGATTTACAAATGAAATAGAATAAGGCTTTTTTCATACTCACTGACTCATTACCAGAGCTCCCAGAGAAAATGTTTAAAATAAGGCTTAGAAAAGGTTCATTTTGGCTTCCTCAAAATGGATTAACAGGGTCCCTTCTAGAAAGCTATTTAGATTTACAAAGTAAATCAGGTATAGGTCAGTTATGTATTTTCTCCAGCATAAAGGAAATGATTAAAACACAAGACTCATAAGAATGCATTAACAAGCACTTAAAACATGATATTGTAACTTCTAGTTCCTATTATGTTCTCCTGGGAGACTGACGCTTAAAACATGAAAACATGAAAACATGAAACACTTTGGTGGATTGCTAACAGGCATTTCTCTTTCACCTTGGATCTGAACTGTCCAAGCAATGCACAAAAGGTACATCTTTTTTGTCTAACCAGGGCATGACCCTAGTGGTCATCTTCTCCTCTAAAAATCTGTTTCAAAACTATCCCCAAAAGGCTATAAAAATGTGCATATCCTTTGATCCAGCAATGCCACTACAAAGTCTATATCCCAAAGAGATCAAAGAAAAAGGAAAAGGACCTATAGGTACAAAAATATTTGTAGCAGCTCTTTTTGTGGTGGCAAAGTATTGGAAATTAAGGGGATGCCCATTAATTAGGGAATGGCTGAACAAGTGTTATATATGATTGTTATGGAATACTATTGTGCTATAAGAAATAATGAGCAGGACAGTTTCAGAAAAACATGGGAAGACACATGAATTAATGCAAAGTGAAGTGAGCAGAACCAAAAGAACATCATATACATTAACAGCAATATTGTACGATGATCAACTGTAAATGACTAGCTACTCTGAACAATACAATGATCCAAGACAATTCTAAAGGAATTATGATGAAAAATGCTATCCACCTCTAGAGAGATAACTGATGAAGTCTGAGTAGAGACTGAAGTATGATTTTTTCACTTTCTTGTTTTTTTTGCAACACAGCTAATATGGAAATATGTTTTGTATGATTTCACATGTATAATTGATATCACAATTCTTGTCTTCTCAAGGAATAGGAAGTGAGGGGGAAAATTCAGAACTCAAAAAAAATTAATGTAAAAAATAAATAAATAATATATTCTTTTAAAATATTGTTTCAGAGATCACCCCCTACTGGGTAACCAGCACCAGACCTAGGAGTTCCCAACCTCTTGAACTTATCATGTTATTCTCAAGTCTAGAAGCATCCATATCAGCATTGCTATTGTCACCTATCCTTGGGGTGGGGGGGCACAAAGCAGAAGAAGCAGGCAGGGCTTTAAGATTCTAACTCAGATTCACCTAGCTAAATATTTGTTTTGGGCCGCTTTAAGAAAGCAACTATCACAGCTGGAGGGGAAGGGGAAAATCTCATTCCCCCTTAAAGGAAATCCAAAGGACAGCACATTATCATATGTTCAGAAGAGAGGAAGAAGAAATTGAGAGTGGGAGTCTTCTTGCTAAGTGGCCAATTCTTTTCTTTCTTTTGACCCTGTCCCTCCTCAGAAGTATTTGCTTCTGATTACCCCCTTTCCTAATCTGCCCTCCTCTCTATCATCCCCCTACTCTCTTGTCCCCTTCCCCTCCTATTTTCCTGTAGGGTAAGACAGATTTCCATACCCAATTGAGTGTGTATGTTATACCCTCCTTAAGTCAAATCCTATGAGAATAAGATTCAATCATTTCCTCTCACCTTCCCCTGGTTCCCCTCCACTGTAAGAGCCTTTTCTTTTCTGTTTTTTTGTGAGATAATTTACCTTGTTCTACATTTCCCTTTCTCCTTCTCCTAGTATAATCCTCTCTGACCCCTTAATTTTATTCTCCAGATATGACCCCTTCATCTTCAACTCACCCTGTGCAATCTATCTATCTATCTATCTATATATACATACATGTAATTTTTCCCTCCAACTACCCTAATACTGACAAAGGTCTCATGAGTTACAAATATCATCTTTCCATGCAGGAATGTAAACAGGTCAACCTTAATAAGTCTCTTATGATTTCTCTTTCCTGTTTAACTCTTCATTTTCCACTTGAGTCTTGTATTGGAAAGTCAAATTTTCTATTCAGCTCTGGTCTTTTCATCAAGAATGCTTGAAAGTCCTCTATTTCACTGAATGACCACTTTTTCCCCTGAAGAATTATACTCATTTTTGCTGGGTAGGTGATTCTTGGTTGTAATCCTATCTCCTTTGCCCTCTGGAATATTATATTCCATGCCCTGCGGTCCCTTAATGTAGAAGCAGCTAAATCTTGTGTTATCCAGATTGTGTTTCCACAATACTTGAATTGTTTCTTTCTGGCTGCTTGCAATATTTTATCCTTGACCTGTGAACTCTGGAATTTGGCTACAATATTCCTAGGAGTTTTCCCTTGGGGATCTCTTTCAGGAGGGGATCGGTGGATTCTTTCAATTTTTATTTTGCTCTCTGGTTCTAAAATATCAGGGCAGTTTTCCTTGATAATTTCTTGAAAGATGATGTCTAGGCTCTTTTTTTGTTCGTGGCTTTCAGATAGTCCAATAATTTTTAAATTCTCTCTCCTGGATCTATTTTCCAGGTCAGTTGTTTTTCCAATGAGGTATTTCACATTTTTTTCTAATTTTTCATTCTTTTGGATTTGTTTTACAGTGTCTTGATTTCTCATAAAGTCACTAGCTTCCAATTGCTCTATTCTAATTTTTAAGGAAGTATTTTTTTCAGTAATCTTTTGGACTTTCTTTTCCATTTGTCCAATTTTGTTCTTTAGGGCATTCTTTTCTTCATTGGCTTTTTGGACCTCTTTTGCCATTTGGGTTAGGCTATTTTTTAAGGTGTTATTTTCTTCAGTATTTTTTTGGGTCTCCTTTAGCAAACTGTTAACTTGCTTTTCATGATTTTCTTGCATTACTCTTATTTCTCTTCCCAGTTTTTCCTCTACTTCTCTTACTTGCTTCTCAAAATCCCTTTTGAGCTCTTCCAAGGCCTGGGACTGATTCATATTTTTCTTGGAAGTTTTGGATGTAGGAGCTTTTGACTTTGTTTTCTTCTTCTGGTTGTATGTTTTGATCTTCTTTGTCACCAAAGTAAGATAATATAGTCTGACTCTTTTTGCACTGCTTGCTCATGATCCCAACCAATTACTTGAGTTTTAAACTCTTTGTTAAGGTAAGAGTCTGTTTCCAATGTGGAGAATGTACTGTCCCAAGCTTTGGGGGTTTGTACAGCTGTTTTCAGAGATACTTCTAGGGACCTGAAAAGTGTCAGTTCTTCCAAGGTGCTATGATAAGGGGCAAGGTGTTTCCTCTCCACTGCCACAACAAGCTCCACCACACCAGCACTCCTCCTCGCCCCAGGACCGCCCCTCAGAACTGTGACCCAGATCCAAGCACAGGTAAAGCAAGAGATTCCTGCCTTAGCCCTGGCAAAGAGATCCTTGCAATCTGCCTCTGATCAGCCACTCAGTTCCCACTTAGTCTGTGGGCCGGAAGTTCAGAAGCCAGCTGCTGCCCTGGGGTGGCTGAGATCTAGCTTCTTCTCTCACCGCAGTAAGAGACTTTTCCCACTGACCTTCTAAGTTGTCTTTAGCATTCGTGGGTTGAGAAGTCTGGAAACTGCCACAGCTGCCTGCGATTCAGTCCTCTGAGGCCTGCTCCAGGGTCGCTGCAGCCTGCACACCCACGCTGAACTGTGCTCCTCTCCCAGCCCGGCGCGATATACCTTTCCGATCAGCCATCCAGGTTATATTGGGCTGGAAATTTGTTTTACTCTGTTTTTTTGTGGGTTCTGCTGCTTTAAAATTTGTTTAGAGTCATTTTTTATAGGTATTTGGAGAGGTTTGGGGGAGAGCTCTAGAAAGTCACTGCTTTCCCTCCCCATCTTGGCTCTGCCCTAAGTGGCCAATTCTTTCCAGTCCTCTTTGATGAGGAATCTTATACAGATATTGAATGACTTGCCTGAGGTCACCCAGGCAGAGTCAAATTTAAACCCAGGTGTTTTGACTCCAAATCCAGCACTCTTAGGCTATCAATATACTTTTTAACATACTCAAGGAAGAAAAATCTCATCTTACTTGATAGTACTCTGATTCTTTTATGGATTCGTGATCTCAGCCAAATTAGAAGGGAAGAAAGGTACTCGTTCAATAGTGCTCTCCAGAAATTAAATGAAGTGTCCTCTCATAGTTTCATAGAGGAAAGTGAATATGTCAGGGATGAAAAAAAGAGCACGTTCAATGTATTTTAGGCAAGCTTCTTGGGTTTTTTGTGTGTTTGTTTGTTTGTTTGCTATAGGCAAATGCTAATTACAAATTTAAAAGTATTTACTGAGCAGCCACTAAAATAACAGCACATTTAAAGTGCTTTCCCTATAACCATCTTTGGAGGTGCAATTATTATCTCCAGTTGATAAATGAGGAAATTAAGGTTCAGTGAGGTCACCCAACTAATTGAGCTGTGACTCAAACCCATTACTCCCCCTACTCCAAGACTTTTTCTACTATGATGGGTCTCTCAGTTCTCTGCTGCAATGTGTTTCAGGAGATGCAGAAGAAATTGAAGATAGGTTGCTGTTCTCAGGAAACTTAAAAGTCCAACTGGAGATATGAAAGGAGAGAGAGAGAGAAAGAGACACAGAGAGAGAGAGAGATACTAGAGAACAATTCAAAAAGTCCATGATCTACTTAGCGCCTAATTGTAGGACAGGGGCTCAGAAAAGACTAAAGGTACACTTTGTGGGCTCACTCAGTAAGGTAAGATTTCATGAATGAGGTGATATTGGAGGCTAATGAATGAGTGGGCTTTGCATAGATGGGTGAAGAAAAAAATGTTCTTTCTGACAGTCTTAAGAATTTTCCAACAACTCCTTTAGCTAAATCTAAGTCATAGAGAAAGAAAGGAGAAAAAAAGGAAGAGTAGAAGAGGATAGAGATAACAGAAAAAAGAAAAGAACAAAAAAAGGTAAATAGAGTTAAAGAATTACCACTCCTAATTCAAAGAGACTAAGGGTTCTATTCAATTACTTCTTTTAATCAATAGATATTGATTTTATTTTTGAATGGAATTCTAAAACATGGAATCTTTTGTATCTAGAATCATAGCATTTTGGAAATCACTTATTCCAATCTGACTTTTTATATTTAAGGAAACAGCACTCCAATAAATGCCTTTGATGCTACTAAGTTACATCTGATATTAATTACCCTTTTCAGATCAATACTTGATCCAATATTTAGAGCTGTCCAAAAGTGGACTTAGCTATCTCAGGTAGAACCAATCACTAGGGGTCTTAAGGCAGAGTTTCTTAAGAAGCAGCGTAGTAAAAGAGTAATGGATTTGGAGACAGGGGACCTGGGTTCTGATTCTGACTTTGTCACTCACTAATTTTGGGGTATTTACTCAGGTAGTATGGTAAGAACATTGGTATAAAACATAATGGTTGGTTATGTACCAACATCCGCCCAGAAACTCTCTCACCAGTACACACAAAGTCCTGGGGAAAGTAGGCTCAAGTACATATAGCAAAGTGGTAATTCACAAATTCTAGAAGTCCTTTTGCTGGAATCCTCAATACATTCCCCTTAGACCTGGTGTAGCATTTCTGCTGGGTTCTTTGTAGAATCCTGAACCTGTGTCCAATCTATTTGTGGCTCCCAAAGCAGACACTGTCATCAGCTGCTAGGATGTTGATGAGAAGTCTATAATTTTCCAGACCTTCCAAAGATCAAAAGGTCCTCCTCCCACCAATGGGGAAATTGTGAGAGACCCAGACTGTGACTGAGGTGCTCTCCTCTACCAGCCAAGCCAAGGCTCTCAGGGTTGAGTCTGTCTCCTGGTTCCACATTCATTCACATTTCTCTGGTTCTGAACTAGCTTCCTGGTTTTAGACCCCAAAGGTTAACCAAGACCCACAACCAACAAAATAGATTTCCTGTTGCACATAGATGTACTTGATTGATTCAAAAAGCTGTCTGGCCCATACTTACACTTAAAGAATAATTGAGATATTCTTCCCTGATAAATGTATCAGGATTTAGGAACTTGGCACTTTAAATGGGCTGGGGTGATTTGATTAATTTACTCAATTGACCCTCACTCTTATAAAGGATACATATTAGTAATTTGGTTGCAGGGAGAACACTAACCTCTAACAACAACAACAATAATAGCATTTATGTAGTACTTTGTAGTTTATATTATCTCATTTTGATCCTCACAACTAGAGAGATAAGGAAATCTAGGGCACCTGCAGCTTGCAACACTATGTCTAGCAGCATCAAGAGCAGAGGGTTCCCCTGAAAAAAGCCTAGGGTGGTCAGAAAGTCCCAGAAGAGGATTTGGATCTTGAAAGCTCCAGGGAGCAGATGTGATCAGTGACCAACATGACAACACAGCACTTCAGCTCTCAGACCCCAGCACCACTTAGACTGGACAGCCCAGGACTACGGACTCTAAGGCCCCTAACATTGTGTCCTGAGACAAAAGAGAAGTATTGGAAGATCCATTGCTCTGAATCTCAAAGATGGAGACAACAGTCTAAGCCTAAGGGACAGAAATCAGCACAACCAGAGTGGCTGGGGTGAGACCAATCAGGGTCAAGAATGTAGCAGAGGGTAGCACAAAACTCCAATTCAGAAACTAAAACTGGGGAGATGAATATTAAAAAATGATTGAAAATCTAACTTCATAACAACTATAAGCAGAGACTCAAAGAAAAAATTTTATTTTCCACAAGGAATACATAATGCCTAAAAGAAATGAAGCAAGAGATAAAAAAATGAAATAAAAGCTCTGAAATAAAGAACTGGAAAAAATAAGTAGCTTATGAGAGAAAGTGGTCATTCTTTCCTAAGAAAGGGAATCTCTGAAAACTAGAATGGACAAAACAGAAACCAAGACTCCACAACACAGCAAGAAATATTAAAAACAAATCAAAACAATGAAAATAGAGTAAAATGTAAAATATTTTATATCAAAAACAACTGACTGGAGAAACATGAACACAGAGAAATAATTTAAGAATCAGTACATTTCCTGCAAACTATGACCAAACAAACAAACAAACAAAAAACCCTGGACCAGTGCATTTCAATAAATCATAAATAAAAACTGCCTAGATCTATTAGAATGAAAGGACAAATTGAAGCTAATTCCACCAATCAACTCATGAAGAAAACTCCAAAAGAAAAAGTCCCTGAAATGCCACACCCAAAGTCCAGAGTTTCCACATCAAAGAAAAAATACCGTGAGCATCCAAAAAGGAGTTCAAGTACCAAGGAACCAGTCAGGATCATAGAAGACATGGTAGTTTCTTCTATAACAGGAGATTCTTGAATACAATATTCCAAAAGGAAAACTATATAGGCTTACAACCAAAAATAACTTATCCTGCAAAGCTGAATATAATCCTTTGCAGAGAGAGGAAGAGGAATGGACCTTTAATGAAATGGAACACTTTTAAGCATTTCTGATGAAAAGACCAGAGCTGCATAGGAACTTTGAAATATAAACATTAAAAATCAACAGAAACCAAGAAAGGGACATTTATCTGAGTAAGTGGAAGAGGTTTTATGATGATGTAGCACTAACATTCTAATAATGGGAGAAGAAACAAGTCCCTTCAGAACCTCAATGTCTTCAAACATTATTGAAGGAGTTAAAGAAGAAAAAGCAGAGGTGCTGGGTGAAGTAGGACTGGTTTTATTCTAAGGGTTTGAAGAAAGGGAAGGGAAGGGAAAATAAAAAGAAGAATACACTTGTGTAGAAAAGAAGGGGTAGAACTTGCTATTTAAGAATAGGGGGGGGGGGGCAGCTAGGTGGTGCAGTGGATAGAGGACTGGCCCTGAAGTCAGGAGGACCTGAATTCAAATCCGGCCTTAGACTGAACACTTAGCACTTATTAGCTGTGTGACCCTGGGCAAGTCACTTAACCCCAATTGCCTAAAAAGGAAAAAAAAAAGAATAATTGGGTTACCTGAAAAGAATATGCAAACATGAAGGAAGAGTAGAGGAAGTGGGCACCACATGAACCTCACTCTTATCTGAAATGGACAAAGGAGGGTTGAACACACACAGTTTGTGGTAGAAATACATCAAACTAGACAGGGAAAGGTGAGGATAGGGAGGAGTTAAAAGGAAGGATAATGTGAGGGATAGAAGTAAGGGTGTGCCTCAGACAACTGGGAAATACCAGAACAAATTATGATATATGAATGTAACAGAATATTATTGTGCTCTAATTCTGAAATGATAAAAGAGATGATTTCAGAGAATCCTGGGTAGTATGAACTGACACAGAGAGAAGTGACCAGAACTAGGACAACAATTTATATAAGTGCAGCAATAATGTAAAGAAAAACAACTTTGAAAGACTTAAGAACTCTGTTCAAAGCACTGACCAACCACATCTATAGATGACCTAAAATGAAGCGTGTACCACCTCCTGACAGAGAAGTGATAGACACAAGGTTCCAAGGGACATAGTTTTAGACTTGGCCACTGTATATTGGTTTTGCTTGTCTTTCTTTATTTATTACAAAGGATTTAAAAAAAAATTTCCTTTCTCTTTCTCTTGACTTATACCCGGATAGGGAGAAGATGGAGTTAACAATAGTGATGCCAAGCGGGGGTGGTGAGGTACGGGACTATAATGTCCAAAAAAGAACATAAGAAAGTTCAGAAGGAGGCACAGAAAAGTAGGGGACAGTTTTAAAAATGTAGAATCTATTATATATTTTTTAAACCCCAAAGCAGAGATTTGTGGTTTCATACGTAATCCTCATTTTATATTCTGCTGTGTGTATGGGAATATTCTTTGGGAGGGTAGGATTAAGTCAGACTTTTAAAAAAGAGGCATTTAACAATAGTCTAGGCAAGAAGTGATGAGGGATTGAATTGGAGTAAAAGAAGTGGGAATTTGAGAGAGAAAACTTTGGAGGAGGAGTCTTAGGGGATGATGGGAAGGTTATGAACTCAATTTTAGACAGGTAAGCTTGGAGGTGACTATAATGCTGGTTCTATAAAATAAAGTCAAAGATTTCAGCTCTGATACTGCAGAAAAAAAAGAGCGGTATGTCTAAAACTGAAGGCCTGGTAGGAAGGTTAGGGATAGTGGAACTGGACCGTTGAGTTAAAAAAAGTTCGTGGCAATAGAGAGTTGAGGAAACCAGCCAAATGACCTGGAAATATAGGAAATGTAAGGGATGTCATATAGCATATGATTCCTGTTGAGCAAAGGCGGAAAGGAAGAGGAAAGAGGTAAGAAATAAGGAAGAGGTAAGAGAATAAAGGCCAAGAATGTTTAAAAAAAAAAGGACATTGTCAACAGAAATAGCACAATTGGCATTTGGAGTTCAATTGCACTTCAGACACTAAATAGCTGTTTGACTACAGGCAAGTCACAACCTCTTGGAGCTTCAGTTTCCCATCTTTAAAATGGAAATAATACTGCTAGCACTCCTTCCTTCACAGAGATATTATAAGGGAAGTTCTTTGCAAATCTTAAAGCACTATATAAACGTGAAGCATGAAGTCCAAATTCTGGAATGTCCAGCACTAAGCCAAACACACGAGTACCTGATAGTCATCATTAACATTCCAGTCTCTACCCACTACTCACCCAACGTGGTCTTTCTCTCTTCTCTGACCCTTCCCTTCTAACCACTCTCACTTCATGTAACATAAACAGGCTTCCTCTAAAACCTTCATTAAGGGTCCTAACTACTCTAAATGTTACATTTTAGAGGGGCAGGTTGTCTCAGAGGTTGTAATAAAGTACCAGACTTTCCTTGCCCTCAAATCCAACAGTGCTGGGTTAGTTTTTTTGTTTGCTTTATGACTGAGTGTGGGTAACAAACATCAGAAGAGAGATGTTGGGGGTGCAAGAGGGGCATGTAACTCTTTTTTGGCCATTGAAACAAAAAACGTGAATATGACTAAAAAACTAAAATAGAGAGATGGATGCAGACTGTCCTTTCCCGCTGCCTTCCTCACTAATCTGTCCCCAACCCTCTTCCCCGCTTCATCTCCGTGAAGGACTCTTCCCCTCTGCCCATATTCCGAATGTTCCCTCTTGCATTTTCCAGCTGCGACTACTAAAATCCAGGAAAGTGGGCCCACGCACATCCTCTTGGGGACCTCTAGCCCAGCCATGGGAAGCTAGATAGTTAGAGTCTGCAGAAGGAGTGGCAAGCGGAGAGCTGTAGAAGCGATGATTACTAACAGGAGACTTAGACAGTCGGGAGAAGAGTGGAAGCGCACTGGCGACGTGCACGTAGCTCCTCCTCCTTGACCCGTGAGCTCAGCCCGGAATCACAGGGGAAGGAGGAGGAGCTAGCATGAAAGAAGAGGAGCGCTGCTGAGGCAGTGGCTGTAGCTAGGGCTGGAGCTGGGGCTGGGGCCGGGGCTGGAGCTGAGGCTGGACTGAACTGAGAAAGAGCCCGAGCGGTGGCTGCCACCTCAGACGCCCGGGTGCCCAGCTACCTGGGAGCGGAAGGCCGGCCGGGGGCTGCTGACGCCCCAAGAGCCCATGGAAGGCAAGGCTGCCGAGCAGAACTCGGGGCTCCGTGGGCTGCGGGTGCTGGGGGTCCCCAGCAGGTAGGCAGTGCTGCCGCTGAAGGGTGGGGAGGGAGTGTCGAAGAGGTTGGCTCTGAGCACGCCGCTGCTGCCAGGGAGAATCCCCACATTGCCCGGAGGAAGAGGGGGAAGGCGGCCGCTGGTGGGAGCCCCGAAGCGGGGGGGTTGGGGGCTGTCCTAGGCAGAGCGGACCTAGTCCGACCGGGGCCGAGGTCGGTGCCCGGGCGCCTGGCTGCTGGGGCGGGATCCGATGCAGAGCCGGGAAGGCAGCCCCTTCATTAGCTTGCGCGTCGCATCCTTCGCTGTCGCCCGCCAGGGCCAGACTTGTTCTTGCAGCTGCCGCCGCCACTGAGACCTGGGCCGGGGCAGCCCTGCCCTGACATCATGTACACCTTCGTGGTGCGCGACGAGAACAGTAGCGTCTATGCCGAAGTCTCCAAGCTGCTCCTTTCGACTGGACAATGGAAACGGCTGAAGAAAGACAACCCCAGGTTTAACCTGATGCTAGGAGAGAGGAACAGGCTGCCCTTTGGGAGACTGGGTGAGAGACTTCCCACTCCTTCCCCTGCCCACCTCCCTCCTATTGCTTTTTTAGTGCATGCTCTCCTCTCATCCTGAGGAAATAAAGACAATTTATCTTTTCCCATCCACGAAGGTGAAACGATCACATAAGGTCTGAGAGTCCATTAGGTTTAATCCCTCACCCCTTCACCCAAACCAGACTTAGGGTGGGTTTTAAGCTGACGCTCTTTTCCCCTGATTCCTCTCTTCCAGCCCATCCTGAACAATGGGCCGAGTCAGAAATTTATATTTTGGGAAGCTCTGCATAGTGCGGTGGAAGAGGATTGAGATGCTCTAGGAGAAGGGGAAGTATTGGCACAGAGTAGGGTCCCGAACAGCAGCAGCTTTGCGTCTTGGGTGTTGCCTGCTGCAACAAGGGAGGGACTCAAATCTGGTATTCACCAGTTAGAAGCCCTGAACTAGGGTTATACCCAGTATCCAAGGTAATAAATTATGTCTCTAGGCTTTATTTCTTAAAAAAGATAAAGTTTTTTTTTCTTGGCTTTAAAAGAAAAAGAATCAGTTCTAATAGTCATTCATGGTTGGCAACAAAACTGGGCAGTCATTCTGCAGCACCGACAAACCGCCTTTCAACTTGGACCTGGTACTTCATTCACCCTTCAGCTCTTTGAAATATTCTGCTGAGTGATTCCTTTTTCTTGAATTCCTAGGGGAGTAGTCTATTTAGGATTGCCCCTTTAAGACTGAAAAATCCAGCAATGGAAGACTTGGTTAAATTGTAATGAGATAGGAAAGTAACAGCTGGACTCAAAAAAAAATGAGATTAATGAACCAATCTAGTAAAAAGAGTGTGTAGTTGGATAGGGTATTAAATTTAAATTTTTTCTTTTTTGAAAAGTATATTTGCCAATTATTCAATGAAAGCAGATCTTATATAAAGTTAAGATCTAGGATAGATCTGACCCCAAAATGCAACAAGACCCGAAATGATTACTGTAGGCTTAGTACTTAATCTTTTCTTTTCATTCTCCTCTGAACACTTTGAACAAAGTAGCCATATAACTTGTATACCATATGTTCATTCTTCCTTTTGAGTACTTAGGCTGAGTCAGTGTAATCCATCCATTCATCTTTTCTGAAGACTTGGGCATGGACTATATTCAATCAATATAATTTTTTTAAACCCTTTGTCAGCATGCCTGTTAATAATTTTGGTATTTCATGTTTAGCTTATGTGACTATAGCATTGTCCATTTCTTTCAATGTTCAGTTTCTTGTAGTATTAAACAACAGGTCACTGCCATGTGAGTAAAAGGTAATTTTAAGGATGAAAATAGCCCATGTAATAGAATCAGGTTGCAATGTATCATTTATATATATCTTAAGTATAAATGTTCCAGGTTCTTTATAAAGAATGAAATTGTATCATTATTCTTTGAAAGGAGGGAAATGGAGTCTTCAAATTACAGGTCATTTTTTAAAAATTAATACAAGATAACCTTAGAACCTTTTGGAATTTGAGATCTAGGTGAAAAAGAACTTAGAAATAGACATTGTATATTGGAATATATATCAAAATTAGCCCAAGTTTCAAAGAACTGATTATCAGTCTTACTGCAAAACTCTCCATCTGATTTGGCTCATTGTCACCTTCCCTCTGAGAGACAAATGGAAGTGTTAGCTTTTGAATGAGCCAAGATGACTTTGTTAGCCTGGTGACCAACATTTTGCTCTTGGAGAGAATGTGTGTTGTCCTAGGTGGTTGCTAACAGAATTTGGAGAAGTAGAATGACCAAGTGTTTAATACCTGATGAGAATGACAGATCTAAGCCAGATGTCATTTAAAGGAATCTACATAGGCTGAGTGGGAAGAATGGTGTTCTTCTTTACTTAGCTTATGTCTGTTCTTTATTGTCAGTATTCCTGTGAAATGAGGTAGGAGGCAAGTAATTTCATTCTGTTTTATAGAACCACATCCACATTCTTTGCTTAGATCTGCTCTAGTCTGTTTTGTGTTTTCACAGTTTAAAAAAAAAAAGCATGGAGCTGGATAGACATATTTTCAGTTTAGAAATCTAGCTGACTTAGGTAATAGCAATTGCCATGCTTAAAGCAAAAGAAAAATCCTTTTATCAACCCTCAGCCTCAGAAATCTTTGGCAGGGGATGGAAAAGATGCGGCAAGACATCTGATTCATCCTCCAGTGTCTTGGAAGCTCAAAAATTTACCCAGAACAATTTTAAATGTATGAATGAAGCATTTATTAGGCATTTATTATGTGCAAAGTATTGTGCTAAGTGCTGGGGATACAGATAAAAAAGTAAGATGATCTCTGTTCTCAAGGAGCTCACATTCTAACTGGGGGGACAAAACATATAGAAAGTTTCAGCTGCAAGTAGATGGAACTGCTCCTCGGTCATTAGGGTGAAACAGCAAAAGCAGAAGTTAGTAACTCTTTTTTAATGTCATTTCCACTGATAAAATCATAACAGAGTAATATTAAGTGATTAGACAGGAAATTTTTAATTAATTTAAGCCAAGACATTTTCCAGTGTACCTATTCAGATGTATGGCATAAAGCATGGCGTAGATTTTTCCATATCTTCTCAGACAGTTTTCAAGTTAAAATGTACTTACTGATACTTGCAGGGCTCCCGAATTTTTGTATTTTATTTTGCTTACAGTGATTCTGAAGAGGTAGCATGACCACAGTGCTGAACTTTTAGTCAGTTCAAATCCTACCTCTCAAAATTACTAGCTATGTGGTCCTGGGCAATTCACTTAACCTCTGTGTACCTAAGGCAACTCACTTACTAAGTCGTAGATTGTGTGGCAGTTCCTTCTGCTGATGAAATCATAGATGCTTCATTTATTCTCCTGGTACTCAAGTTTAGTGGTGGCAATACTTCCTGTCTTCTTAAGGAATATAAGTCTAACAGAAGAAGTATGACAGATGGACTGGAGGAGGGGAGAAAAGTGGAGGCAGGAAGATCTGTTAGGAGGCTGTTGAAGTAGTTCATGTGGGTAGAAATGAAGGCCTATCCCAGGATGGTAACAGTAGGAGTACAGAGAGAAGGCTAAGGCAGCATACTGTTTTGGATAAAGCATTGGATTTGAGTCAGAGGATCTTGTTTTGAATCTGCCACCAACTACTTGTATGACTTTGGCAAAGTCACTTGATATTTTGGGGTCTCAGTTGTTCATCTGTAAAATGAAGATGTTGAACTAGGTGACCTCTAAGGTTGTGGGTAGTTCTAAATCTTCGATCTTATCATTGCCTACAATTATCCTTTGAGGGGTCATTTTAAGTACCTACCTATTAGCACTAATGTAACCATAAAGATAAAATAGCTATAAAGAAAGTTGTTTTTCCTTATAGAAACTGAGAGGCCATCAGCACAGTTTTGCATGACCTAGAGGAAGTGATTCTGAAGTTAGCTAACATGTTGTTTTTAATTCAGGCTCTTTAAACCCAGATGAAAACATAAACCTCTACTTGGAGTCAAATGAAGTGAAAAGTAGCTCCTCCAAGTTAGAGCTTCTTGTCCGCTCTTTCAGTATCCCCAGTGGGGCTTGGATGACCTCATGTCTGCTGAAGATAAACAGGATGCAATTAGACAAGAGGCTGGTGGGAAACAAGGAAAAAAATTTTACATCTAATTAGAGAAATAACTGGATTTGGGTCTGGCCTGACTTTTCAGTGATTATTAAATCTCCATTGGGTCTGTAGCACTGGATAGAAGGCAGCATGGACACAGACAACAAATGAGATGGTGCCCGAGGACCCAGGCTGGGGCCCTGACAATGCTATTTATTTTACTCCAGCAAACATTTATTAAGCGTGTAGTGTGTGCAAAGCAGCTTGGTAAGTCCTAAGAGTACAAAGACAGATGAAAAACAGTCCCTGCCCTCAAGGAGCTTAGAGTCTGCTGGGGGAATATTAACTATGTGACATTGGGGACATGACTTCTGACTCTTATGGGGATAATAGCTGTTGCCCTATCTCCTTAAAGGGATGTAAGAGTCAAGCAAAATAAATTACAAAATGCTTTGTAAATCATGAGCACACTGTACACATATACGCAATTGCCATTAGAATGGGGGAAGAAAGCATGATTGTGCATTTTGGAGGGAAAAAAAAGAGGGTTATTTTCTCAAAAGTTTATTACCCTAAGAGAAAAAATTAATATATGTGTATGCACTGAATCCAACAAGAAGATATGACTATTGGTCCAGTAGGATGTGTTACCCAAATGCATGTTATTTTGAAATAATATTTGATGTTTTGATTATTGAAATTGAAATCAATAATAATTTCACAGAATTGAGAATTTCTGAGTTGGAAGGGTCTCAGCAGCTGTTTAGCTCAGCTCATATCTGAAAAAGAGTCCCCTCTCCAGTGTTGGAGGGAACCACATAAGTGATCAGCCAGCCTTTGCTTGAAGATTTCCAGTGTGGTAGAATCCACTTCCTGAGACAGCCCATTCCACTTTGGGATAGCACTGATTGTTAAGAAATTTTTCTGCTTGTCAAGCCTAAATTTTCCTCTTCAAATTCCACCTGTTACTCTTGGTTCTGATTCCAACTGATTACTGAGTCGTTTCAGTCATGTTCAACTCTGCATGACCTCATTTGTGTTTTTCTTGGCAAAAATATTGCAATGGTTTGCCATTTCCTTCTCCAGCTCCTTTTATAGATGAGGAAACTGAGGCAAGCAGGGTTGAGTGACTTGCTCAGGGTCACACAGCTAATAAGAGTCTGAGGCCAGATTTGAACTTGTGAAGATGAGTCTTCCTGACTCTGGGCCTGGCACTCTATCCAATGCACCACCTAGCTGCCCCTTTCACATAACAGCCTTTTAGATACTTGAAGACAGATATCATGTCCCCCTTCCCTAGACATCTTTTGTTTAGAAGTGCCTACTAGTCCCTTCTTAATTAAGAAATTGAACTAATATGCATTTGCCCTTTGTGCAAGTGGCTCAGGAATATAACATACTTATACAAATAGCAGTTGCTAATCCTCTTTTACACAAGTTGGACTTGTGCCTCACAGTGCCAACCAAATTTTTTGGAGTGCACACAAGGTTTACAGCTATGAAGATAAAAGAATAAGACCCAGCACTTCAGGTTACCATTGAAACTGAGGAATCAAGAACAGCATGGTGTTGGACAATATACGGAAAGTATAAGAACATAAACAACAGAAAATACTGAAATCAGAACATCACCAATACTTATGAAAGTAAGTTCTGAAGTTCACCCAAGACAGGTAGAGGAGAGGATCAAGGAAGACTTTGCACAAAAGGTGAGCTTGTACAGAAATCAGAGAAATAGAGAAAGAAAGGGCAGCTAACTGGTGCAGTAGATAGAGCTCCGGCCTTGAAGTCAGGAGGACCTGAGTTCAAATCTGGCCTCAGACACTTGACACTTACTAGCTGTGTGACCGTGGGCAAGTCACTGAACCCCAATTGCCTTACCAAAAAGCAAAAAAAAAAAAATAGAGAAACAATGAGAATGAGATTGTGGATAATAGAAGAATAACTCATAGACATTAGAAATTCAATGAGCAAAGATCTTACCAGTGACATATTTAAAGCCTTAGAAGTTTTGAGCCCTGTTTCTTCATCTGCAAACTGAGAGGGTTAAGTTAGATGAACTCTCATGTCCTTCCATCTCTAAAGCTAAGATCCAATAATCCTATTAACATGTTTTTTTTTCTTTTCTGAAGAGGCTTTTAAAAGATATTATCTTAAATTATAATATTTCACATTTATATGGTGCTTTTAGGTTTCCAAAGCACTTTACAGACATCCGCATTTGATCCTCACAACAGCAATCTAAAGCAGGTGCTGCTATTATCATCCTCTTACAGATGTAGAAACCAAGGTTCTGAATGTTTAAGTGACTTTACAAGATCATAGTTAGGGTCCAAAGCAGGTTTCAAAGCCAGACCTTCTGAATTCCAAGTCTATCATTCTAGCCAAAGATAAGTTAGTTTTTATAAGAATGCTCATTTAAATCCCAAATCAAGAGATTAGCAATGCTGTATCAGCTTTCCCTAAATATGACCAGATTGGTTTCTGCTTTGTTTTGCCTCATCAGTGGTAAAAGAAATTCAAACTTAAATAATATGGGTATTTTCTTAGGTTTATTTTTCTTTTCTTTTCAATTTCACTTACACACAAGGAAGGCAGTGACAAGTTAGTTACTCTTCTCATAGGGAATTAAAGAAGTGAGAAAAGGAAAATAAAAGTTGTTTGGATTCTGGTTAATTCTTTCTGTCTTTTAAAAAAGTGGTATCAAACTCAATTAGAAAGGGATCCTTGAAGGCCACATATTGACTTAGACAACCACAAATAAACATTGTGTTTTATTTTTATTTATCTTGCTAAACATTTCCCAATTACATTTTAATCTGGTTCAGGCTGCACTTGGGAGTGGGTACAAGTTTGACACCTTTGCTGTAAAGAGGAAGAGAGGAAGGGAATATACATCTCTGTAGCACCTACTATGTGCTAAGCGGTTTTTACAAATATTGCTTCATTTGATCCTCACAACAACTTTATGAGGTAAGTGTTATTATTATCCCCCTTTTAACAGAGGCGAGCAGAAGTTAGGTGACTTGCCCAGAGTCACATAGCCAGTAAGTGTCTGAGGCTGGATTTGAACTCAGGTCATCCTGACTCCAGGTCCAGGGCTCTATCCGCTGACCCACCAGTTACCTTGAAAACCAGTGAAAGAGAGGTTGTATCCATTAGACAATCTCCTTGCTACTTGTTGTCAAAATCAGGGGATAATTTAAGGTACTGTCATGTGAGAGGGTTTGTGGAATCCCTCTGACCTTGAAGATTATTCTGATTGGGGCTAGAATTGAGACTAGCCATCTTCATTCATAGGAGTTTAGATTTAGAACCAGAAGAGACTGTAGAAGTCATCTAATCCAACCTTCTCATTT
Organism: Vombatus ursinus; assembly: GCF_900497805.2. Lineage (NCBI taxonomy): Eukaryota > Metazoa > Chordata > Mammalia > Diprotodontia > Vombatidae > Vombatus > Vombatus ursinus. The sequence continues at coordinate 9,250,967 of NW_020949997.1, forward strand.
TATAAAAGAGAAACCAGGGTCTTCAAGGTGATGTCACTTGTCCAAGGAACAATAGGTAGTAAGCAGCAGAGCTTGGATTTGGAGGTTTCCCCAGCACTGCCCCAAATGGGAATTTACAGAGAGGAGGAGGAAGAACAAGTAGCCGCTTTTTGGAAAGCCTTGTCTCCCAAGGGCATGATCTATGCTAGTGACCTGAACAAAATAATTATTCCTACAACCCAGCCCTGGACTGAGGATGAGTAAGAAGCCCGTTGGTGGTAGAACATATTGGTTAATAACTCCTGCTGCTTAACATAGCACGTGTGCAATTTAGCAATTAACAGCTTTGTGGTGCTTTGCCATGTGTTCTGCCTTGCAAATCACATTGCTCCCTTGGCTCGTGGGAACCGATCTGACTGTTCATCGGACAGGTGTCTGATGTACCCGATCCCTGTGGCCAGCTAGAGGACCAACTGCAGAATTCCTAGGCTTAAAGCAGACCACAGCCAGCCAGGAGTCTGGAAGCGGGTCAGGCTTAAAAAGTCCCATTAATTTTCTATCTCTCAATTGTCTTGGCTAGCAGGCATTCCAGTTAACAGTTGTTAGGGGTTTGGAGGTGAGTCCTAGAGAAATGTGAAGAAAACAGGTCTGTAATGTAAATTTGACCTGCAGACTAGTGTTTCAGCAGCAAATGCATGGATGTATGGCAGCTTGGTGACAGACTAATTCATCAGTATAATAATTAAGTGTATACGTACTCAGTGTTCTAAAAACCAGTTTCCTTTCTTGTCTAATTGTCAATGTAGTAGAAAGAGCACTGACCTAGGAGTGTGACTTGGGGTGTTCTAGTCTTGGCTCTGCTATTAAATGTCTTTGTGACTTACAAGTTATTTCCTGCCTATACCTCAGGTTTCTCATTTATAAAATGGGAGAATTGGAATAAATGAACCCCATGGTCTCTTCTAGCTCTAAAATTTGAATAAAATAGAACTCTGTAATCCTTCCATCATTCAAATGTCTACATCAGGGATGGGGAACCTGCCACCTAGAAGCCACATGTAGCCTTCCAGGTTCTTGGGTGTGGCCTTTAGACTGAGTCCAAGTTTTTCTGAACAAATCCTTGTATTAAGGAAATTTGTTCTGTGAAGTTTTCATTCAGTCAAAGGGCTGCACTTGAGGACCTAGAGGGCCACATGTGGCCTCAAGGCCAAAGGTTCCCCATCCCTGGTCTACATAATACCCAAGTTTTCAGTCAATCAACAAACATTTATTAACTACTTACTTTAAACCAGACACTGTGCTAGGTGCTGGGGATACAAATACAAAATCCTTTCCATTTGACGGCAAGAAAGAGATAACTATATATCACTCTGTATGTGGGTAATATACTTTGATTCTCAGCATAATCCCCAAAAGATAGTGTCACCTTCAGGCTTCAAAATCCTTTTATAAAGTGATGGTTCTCATCATTTGGGGATTTGCCTTCAACATTTCATCTTCTCTGCCCCTCCCTTCCACCAACCTTTCCCTGTTCTTTTTGGCAAATATAATGGCCACCTAGTTCTTGGTCTACCTTGCAGAGTAAAAATCTAGGCGTATAAGTAAACATTTAACATCCCATTCAGTATTTTATATTCCTTTTTTTCTTTGCTGTAATATCGATATCATCCTTGATACCTCACTCTCATTCTACACATCCAATCTTTTGCCACTTCTTGTTTTTTTAATGTCAACAACTATTGTGTGTGTTAGCTCATCTCCATTCACTCAGCCGTCATTCTAATTCAGGCTCTCAGTTTCTCTCACCTAGACTATTACTATAGCAGCCATTTTGATCTCCCTGCCTCAACTGTCTCCACATTCCAGTCCATCCTCTGTTAACTTGCCTGGATGATTTTCCTAAAAGCATTTCTCACAGTGTCATTCTTCTACTCAGTAAAACTCCAGTGGTTGCCTCATACCTCTAGGATAAAATGCAGACTCTTCTAGTTTGACACTCTTAGCCTGTCATGACCAGCCCCGATCCTACCTCTCTAATGTATTGCATGTTATGCACCTTCAAGCATTCTGCTTTTCATCCAAACTGGCCTCCTTGCTGTTCCTCACACAGCATGCTATCTTTCATTTCCATGTCTACAACATGCCTGGATTTCATCCTGTCCTCATTTCTACTTCTTAGAATTTCTAGCTTCCTTCAAAGTTCAACTCAAGCACCATCTCCTACATGAAGGTTTTCTGGATTCCTTAACCCATCTGTTAATGCTTTTCCAACAAAAAAAAACAAATTTGTATGTATTTTGTAGATCCATACATTCATATGTGTATATGTGTGCATACACACTTCTCCCTGCACTAGATTATAAACTCATTGATGTCAGGGACTGTTTCACTTTTGTTTTTGTTTACCCAACACCTAGCACCTGGCACTTAATAAATGCTTGATTGTTTATACACAATTTTGCTGTTGGACTGAACTGGGAGAAGTTACATCCATCCATACACTCATTTCTGTTCCACTTCATCTTAATGTCCCCTTTATCTTACTAGCTTCAAGTTTCATACATGCAGGTTAGATTAGTCTTCTCCTCTTGCAGACCATGAAAATGATAATGTGCTGTAAACAACCTGGCATTTCTAGTTCAAGGTGTTGAATGACATTTTGGTTAAGTGCTTTGCAACCTAGTAGAGTAGAAAAAGCCCTGGATTTAGAATCCAAGCACCTCGATTGAATCCTGGTTCCATTATCATCTGTGTGATCTTGGGCAAGTCATTTCACCTTTGGGAGGAGGGAGCTCATTTTCCTCTATAAAATGTATGGCTTTGTGTGAATGATGTTTCAAGTGTGAATGATGTTTCAAGTTCCCTAGTTCCAAATCCTGTTATGGTCATTTGGTTCCTAGAACTTGACTTTTTCTTTTATAGGATCATAGATGTTTATCCTAAAACCTTATAGATTAGGAAGAAGTCCATGAACTTGTTTATTTCAACAGAATTAGTTTTGTAATCTTATAAGTATTTTATGCAGTTAAAAGCATTTTTCTGAGAAGGGGATCCCTAGGCTTCGTTAGGGTACCCAAGGGCTCTGTGACACCAAAAGGGTAGAATTCCTGTTATATGTCTAGTCTCATTCCCTCATTTTACAAAGGAGGAAACTGAGTTCTAGAGAAGTGAAAGTGACTTGGCAAGGTCACACATTTAGTATCCATCAGAGCCAGAATTCAGTCCCAGATTCTCAGGCTCCAGAGCCAGGGCTTCTTTCTGCCATATCAGACTACCTTTCATTTTGTCCATTGTATATATGTTGGCCATATATGTATATCTATGCTATGTCACAGTTGAAGGTGTTGCTGTTGAGTTACAGCCCCTGAAGATGTAAATTATCATTTTTCTAATACCAGATAGCCCTTTACAGTTTCCAGATGCTTTCAAAGACATCTTATCTAGTTACACTCTTTATACACATTATTAAATATCTGCTGGATAGATATCCCTATAGTAGACACTACACCTTCTTTTAGGCCCCAAAGTAGTAAAAGAAAACCCTTTTGTCATTATAGGAGAAGACAGCCTACAGCTTACTTTCCTGTCTTAATGTTTCTCACTGGATAGTTCTGCTACTTGCAGAAAAATTTCCAATTGAGACAAAACACTGTGGGTCAGAGTAAAGTGAAATTGTCCTGGTTTTTAAAAACTGTATAGTAAAGGAGGAAATTTTGATATTTGGGGTCTGGGGAGGGGGCAGGAGTTTGATGACCTAAAATGATAATGCCACAGAAATAGATACTTCTGACATTCAGAAATTTGTAAAAACCAGAAGACATCTTAAGATAATAGGAAATTGCTCCATTAGAAAAACATGTACGAAGGAACTGCCTTCCTGGAGGGGAAGAGATTAAGGAAATCAATTTAAATGTTTAGATAAAAAAACTTTTTTAAAGGTTGGTAGGATAGCCAAGAAAGCTGATGCACTCTTAGGCTCATTAAGAGAAGAGAAATTGTCCAAGAATAAGGAGGTCCTATAGCTGTTGTTCTCTGCCTCAGTCAGGTCATATCTAGAGTATCATGTTCAGTAATGGGCAGCACATTTTAGGAAGGACATTGATAAGCTGTGGATGGATAGTCAAAGGGAAGGCCACTCAAATGGCTTAAGGCCTTTCATCCATGACCACTTGTCAGGTATTTTGTCATGAGGATTCTTTTTCAGGTATGAGAGATGAACCAGACAGCCACTGATGTCCTTTCCAGCTCGGAAATTCTCCTTTTCTGTGAATCTTGATTCTTACTCCTATCCGCCATATGATCCTTTCCCTTTTTCCTTCCTTTCTCTTATACTCTCTTTCCCTTATGTAATTGGTTTTAGATGAAACATAAAAGAGAGAGAATTTGTTGAGGATGAAATTTAGAGGGCCAGCCCAGTAAAACCTCAAATCTGTAAGTAGGGTTTTTGAAGCAGGGCAAGTACTGATGACTCTTTGCCCTCTAGCTGACTTTAGTAACATGCTTTCATTAGGACATAAATAGCACCTTTCATTCCCTTCCCTTTGGCCCCCCTCTCCCCAGCCACCTCTGCCATGAATATTGTTCAGTGTGATACTTGGAAGCTGAAAGCTGAATATGGTTGTGTATACTGTGAAAAGAGGACTGAATCTGGACTCAGAGATTGTTGTTGTTGAGTTGTTTTTCAGTCTTGTCCAACTCTTTGTGACCCCATTTGGGGTTTTCTTGGCAAAGATACTGGCATGGTTTGCCACTTCTTTCTCTAGCTCATTTGACAAATGAGAAAACTAAGGCAAACAGGGTTAAGTGACTTGCCCAGGGTCACACAGCTAGTAAGTGTCTGAGGCCAGATTTGAACTCAAGAAGGTGAGTCTTCCTGATTCCAGGCCCAGCACTCTATTTTGTTTAGAGGCAGGAGTTTCTTGTTGAAAAAGTGACTTAGTTGTCTCCCTTTCTTGCTAAATCCTCATTTGCTACAGCACTGGAAAAAATTTCTGAGTTCACATCTCATCTTTACTACTTACAACTGTGCAATCTTGACTAAGTGACATAATCTCTCAGGGCCTTAGTTCTTTATCCGTAAAATGGTGGTGGTCAGGGAGGGGCTGGAGTAGGTGACTCCTTTCAGATCTAAATATGAGCCTCTCTGAACTCCAGTATGGTGCTTTCTACTAAATCACACTGCCTACCTTTTGTAATCTGCCTTTTTGCTTATAGTGAAGTATATGATTGGGAAAAACAAACAAACAAAAGTTAGCTAGTGAGGTTAAGGGAGGAGGTAAGCATCGATCTGTTAAAATGCCTTTCAGGTAATCTCTGATTAATGGAAAGTCCCTGCAACAGGTAACCCCCCTACTGGGATAAGATAGTGAATGTTGATACTTGATTGTATACCCTCCATGCTTCTCCAGCAAATCACTCCAGCTATCATCCCCAATCTCTCTTATCTTCAATCTCTCTATATAAAATGACATTTCTTGCCCTATAAACATATCTTTCCCCCATCCTTAAAAGAAAGCAACCTTCTTTGACCCCACTTTCCCTATGTCTTTCCTCCCCTTAGTAGCTAAGCTCCTTGAGAAAACAGTCTATAATAGGTGTCTCTGCTTCCTGTCCTCTCACTCACTCCCACTGCACTCTGGCTTCCAGCCTAACCATTCAGCAAAAACTGCTCTCTCCAAAGTTGCCAGTAAGCTCTTAACTGCAAAATCTAATGGACTTTTCCCAATCCTGATCCTCCTTGAGGTCTCTGTAGCATTTGCCTTGTCAGTCACGTCTCCTGAATACTGTGTCCTCTCCAGGTTTTTGAGACTCTGCTCGCCCATGTTTCTCCTCCTTTCTGACTTATCACTCCTCAGGCCTCTGTTAGTTCTTTGTCCATGTTATGTCCGATGACCATGAGTGTTCCCAAGGCTACATATCCTGAGCCTCTTCTCTTTCCCCTCTATACTAAAAGCCCTTAACCTTTTTGTGTGACGTGGACCACTTTGGTGATCTGGTGAAGCCTATGACCCTTCTCCGAATAATGTTTTTAAATGCACAAAATTTTTAAAATGTAAGATTACAAAGGGAACTAATTATATTGAAATATAGCTATCTATTTTTTTAAGTTCATGGAGCCTAGGTTAAAAATCTGTTCCCTAATATTATTTCGCTTTGATTGTTTCATCAGCTCCCATGACTTAAATTCTCAATCTTTATGCAAATAATTCCCAAAGTGGGGCACAGTGGATAGAGCACTAGCCCTGCAATCAGGAGGACCTGAGTTCAAATCCAGCCTTAGACACTAACTAGCTGTGTGACCTTGGGCAAGTCACTTAACCTCCATTGCCTCCAAAAAAAAAGAAAAGAAAAGAAAAAAATAATTCCCAGAATTACATGGGTCTGAGCTACAGTCACATATCTCCACCTGCCTTTTGGACATCTCAAACTGGATGTCCCACAGGCATAGCACATTCAGCATATCCAAAACAGAACTTGTTATCTTTCCCCAAAAACTTTCCCCTCTTCTGAACGTCCCTGGTATCAAGAGCACCACCATTCCCCTAGTCACCTGCAGGTGTCATTCTCTACACCTCACTCTCAATCCTCATCTCTAATCTATTGCTACATCTTACTGTTTCTACCTTCACAATATCTCTCATTTATGTCCCCTTCTCTGTATTCAGACAGCTACAACCCTACCTGAGGCCTATATTACCTCTCACTTCGCTCAGTGCCTGACACATAGTATATGCTTAGTAAATATTAACTGGCTGTTTCTCAAACAGGGAAAGCATAAACTGGTTATAGTATCATAGTTCCCCTTTTCCATGTAATATTGTTGGATAATGATGATACAGTTGTTTCTCTTGGTATTCTGTTGCCCAATCCTTTTTCCTTGTCTTACTCAGCCATTAAAATTAATTCCTTAACTGCTTTTTTTCCTTTATAGGTCATGAACCTGGTCTTATACAGTTGGTGAATTATTACAGAGGGGCCGACAAACTTTGTCGAAAGGCTTCTTTAGTTAAGTAAGTGTACATTAAACCTTGTTTAATTTTTTTCATGTATGCATTTTTGTCATGTTGAAAAAAATTTTTTTAAAGAAATAGAAAAAAGTTTGCTTTATCCTTATTTGGTAACACACTAGAACTCTGTTATGACAGCTAGGTAGTGTGGTGGATAGAGTGCTGGGTCTGGTGTCAGGAAGACCTGAGTTCAAATCCAGCCACTGACACTTACTAGTAGTATGACTGTGGACATGTCACTTCACATCTATTTGCCTCAGTTTCCTCATCTGTAAAATGAGGATAATAATAGCACCTACCTCAAAGAATTGTTCTGAAGATCAACTGTGATAACAATTATAAAACACTTAGCACAGTGCCCAGCACATAGTAAGCATTTTGTTTAGCTGTTTTTCAGTCACGTCCAACTTTTCCTGACCCCTTTTGGGGTTTCTTGGCAAAGATACTGGAATAGTTTGCCATTTCCTTCTCCAGCTCATTTTACAGATGAGGAAACTGAGGCAAACCAAGTTAATCGACTTGTCTAGGATCACACATCTAGTGTCTGAGGCCAGATTTGAACTCAGGAAGATGAGTCTTCCTGACTCCAGGCCTGGTATGCTATCCACTACACCACCTAGCTGCCCACAATCTGCACTATATAAATGTTAGTTGTTAATATTATTATTATTATATTTGCTTTTTTAAAAAGAGCAGAAGTTAAGGCAAGAAGTTAAAAGTCAAGTTAAGACAAACCTGCCCCTATGACCCTATGTGATGAGAGTTTAGCTTCCTAGGCACCCAAAGGATCCCTCAGTAAGGCAGTCCTGCAGATAAAGCAGTATCCCCATCCTAACACACCCTAGGAGCAGGTTTTAGTGAAAATCACTAATTACACTTTTGTGTCATTCTCTTTAAATCTGTATCAAGGTGCTATGTTTGCTCATTCGTTCTCTTACCCTTTTTTTCTTAAATGATCCAAGTCAGTGTGCATCCTCATCTCTTGGTTCTGTTTCTTTTTCCCCGTTTACATTGTTTTATTTTCCAGATTTCTTTGTATTCCTCAGACTTGTTGGTCTTTAATGGCTCCATTACACGAATATGCCACACTGTCTTTAACTATTTCCTTTTTATTGGACATTTAGGTTTCTTCTACTTTTTCATAATTACTATCATGCTGCTAGAAAAAAAATCTGTGAACAGGTAGCCCTCTTTTTGTTCTTCATATCTTTCAGAGTAAATTGCTAGCAATGCAATTATTGCATCAAATGGTATAATTATCTTTGTAGCTTTCGTGGCATACTGTCAGATTGTCCACTATCAATAAATATCAGTGAATTGTCAAGGCAGCTAGGTAGAACAATGGATAGAGCACTGGAGTCAAGAAGACCTGAATACAAATCTGGCCTTAGACATTTACTAGCTGTGTGACCCTGGGCAAGTCACTTCATCTCTGCCTACCGCAGTTCCTCATCTATATAATGGGGGATAATAATAAAACTTGCCAGCATTGTTATAATGATAAAATGAGATATTTGTAAAGAGCTTTGAAAACCTTAAAGCAATATATAAATGCTATTATTATTGATGAATGTTAATGAATATTAATAAACATGCCTATTTCTCTACAACCTGATGGGCACCTTCTTGATTGCCCTTCCCAAAATGTTCCTTATCTGGCTTTCTTGATTATGACTACTGGGTTGTCATGCCTAGAGTATTCTTATTCCTTTATGGTTCTAGTTTTGGACTTCTTTTGACTCATCCTCTCAGCTAACTTCTGATGGTTTGGGGCTGGCCTTATGCCAAGGTCCTCTATTCATTTACACATGAATAATTTACTGAGGCACTGAAGTAGTATATCGTGAAGCAGCCTTATTTACTGCAGCTTAATTTAGTTTCAGTTTGGATTGGTTTAGAAATGATCTCAGGTTTGATTTTTATATATGTATATATGTATAAAGTAAAAGTATTTATTGTTAAAATAGTAAAATAGGATTAAGGTCAGTAAGTAGAATAGAGTTTGGGTTAATAAGTCACAATAGGTAACAATAACGTAGGTCTCAGTAAGTAACAACTTAAGTCTCAATTGGTATCAAATCTTACCACAATCAGTCATCATGATCAGGGGAATCATCTATATCTGGATCACACGGCTGGGGAATTCCAGATTCAGCCTCCAGAGTCCCAACAGGAAAGTCCTGGGCTACGTGTCCATACCACAGGGGGGACTTCAAAGATGGTTCAGGACCACCTACCTTTTTAGTAATGCCTCCTAACAAAAAGGCAGTTTGCCAAATAAGTGTGTGATTGGTGGAAAAGGAGCTGTTCTCAAAATATCCTTAAGAGCATTCCTGTTTGTGAATATTCACTTCCTGGAGGGTTGGCCAACCCTTCCTGGGAGCAAATACTATAAACAGTCCTTCAACATCTAGCTAGGAATAAGATTAACATGAAAAAAGAGTCAGGATCAAATTTCAGGCATCCTAAGCAAGGTCAGAATGTCTTTTTGAATTCATTCATCACAGGTAGTTGGGCCTGGAGTCAGAAAGACTCAAGTTCAAATTTAGCCTCAGACACTTACTGATTGTGTGACCCTGGGCAAGTCACTTAACCTCTGTTTGCCTCAGTTTCCTCAATCTGTAAAATGAGGATAATTATAGCACCTACCTTGTAGGCTTGTTGCAAGGATCAAATAAAATATTTATAAAGCACTTAGCACAATGCCTGGCACATAGTAGGTACTATATAATTGCTTATTTTCTTTCCCTTTTCCCTTCTTCCCCACTGAGAGGACCTGGGCCTATTGAATAAAGATTGACTGAGGGTAACAACTCCATTCACTTAAGGAAGAGTACTCTTTAGGCAGCTAGGTGGCACAGTGGATAAAGCACTGGACCTGGAATCAGAAAGACCTGAATTCAAATTTGATCTCAGATACTTTCTAGCTGTGTGACCCTGGGCAAGTCACTTAACCTGTCTTCCTCAGTTTCCTTAACTGTAAAATGTGAATAATAATAACTAATTATAGCACCTACCTCCCAGGGTTGTTGTGAAGCTCAAATGAGATGACATTTGTAAAACACTTAGCACAGTGGCTATACAAGCCAGCCACTGTAAGCACATAATAACTGCTCCTTCCCATCCTTTTTCTTCCCAAAGTCATAGGAACCTTAGGTTTAGAATATATACTTTATTATAAATATCCATTAAACTCCCAAAAAAATAAATCCTACCAGAATTTAGGGAATAGTGATTGGTTTCCTCTTATTTGGAAGGGCTTTTTTTACTCAGTTTTTTTTTCAAAGAAAATGTTCTGTCTGCTACTTTTCCTTTTTTTCCAATTTTTTTTCCAAATTAAAAAGTAAAATTTTTTAGGAAGTGGGTTGAAAATATAAATGAGAACGTTTATTAAAACAGACCTCTTCATAACCACATAAGTTGTCTTTCTATGACATTTTAGGTGTTCCATGAGAAGCCAAAGTCACTACAGGAAACACTAGAGTCCAAATACACATGTATAGTCATTTTCTATAGTGGTATTTCCCTGTGAACAGATTTCTAATCAGTCTGTAAATGATCTCCTAAGAGTAGCATGGTCTGGTTGTGCTTAAAAAAAGCTTGGATCTTACATCTCCGACACACAAGAACTGATCATGCTTTACTCTGGGTTCTTCATGATTATTCTCTGAATGACAAAAAGGATTCATTCGTAACTGGTGCTGAAGTAAGAGTTATAGCAATACCAAAGTATTCCTAGAACCATGGCTGTGGTTAACTTTTCTGTGATCCTAGACTGTCATAGCTTTTTATTGTTAAATATTTAGCTTTTCATTATTGATGGGTTCCAAAATGTACTGACTTAAAGGCAGCTAGGGTACAATGAATAGTGGCTTGGACTTGGGAGTCAGGAAAACCTGAATTCAAATCTAACCTCAAACACTTACTAGTTGTGCGACGCTGGGCAAGTCACTTAACCCTGTTTGCCTCAGTTTCCTCATCTGTCAAATGAGCAGGGAAAGGAAATGGCAAACCATTCCAGTATCCTTGTCAAGAAAACCCCAAATGGGGTCACAAAGAGTTGGACAGGACTGAAAAACAACTGAACAACCTAGAGAACACAATTAGGTCAAAGTAAAGACATTTATTGAGATGATATCCTGAGAAAATGAGCTGCAAAACTTTCCCCTCCACCAACAGATGCCGTGGCCAATGGATGGGGGGTAGGGGATAGGGGTGAGGGTGACAAATCCCTTCTCTCTCCCCCAAGAGGCAGAGATTCCCTCTCTGGAGCTGAGGTCTTACTCCATAACTGGCTGTCTTCTTGACTGCCAGTGAGAGCCCACACTGGCAGTCAAGAAGAGAGCCAGTTATGGAGGAAGACAGAGAGCCCACACTGCTCAGAGCTGTCTTCTGCCTCTCTTCTTTTTTCCTGAGAACTGTCTGACTTTCTGAAGAGCCACCTGGGGTGTGGCTGAGCTCCCATCCAGTCAGTGGCTTAGCTGCCCCCTAATTCCACCAAGCTTGATTGAAACCATTCTTCCCACCTTGTAAAGGGGCCACAAAGTGCCAGTACTTCTTTATACTTCATTGTTGTCTGTGTTAACTGCCCCTTACGTTCTGTAATTTCATCAGCCGGTCTGAGGTAGCGTCAGTTGCTTAGGTGTCCCCAGATCAACAACCTCCACCTCTCCTCCCCCAACTACAGAAAAAAAAGTCTAGTTCCCTTAACCCTCTCCCTGATGTGAGGCTAAGAGGAGTGGATTGTAGTGAGGAATTCAAATGTGACTGCGAGTTGACAGGTTTGCTAGGCGTCTTTTACTTTGATTTCTAAGATTAGCTCTGAGTCTTCAGTCTGTTTTGTGTGTTCACTAAGTTCCTTCATTTCTACTTGAATACTAGCCTGACGTAGTAACTCAAATATAGTAAGGAGCCAACGAATATTTGCTTATTTGATGTCTGAATACATAATGAATCATTCAACAAGCAATTATTCAGCATCCACAATGTTCTAAGCACTATCCTAGATGCTAGGGATACAAAGATAAAAAAATGAGGTAATCCCTGCTTCTGTCAAGCTTATGATCTATTGATGAAAACGATAGCTAGGTGGCCTGGTGGATAGAGCACTGAAATTGGAGTCAGGAAGACTCATCTTCATGAGTTCAAATCTGGCCTCAGATACTTAATAGCTGTGTGATCCTGGGCAAGTCACTTAACCCTGTTTGCCTCAGTTCCTCATCTGTAAAATGAGCTGGAGAAGGAAATAGCAAACCACTCCAGCATCTTTGCCAAGAAAACCCCAAATGGGGTCATGAAGAGTCCAACATGACTGAAATGATTGAATAAAAACAACAATAACAACAGCATTTATATAGCACTTTAAGGTTTACAGCATGCTTTACATACCTTTCCTCATTTAATCCTCATAACAAACCTCTGAAGCAGGTGTGATTAACAGCCCCCTTTTACAGATGAAGAGACTAAGGCATAGAGAGGTTAAGGGACTTGCCCAGGGTCACCCAGCTAGTATTTGAGACAGAATTTGAACTCAGGACTTCCTAACTCCAACTCTAACACTCTATCCATTGTGCTAACTAGTTGCATATATCTACATACATAAGTAAATGGGAGATTCATAAAAAATAGAAATAAGATTATTTGGAGAGGTGGGAGAGACATGAGCAACCAGGAGAATGAGAAAAGGCCTCAAGCAATGGGTGCTCCTTAAGCTGAGTTTGAAGGAAGTTAAGGATACACAAAAGAAAAGATAAGTAAAGGTATGTTTTCCAAGCTTGGGGGGAGGGGGGATGACAAGCTAGGCAAGGAGGTGGAAGTGATTAAGTTTTGCGTGTGAGGCCAGTTTGAATTGAACGTATCAAGTGTGTGAAGGGGAGCAATGTGTCATTAGCTTAGAGAGGCAGAGTGGAGCCAGATCGTGAACGGCTTTAAATACCAAATAGAGTAGTTTGTATTTTATCTTAACGGGAACAGGGAAGCACTAGAGCTTATATTTTTTTAAGGGAGTGGCACAATCAAACCTATACTTTAGGAATATGATTTTAGCAGCTATGTGGAGGATGTATTAGAGAAGGTAAAGGCTTGAGGCAATAGCCAGCTTCTTACCATAATTACTGGGGTCCTCTCTCCATTCGAAGATGTTTTCTTTTTCTTCAGAAACTGAAGATAGCTCTGCACTAACAAAGAGAACTGGAGAATTGAGCAAATTGTTTAAATAACTCAGGTCCCTTCTACTACCACCCCTGCTGTTTTCCCCTCATAAATTATCCAGATAATTGAGGCAAAAGTGCTTTTTTGTTTTTTTAGCTTGTGTTATCCAAAATAACTTCTTTGACTTTTCATCTTGCCAGTGTAGGTCTGGCTCAGTTTTTCAAGAAAGGTATTCTTGTGCAAGAAATGTTGATTTGAGAAGTTGTACACTGAAGGATAACAGGAAATATCTCTAGTTCTTTGTAGATACTATAAAGTTATTTTGGACTAAGTGCCATGTTAGAATGAGCTGGAGTATGCTTTTGACATTCCATTTGGCAAATGGACTCAACCCTGGGGGTATATCGGATTTCCCTCACGTAAGGGCCCAAGGACAAGAGCTAAGCCAGAAAAGAGTCCAGTCTTTGACTAGTCTATTCTTTCTGTAACTTCTTGTCACCTAGGTTGAGGAACCCAGGCCTTCTTAAAGAGTGATCAGAGTGACAAATTGGACTTATTGAAACATGGATTTTTCTCCTACCTCCCACTCCCCTGCCCCAGAAGATAGTCTTTGGAATTAAAAAAGGGCGACTGACCATCTGTTGTTATCCATTAGGTTAATCAAGACAAGTCCTGAATTGACAGAATCATGCACATGGTTCCCGGAATCCTATGTGATTTATCCGACTAATCTCAAGACTCCTGTGGCCCCGGCATCACCCTCTCAGAATGGAATCCGGCATTTGATAAACAATTCAAGGACAGATGAAAGGGAAGTCTTCCTTGCCTCCTATAACAGGAGGAAGGAGGGTGGGGAGGGCAACGTATGGATAGCCAAATCCTCGGCAGGTGCCAAAGGTTAGTCTCATAGCCACGGCAAAACTCGAAAGAATATTTTTCTTCCTCCATTTTATCATTGGCCTTTGTGTTTGAAGATGACGCTTTGTAATTTCAGTGATACCTTTTTGCTTCCCTAAAAATATGATGCACTGGATCATCTTAGCCTGAGTAGCAAGATTCAATCTGTCTCCAAGACCAGTTATGAAATAGTGAAAGTTTTAGATGAACTGGGAGTAGAACTACATAGTTCCTGATGGCAAATCAAGTTTTCTGTCCATGAGATCAAAGTGGAATTGATGAGTCCTGTCTCCGCAAATGAATGACGTCATATTGAACATTATGGCAGTCTTATCAATTCTAGCTTTTCTTTGGAAACTGGTACCAAAAAGTAGCCATTTGTAAGCATCCCTGTGTTATACACCTGCCAAATCTCCAAATCACTGCTCTAGCTAGTAATGTTTAAAGGAGAGAAACTGAATAGTTAGCCTCCCTTTTGAGTTATTGGGAATCAGCACAGTTTCTCCTTATAATTTTGTTTCTCTTCTATTTACCTAATAAATAAGTGGACTAATGTTTGTGGGCTTTAGGGAAACTGCTTTTTAAGCTTGGGCATAATGATATCAGGGCAGCTTAAGGACTGTTGCAAAAGTAATCTATGCAGTTATTCTGAAAAAGGTTTTATGTGTCTAATCTCAACCATGTCCATCATATAGCATGTGGACGTATGATCCTAGAAATCAGGAGACTTGGCTTCTTCTAGATCTGGCTCTGTCACTGACAAACTATATGATCTATGGTAGGTTGCTTTGTAGATTTATGGAACTGATGATTTCAAAGGGACTTCAGAGATCATCCAGTCTGGCCCCTACCCAAATTATGCCTCCAGCAGTGATAATTGAGCCTTCTGCACAGTGATTATTAACTTTCCCCTTCTTCTCCCCCCACTCCCAAACAGCACCTTGTATAACTGAATTGATTTTTTAATAATATTTTATTTTTCCCCAGTTACATGTAAAGACAATTTTTAACATTCGTTTTGAAAAAAAAATTTAAGTTCAGAATTTTCTCTCTCCCTGCATCACCTCCCCTCTCTGAGACAGTAAGCAATGTGATATCAGTTACACATGTTCAGTCATGCAAAACATATTACCATATTAGTCATCTACAACTAGAATGGTTAAGAAGCTGACTCTTCATCCACATGACTCCTCTTTCATTTCTTTGAAGGTCACTATTCTCATCATGTACCCCTCTATGTCTTCTCTAAGCTAAAAATGCTCCTTTCTTTCAGCTGTTCCTTGTATTGCATAGCTTCAGCTCCCCTTACCGTCCTGATTACTCCCTTCTAGACATTTTTTACCTTATGAATGTCCTTTCCAAGATCTACTGCCCAGGACTGGACATAATATTCCAAATGTGATCTGACAAGGGTGGAGTATAGTGGAGCTAATATCTGTCCTAACTCTGGATATTCTATTGCTACTGTTGTACCCTAATATTACATTTATTGGTGGCTCCCACATCACACTGTCAGCTTCTAGTGAGTTTGCAGTCCACTAGAATCCCTAGATCTTTTTGACATGAACTGTTTCTAATTCTCAGAGCTGTACCTGTACAGTCGATTTTGAGAATTCAAGTGATGGAATTTGTAATTATCACCATTAGATTTCAACTTGTCAGCTTCATCCCATTTCTGGAGCCTGTCAAGATCACTTTGAATCCCAGTTCTGTCATCCAGGCTATTAGCTCGCTAAATCTCCCCACTTCACATTACCTGAAAATTTAATAACTATGCCAAGTCGGCTTCCCAAGGAAATGTTTAAAATGTAAACAATGGATACAGCAATCTATCAATGACAGAACCCTGTGACATTCCACTAGTTATCTGTCAACTTGTTCTAAACCCACCTAACTGTTCTGTCATCCAGTCTATATCTCTCTGTACGGCCATATTTCCGGCTCTGAGTTTCCTCGTCTGTTAAATGAGGTGACTGAAATCAATCTGGTAAAAGTTTCTTTCAGCTCTCACATTCCTATGATTCTGGATTTGGATGCAGAAGACCTAGTTTTAAATCTTAGCTCTGTAACTTATAACCTATGTGATGATGGTCAAGTCCCTTGGTTTATGAGCCTCAGTTCATGTGTAAGGTGAGAATGTTGCACTAAGATTCTAGGATTCTCCACGGGTGGAGCAAATTGTAGCATCAGAGATTTTCAGTTGAAACATACGTTACAGGCCCTTTAGCCTACTGGATGAGAAAACTGAGGTCTGGAGAGGTTCAGTGTCTTACCCAAAGGCCCAGAGGGAATAAATAATGAGAGTTGGAGTTTTAAGTCCAGTCTTCTCACTCCAAAGTCAATGCACTTCCCACTCGATCAGCCATGTGACCTTGGGAAAAATAGAATCTGAGATTTGGAAGGGATCACAGAGGTTATCTTGTCAAACTCATGCCTGAACAGTAATCTTCTCTATGACATTCCCTAAAAGTGGTCACCAAGTATTTACTTAAAAACCTTCAATTAAGAGGGACCCACTATCTCCTAAGGAACCCTGTTCTATTTTTGGACAAGTCTAATTACCAGAGTGGGCAGCTAGGTGGTGAAGTGGATAGAGTGCTGGACCTGGAGTCAGGAAGACTCATCTTCCTGAGTTCAAATCTAACTTCAAACACCAGTTGTGTGACCCTGGGCAAGTCACTTAACCCTGTTTGCCTCAGTTTCTTCATCTGTCAAATGAGCTGGAAAAGGAAATGACAAACCACTTCAGTATCTTTGCCAAGAAAACCCCAAATGGGGTCACAGAAAGTCAGACACAACTGAACAACAACAACAAAATTAGCAATGTATCAAATTAGCACAAGAGATTATAAGAGACCTAGTTTAAACCATCCCTGAATAAGAATTAGCAACAAATGTCATCCAGCATCCAGCACTGAAGATCTTCTCTCCTTCCTAAGGCAATTTATTCCAATTTTGGATAGCTCTACATTTTTGGGCTCTTTTTTCAATTTTTGCTTATATCAAGCCTACTTCCACCTCGTTTTATAGATGAAGAAATTTGAAACTCCTAAAGGTTACATGACTCCATTACTCCTACTTCTGCCGTCTTAGATCCAAGCAGAAAAAGCCTAATTCTCTATTCCACATTAAAACCCTTCAGATACATGGAAGGTTATTCTTCTATCTACCCTAAGTTTTTTCTCCAGGGGAAACATCTCATCCTAGTCCCCTCACTGTTCTCACTCCCCTCCTGTGGACATGCTCTGATCATTAATGTGCCTCCCAAATTGTGCCACTCCTGACTGCTCACATCACTCCAGATGTCCTCTGATTCGAGCTAAGTACAATGAAGTAGGCACAGCTGTCATTCTGGACACTCTCTATGCCTCTGTATTCAACCTAAGATTATATTAGGTTTGGTAGCTGCTATGTCACATTGTTGATTCAAATTGAGTTTGTAGTCCATTAAAACCTCCAAATGATTTTGACTTGAACTGATCCATATAGCGGATAAAAAGTCTGGGGCTTTTAGGTCTATTTTTTCAACTCTCAAATGAGGGACTCAGATGAAATGACCTCTCAGTTTCCTCCAAAATGTAACATTCTAAAATTCTGAGCCAGTGTTGGTATAGTGGGAAAAGCACTGAACTTAGAATCAGGAAACCTAGATTCAAATCCCATCTCTCCATAGAGAAGTCTTGAAATGTAATAAAACTACATGAAACTTTACTAGGTTTGACCCATGACTTCAGCCTATCTAGATCTCTTTGACTTGTGGCTTTGGTGTCCACCATTATAACTATCCCAGCTTTGTGTGATTTGTAAATCTGATAGGCATACTGCCTGTGCTTTTATCCAAATTACTGCACTTACAATCTTTAAGCCTCAGTTTCCTCATCTATAAGTGGAACTGATTCTTTACCTTGCTACTTCATAGGGTTCTTATGAGAGGTAATGAAAATGTGAATTATTTAAAGCACTAATGTAAAATGTTACTAATATGTTAGAGAACCCAAAACCAGACGAGAGAAATTTTGCTTTGAGAATTGAGGAAATTTTGTGCTCTTCTAAATGAAATCAGTGTGCTTTTGTGAACTAAAAAATAATCCTCATGGCTAATAATAATAATAGTAACATCTAACATTTATATTGGTTGTTGTCCTTCTTTCTTGAAGCAGACCAAAATGATATCGCTATGTTAGAGGCAAGTTACAGTGCATCTAACTGTGGCTAATCAGATCAATACAAGCTCAAAATGCGCCACCAACAGATCGGGCACAAATAGTCCGTGTGAACATTTGGGGTGGATTCTCTAAATTTGCACATCTCACGTCTCTTTTGAGCTATTTCAATTCTGCTTTGCTCATAGAGCACAGCATCTTCTTTGATGTGGGCACGCCATGCTGAGTGGTCCCAGGGCAGTGTCTCCCATGTCACACAATCAATTCCAAAGTTCTTAAGAAAGACCTTGAGAGTGTCCTTCTTCTGACCATGTGAGCACTTGCCCTGTATGAGTTCTCTATAAAATAGTCTTTTTGTCCAGTGTACCTTTGTCCTTCGAACAATGTGGCATTGTCTTCTGTTTTCCTAAAAAGCAACAACTTGGTAACATTTATATGCACTTCGGTAAATGCTTTACAATTATTATCTCATTTGTCCTCATAACATCCCTGAGAGGTAGATGCTATTATTGTTCCTATTTCACAGATGAGAAAACTGTGGCAAATAGAGGTTAAATGACTTGCGTGGGGTCATATAGCTGGTAAGTGTCTAAGGACAGATTTGAGCTCGGGTCTTCTTAAATTCTAGGCCTAGTATTCTATCCACTGTGCCACCAAGCTGATGAGCTTGAGAACATTCTAGTGATCTGCCCTTGTCAAGAAAAAGGAAAGCACTAACAGACCATATATAAAATAATAATTCATCCTTAAATAGTGATTTAATGTTTATAAGCCACTTTCTTCAAAGAAGTGAAATGAAACAGCTTGCTCTGGGACTGAGTTCATTTGAGAGGTGAGGACAGAGATGTATATTTTTGTGTCATCATCACGGATATGATAGAAGTTATGAGTATGGATGAGCTCACGAAGGGACTGAATGTCTATAGGGAGAGCAGGACCTTGGTGGATACTTAAGAGTTAAGGCGTATGTAGGATGATAGTCATCCTATAGTCCTCTGTTAATTAGTAAAATTTCATCTGGAAAAAATTTAAAACTAGAGCTATAAAGTGAAAAATATAAATTTCAAGTTAAACATCCCCTTATAAATCTTACTTATTTTAATCTGCTGTTTTCCTTAATGCAAGAGTGACATTTATTTAGTATACTTATTCATGCTGAAACAGTAATGAAATCTCATCTCCAATAGAAACCTGCCAGTATAATACTCATGCTGTTGTATTAGATTTATGCTGAGGAAAGCATATGCTGGACAAGAGAACTTTAATGATCTTTTCAGACCCTAACAAAATCCGTTGATGGTCAGACTCTCTCAAATGGAAAGAGGAAGGAAAGCATGTGTAGGTTACTGGATGGTATTCTTGGAAGACACCAACTCCCATTTTGGTTTTATGTGGGTTTCTCCCCCCCCTTCTGTGAATTGAAATGACTTGCTTTCTTTCCCCTGTTAGGTGAAGGCATTCTTATTTCTTCAGAGGCTACAGAACTTCTGGATTTTATAGATAACCAAGGACAAGTGCATGTGATTCAGAAATACCTTGAAAAGCCTTTGCTTTTAGAGCCAGGTCACCGCAAATTTGATATTAGGTAATATTTTAATTCATATTTCTGGGTTTTTTTATACTTAAAAAAATAAATTATGAAAATGACAAGGGTGGTCCAAGGCATGTTTGTTAAATCCTTTCACATTATTATTAATAGATTCAAAGAATTATATTATATGCATATAAGGAAATGTTGCACAATATAGTGGACAGAATGCTTGCCTTGAAGTAGAGGAGGCCTGTTGTTAAGTTCTGCCTCTAGCTTATACTGACTGAGTGACCCTAGTCACTCAGTCAGCCTGTAACCATTTATAAGGTGCCTGATATGTGCCAAGGGCAGCTAGGTGGCACAGTGGATAGAGTACTGGACTTGGAATCAGGAAGACTCATCTTCATGAGTTCAAATCCGGCCTCAGACAATTACTAGCTGTGTGACCCTGAGTAAGTCACTTAACCCCGTTTGCCTCATCTGTAAAATGAGCTCCAGAAGGAAATTTGGCAATATCTTTGCCAAAAAAATCCCAAAATGGAGTCATGAAGAGTGAGACATGACTAAAAACAACTGAACAAAAATATGTGCCAGGCATTTTGCCAAGTGCTAAGGATATGAAGGAAAATAAAATTCCTGCTCTTGAGGTACTTTAAGCAGATCTCTAAGACTTTAAGTGACAAATAAGTTGAGGATGTGCTTCAGTGGAAGGAGTTTCTCACAAAGGATTTCCTATAGCAATGAAATCCCAAGTCTAAACAAAAAAAAATTATTTCTATTAAAGTCAGGTTTTTGTTTTTCCAAAAGAACCAAAACCCTTTGTTTTATTATAGACAATTTTACCTAGTGAAATTAGGTGACTTAGTTTCTTGTAATTTCAAAAAGAAACTGAGACTAACAAGAAGGATTCCACAAAATAAATAAATAATGTGGAAAGAGGAGGCTATTCCCTGCCACAGATAATGTGTAGCACAATATCAATGTCTTATTTCCATCCAGCTCTTTATGAGTTTCATGGCTGTGAGATTATCTTTGGAATTTGGTTTATTGTCCAGAGCCTCATTTATCCTAGTCTTAAGAGAGCCAGGCAAAAGGATTGACTGAAGAGAAGAGAAGGGTGTGATGTTCTCTTCTGACCAAAGCAACCCTAAGGTCATCCGAGGACACCGTCAGACAAGAGTGTATATTCTGTGATATCTTTAATACTAGCTCACAGCAGGTATTTCAGTCTTTCCCTGAAGGATATGTACTCTAAACTGATTATTACTCATCAACTAGGATTTCAGTTATCCAAATCTTGTTGATCATGGAGCAAAAAGTTATTTAATGAATAAACTGAACTGCTACTGTCTGAGTTAGTAATTATTTACTGTTTTTCTTGAAGAGGCAATTCAAAATGCTTTTTTATCTGGGGATAACAAATCATTTCACTGGGAGATTCTTATAAGCCTAATGTTTTATATTCAGGAAGTCCCTGTGATTTCCCTGGAAATCACTTCATTTCAGTGATATAAAAAAATTACATTGAGGCAGGTTATTAATTGTCATAAGGTGACACAAGATAAAGAACCAAATTTCTGATAAAAGACCATTTAGATTGAGCTATTACTCTTACGGAAAAGTTCTTCTCCCTGGATGATCACACTGCCTCTTTAGTAACTTTTAATGCAGCTAGATCAAGGGGTTTCTATGCCCTGGAAAGGTTCAAAAATTGTGTGTCCTTTTCCATTGCAGGCTTTGAGTTTCATTGTAACATATGATGTAACTCATTACAAATAGCTGTATAACAAGGAGAAGGAGATTTTCTGGTATTAGAAATATATAAATGTATAAACATGAATAAAAAAGATGTTACCTGGGCAGCTGCCCATTTTGCCTACTCCTGGGTCTGACTTCAGCTTTATTCTTTCCTTCCTTGAATCTCCTCACCAGGTTAAACCAGCTCCAGAATGTTTTTCTGTAAGATGATCTAAATGTGCTACCCATATATTCAATGTAGTTAAGTCTTAAAGTTACCAACACAAACACTGTAAGAATTTATTTAATCTTTTGGGTTGAACTATGCTTCTTTCTTGAGCAAATTTATGGCAAATGGTGAAAATAATCACCTCAGCACATTCTTGTGATATCTGAGTCTTTCATATGCATGGGTAGAAAAGTGACTGTTTTCTTTTTTTCTGGCAGGAGCTGGGTCCTAGTGGATCATCAATATAATATCTACCTCTACAGAGAGGGCGTGCTTCGGACCTCTTCGGAACCATACAATATCACTAATTTCCAAGATAAAACTTGCCATTTGACCAATCACTGCATTCAAAAGGAATATTCAAAAAACTATGGGAAATATGAAGAAGGGAATGAAATGTTCTTTGAGGAATTCAATCAGTATCTAATAAGTGCTTTGAACATTACGCTGGAAAATAGTATCTTATTACAAATCAAACAAATAATAAGGTAATTTCTTTGTATCTTTTTGTTATCTCTGGCAATTTCAAGTGTAGGTTTGGCTTTGTTCCCCTACATGTAAAGGAGTCCCCCTCACTCACCCTTCCCCAAGAATGTAGGCTGCTTCGTGGATCAAGCTGAGAGAGGCAATTGTTAGGGTAATAATAATAATAACAATAATAATAACAACTGATATGTGTATATGGAAAATTGAGGTTTGCACAGAGTTTCAACTACACTCTCAGTGGTGTCAAACTCAAATCAAAATGGGAACCGTTAATCATATATAAGGATCCTTGTGGGGTACATATTGATTTAGAAAACCACATATTACATTATTAGTATTTTATTTTATTTTGACTTAATTTCTTAAATATTTCCCAATTACATTTTAATCTAGCTCAAGATGTACTCCCAATGTTGTGGGCTGCATGTGTCCTGCAGGCCACACATTTGACACTTCTGACCTACATTATCCCATCTGATCCTTTTGACAACTCTGTGAGGAAGGTATTATAGGTATCAGTCCCTTAGGATGAGAAAACTAAGGTTTGAGAGGTTATCAGAGTTATCCACCTCTGTATTTGAACCCAGGTCTCTGCTGACCCCAAATCCAGCACTTCCTTTCAAGAGAACCCATGAAATGGTGTTGGCCCTTTTTTTTCCTTGATGTTGTGTTTTAGGGAAGGTGACTGAACTGAGAACCATGGAGTATTAAAATGGCACCACCTTAAACTTGCTTAAAATATTATACTTTTTCATATTTATACTCGTTTGATTATTACAACCGTATGAGTTAAAAAGGACAGGTGATGGTCTTCTGATTTTATTGATGTGGAAACGATCGCAAAGAGGCTAAATGATTTACTCCAGGTTAATGGTATGACTAGCACTAGAATTCAGGTCTCCTAATCCCTAGTCAATCAGTCTTTTAATACTAGTCCATGGTATCTATCATATGTTCAAATAAGCATCCTGGGTTTTATTTTTTTTTTTATTACATTGCCTCTATGTTGGCATTCTTTGTGTCCCCGAGTGACAAGTAAGCAAATAGAAGCACAGGTCATTGATGCTTGCTCTCTTTTTATTGGTCACAAATTGGCCAAAGGAGTTTCCTAGTTGGCCTTGCCCTGAAGGAATGTATGTCCTGCTGGGAATTACTTTCTACTTGAGATAATTCAGAAAGAGGCTTTTGGGACATCTGTGTTCTGAGAAGGTAGAGAATCAAAATTAAATCCTGGTTGCAATTTAAGTTACTTTGTAATAGACATTCCAGTCAGTACTACTAGATGACAGAAGAAGAGGAGCAAACAGTACTTTTCCAACAAGTAGTGACTGTGGGTGGAACAAAAAAAAAGCCCTTGTATATAAGTTGCTCACTAATTAATTGTAGTTTTTGTCTGATTCTTGGGTCAAAATATTTGTCCTATATACTTTTGTGGGTCTTATCATTCAGAACAAACTGGGCGTAATGGAAGATATCCATCCTAATCCACTGTCTGAAGTTTAACCAATTGATTATTTTATAAGTAGGATTGGTTACAAAAAAAATATATTTAGTGCCTGGATTTGTTATGGATTCTCTTTTGACAGGGTATACCAAACTGCTATTGACTTGATTCACCTTCCCCCCCAAATTAGTTCACTCTTTGTGGAAAATTCAGTTTACTGAATTCATAGAACTCCTCTAGAGTTCTTCACTTATGGCCTTGTAGCTACTTTGAGCATGGAATATTTCTGTTAAGGTACAAGCAACTGAGATGGGAATTAGCCTGTAATAGCAATATACAGGGTGTCCCAAAAGTCTTAGTGTAGTTTTAAGCTTATATTTCAGTCTAATTAAATTGATGGCAATTTTTCTTTGTGAATTTTTAAGAGTATTTTTTCCAGTTACATGTAAAGACAATTTTTAACATTCATTTTTTTAAAATTGTGAGTTCCAAATTTTCTGTATTTTAAAATTTTATTGATGTCTTCTGTTTTCATGCCATGGTTATTTCACAAGACAGAGCCCTTCTCAATTGAACCCTCTCATCAAAAAAGAAAAACAGTCTGATAGAATTTACCCCACTCGTACTGTACCCATAATCTCTACCTCTGTCCTTAAAATAGTGAGGTATGTTTTACCATCTGCTCTCTGGGACTCAAATTTACTGCCTTCTAGTGCCATTTTCATTTAATGTTATTCTGTTCATTATCTGCATTGTTCTGCTTCTGTTCATTTTGTTCTATATTAGTTCATGCAAGTCTTCTCATATTCCTCTGAATTTATCACATCTGTCATGTTTTACAACCTAATAGTGTTCATCTATCACAGTTTTTCCATCCATTCCCCAGTTGATGGATAGCCACTTTATATCCAGTTTTTGCTACCCCCAAAAGTGCAGCTAGGAATACTTTGGTATTTGGTATGTGTAGATCTTTTCTTTTTTTGTCTTTGACCTCCTTGGGGATATATGCCTAGGATTAGGATCTCTGGGTCAAAGGATATGAACAGTTTGCTGAATTATGTTTTATAATTTTCAAATTGTTTTTAAGAATGCTTAGACCAATTCATAGCTTCAACAGAATTGTATTAGTGTGTCTGTTCATTTTTATCACATTTGCCACTTTGAGGATAACTTAATAGCATTTTGCTAAGGACCCATGTTAGTACAGACCAATAGACTAAGGATTGGAAGTGAATGGAATTGATGGGAAATAAAAGCATTATTGATCAAATTGATGATCAAATTGATTGGTGATGATCAAATTGAAAATGTGGCCAGAGTGGAGATGGACTTCTAACTGGACTAACCCTCTTGAATTTAGAAACACTGTCACCATGGAGCTGAGAAAAAAAGTTCTTTCCTGTAGAAAGAAGAGCAGAGCCCACATCCCTACCACACCAGCTGAGGGTCTGCTTCCCAACTTCTTTTTTTCTCTATAGCTCCCCAAAACTTCTTCCAAGTCTGAAATCCTATGAGTACAAGAAACAAGATAAGGAAATAAAAAATGCTTAGCAGTTTTAGTGGACTACCAAAAAGCTAGTGTGATCTTGGGCTTCATTTAAACAAGTGTAACATCTAGAACAAAGGAGATAACAGTCCATTCAATTTAACAAATATTGTTGCTGTTCAGTCATCTCTGTCATGTCTGACTCTTTGTGATCCCATTTGAGGTTTTCTTGGCAGAGACTGGAATGGTTTGCCATTTCCTTTTCCAGCTCATTTTACAGATAAGGAAACTGAGGCAAATTGAGTTAGGTGACTTGCCTAGGGTCATATAGGTAGGAAGTGTCTGAGTCTAGATTTGAACTCAGAAAGATGAGTCTTCCTAACCCCAGGCCTGGTACTCAACCCACTATGCCACCTAGCTGCCCATATTTATTAAGTGTTTGCTGGATAAAAACTACTGTACTGGTAAATAAAAAAAAACAAACCTCTGCATTGGTCTGAGCACACTGAGTGTATTGTGTTCAGTTCTGACTGCTGTGTTTTAAGAAGGACATTGTCTAATTAGAGTGGTGTGCCTGGAGATCAGCCAGTATGAAGGGACTCAAAATTATAACATATGAAGGATACTTAAAAGAACAGGGTGTGACATTAACTCTAGAGGAGAAATCTTGGGGGACTTGTGGATGAGGTGAAGAATGTAATGGATACATTCAGATAGTTGAAGGGTTGTCATTTGGAAGAGGAATGCTATTTATCCCCTGTGTCTCCACAGGAGAAAACTAGGACTAATGGATAGAAATTACAGGGGAACAGATTTCAGGTACCTTTGTGAGCACAGTTCCAAATAAGTTTGCTAATACTGGAAAATGGAATGAAGTGCCAAGTGAGATAGTAAAATTCCTGTCACTGAAGATGTTTAAGCCAAAGCTAGATGACTACCTGTAGATAAGATTCACACAAATCAAATAGGACATTGATCTAGATGATTTCTAAGGTCCTTAAATCAAATAGGACATTGAACTAGATGATTTCTAAGGTCCTTTTCAATGTTTAAATTCCAAGGGGAGAGCAAATAATAAGGTGGTTGGCTTGTTAGAAATAAAACACCTCCAAATCCAGCTTTGTCTTTCAGGCTAAACTTACATACATTTTTAGCCTTTGCCTGTTTTTCCTGTCCCATAATTAGAGGCTATCCCATTGAATTCAAGAATGTAAGAAAACAGACATGTGAGTATTAAGAATATGGTATGCTGGGTGAAATAAAGGAGGCCTATGGTCATATACAAGCTGCTTATGTTAAATAAATTGTTCTTGGGTTTGGATTTTTTAAATAGTATAGCATAAATGCCTTCCCCCCCCCCATTAGAAAGATAGAAGGATGCTATGCATTTTTTTAAAAAGAGCAAAAAACTTTATCACTTTATGCCTTAAAATCTGAAATACTTTGTTATCTCTTTAAATAAGAATTTTAAAATCCAGTCTCTTTTTTTCTGTAAGAAAACCAAAATCTCTTTCTAGGGGAAGAGCAAAATTATAGATTATCCATCCTCAAGGAAGTCAAACTTATAGGGAAGAATTCCTAAAAAAACAACAACAACAACAACAACAAAAATCCTCATTTGATTTGACTATCTTTGCTAGCTATTGTCAAATATCTCTCTTCCCTTTCTTATCTAAATTCAAGCATTCTATACTAAGTGCATCCACTTTTCTGTCACTCCTTTCAAAACCCTCTTTAATCTGACTTTGACCTCATTACTGAACTGAAATTACCCTCTCCAAAATCATCTTAATGAACAATTCTAATGCCCTTTTTTCTATCCTGTAGCTCCTGAAGGGAGGGTCAGTATTTTTTATCTTCTTTGTATCTCCAGCTCTTACCTAAGTGCCTGGCTCTTAGTAAGTACTTAATAAATGTTTACTGTGAAGTCCCGAAACATATTTGGTGATGAAAAGTTAATGCTTCTAAAGCTTTTATTTACTGTATGCTTAAATATGGCAATCATGTTAGAACATAACCATAAATAAAATATATTCAGTAGTCTGAGGTTAGTTTTTGTTCTGTTATTCAGCCCTGAATAAGAGTGAATTTCATTTCCCAGTGACTAGGAAGACTGAAATCTCTCTGGTTTTAATTAAACCTTCCTGCTGTAGAATGGCCACCTAGGCTATGCTATTTGACCTCTCCCCCTCATAACCCACCAGTTTTTAGTATCACACATTAAAATACCAAGTAATTTGCATTTTAAGGAATTAATTATGTAAGGAAAATCCCTAAGTAATTGGAGCCTTTTACATTTTCTATTCTAGTATAATATAAAAAATGGCTGTGGTGGTTTCATGAATTTGTTTAAAAGCCCTTTAAATTTCTTGTTTCTCCAAATATTTTGAGCCCTCAATAGGCCTTTCTGTTCTCGTAACTCACATAACTTTAAAAGGGTAAAAATCATACCTGATCGCATTTTTTAAAAAATATACATTTCTGAAATAGTTGTGTTCAGCCACTTTGGATGATATTCCTAGGAACTGAAAGGATTATCTTTAAGCCAAAATATTCTAAATTAGTTCCTGAAATCATATGAACAATATCAAATGCATGTAAGTTTATAATGTATAATCATAATCAAAAAAGTTTAATTGGATCATGATACAAACTTATAGTAAAAATGGGATCATGGGTCTCCAGTTTGCAAAGGACCTTAGAAGTCATCTATTCCAACCCCTTCATTTTATGAATGAGGAAACTAAGGCCCAGACAGGGTAAATGACTTGCCCAAGGTCACACTGTTAGTAATAGAGCTGGAATTCAGACTCAGTCTTGTGACTCCAAATTCAGCATTCTTTCCATTGTATAATAATGCTTCCCAGCTTTGGTAAGGAAATAGACCTTAAAGAATGATTATGCAGCTGAAAACTGGCTGGAACAGGATTTGAACCAGGTCTCTCTGACTGCATTACAATTCTTTCTAATACTGTGCTACTTTTCTAAAAAAAAAAAAAAAAAAAAGGCCAATTGCCCACAAGCACCAAAGAAAACAAACTAGTGGAAACTATTTAAGCTAAGGGATTAACTACTCTCAGCATGATCTGACAATTGCAAAAAAAAAAAAAAAATACAATGGGATTGTCATTTCCTTATTTCTAGACACTGTACCTATCTTCCTGACTAAGATCATCTTAGATTTTGTGGCCACCCTACTGCAATATTGGCTTATATCAAGCTTTCAGTCCACTAAAGCTTCCAGATCTTTTTTCAGACAATCTACTCTCTAACCATGCCTCTCCATCTTGTATTTGTAAAGTTGATTGTTTGAATCTAAGTAAAAGCCTTTACTTATATCCCTACAAAATTTCATCCCACTTAATTCAGCCCAAATGTCTGTGTTGTCAAGTTTTTTTTTTTTTAGGTCATGACTGTCATCCAGTATATGAAGCCGTCCCTCTCCAACAATGTACTAAATACAGCTTGCTTTACAAGCTTTGGGCTTCTCTTAGTTTACAAAGGTTCTGAATATAAGTTAGGGTTGTTACTTGAATTTATGTTGAGCCTTAAGACTAAGCTGTTGACAGTAACTTACAGCTGACAATGTTCTGTAAAGCAGCTTCAAAGCAGCTCGTAGATTATGCGTATTGGGGAAGAAAATGAGCAAATAGATTTTGGCTATGGTCTTGTGGGAGGTTTTAACTTGGTGTTACATACAAAAGACTTGTTATTAAGCAATTAGCAGCTGATATTGAAGTCCTTCTTCTTCAGGTGGAAAACATTTAAGATGTAGATTTTTAGCAGAAATGTAACTGTTACACCCATTAGTTGATACATATGCTTTTCTTAGTTGAATTTTTTTTGAATTTTTTTTTTTAATTCTCTGGTTACAGACACACTGCAGACCCTCTGATGCAGCAGTGTGAACTGAGATCCTGAAATTTAAAGACCCTAGGCACAAATTGAAATCCTGTTTAATTTCATTGCTAAGTTCATGTAAGTTGCTGTTATAGATTGCTGAGTCTTTTCCACAAACACAATATGTTTCCCTCACCAGTTGTACCTTGCTTAGGAACAAATGGCCTGGGTAGCCATGCTATCTTGACTTAATCAGGAGGGTTCCTCTTAGATATGTGTAACATGTCTGTGTTATAGACATATAACATATGCTGTCAGTGAGAAGTCATCTACCCAAAGCCTTTACAAAAGATCTAAAATTAGTTTCTTGTCATCCCTCCTTCTCCAACAATTGAAGATTTTATATTCCTAGAAATAAGTTTTCATGTTTCAGGTTCTGAGAAATAGTTCTTAAGTGGCAGCATGATCGCATCAATTCAATTAAAAAACATTTATTTAGTAGCTAGTATATGTAGAACATGGTGCTTATACCTTGGGAAAAATACAAAATTTAGATAAAATGCAGTTCTTGCCCTCATGGAGCTTAAAAATAACACAAATATGGATAACAATACAGGATATCACATAGTAAGAACACAAGAAAAGTTCAAGCAAATTTATAAATGGCATGAAGTCTTTGAAAATGTGATGTGATGTTGGAGAGAGAAGGTTGCCCGCCCTCCCCTACCTACTACCTACACACAGAGAGGAGACCTGG
Source organism: Vombatus ursinus (assembly GCF_900497805.2). Classification (NCBI taxonomy): domain Eukaryota; kingdom Metazoa; phylum Chordata; class Mammalia; order Diprotodontia; family Vombatidae; genus Vombatus; species Vombatus ursinus. The sequence continues at coordinate 9,280,673 of NW_020949997.1, forward strand.
ATGATTAGATTAAGATGTTCAGACATCTTGGCTGAATTCCAAAACAAGTCCAGCTTTCCCTTATTTGATTAAATTCAACAAACATTTATTAAGCACTTACTATATCTTTTCCTTGCCTATTACATATTAGATGCTTACTAAATATTTGTTGAATATATGTTTGGGACAGGCAATACAGATGGTCAAGGAATTGGGTCCAGAGTTGAACAGGAGGACAAGAACTGGTTTGCCTTGGGGAGGGCAGGCTGGTTTGCCTTTGGGAAATGACCCCCAAGCTTCTCAGGTAAGCAAATGCCCATATTTTTAATTCCAACATTCTACCAGCATTGCTATGTGGCACCTAGACAATGCAGTTGTTTCTAAAGAATTAAAACTGATTACCACATAAAGGGCATTAGAGAGAAGTTCCTAGTGGATGTGAACAGGCAGCAACATATAAACAGTAAGGAACTCTGAAAAACGGGATTACGATATATCCTCAAGGGGCATATCCTCCAATGATACCCTTGAGTTGTCTAGAGGTAGGCCTCTAGCATGTGCAGTGGACTCCCCCTGTGGCCAGCTTATAGAAGGACATAGACAAGAGCCACACAGGATGTGCAGACATGGAAGGGGTGCTGTCTCCATCATTAAAAGGAACTCATGAATGGATGAGACCACAGATGCATTTGAGTATGTGCTAGGAGCTATGCTAGGTTTGGGGGATAAAATCAAAATAGTCCTTGCCTTCAAGGAACTTAGATGAGGAGTAGATGGAGGGAGGAGCAAGAAAGGGAGCATGTATATAGATAAGTAAATAAAAGGCAATTTGAGTAGGAAGTGCTAGTCACTGGGTGTATGACGAAAAGTTTCCTCTGGGAAGTAGCTCTTAAGTTGAGCTTTCAAGGAAGCTCGTAGAGGGAGAAATTAAAAAAAATCAAGGATAAGATTTTCCATTTATTCCTATTAAATTGTGATCTTATTTAATTTGGTCCAGTGTTTTAGTCTGTTGAGATCTTTTTGTTTTCTGACTTCATTATCCATTGTGTTAGGTATCCTTCCCAACATTGTGTCATCTTCAGATCTGATAAGCTTTCCATCTGTACCTTCATCCAAATTATAAAAATGTCAACTATGATAATCCCAAGCAATAAAAGATGTGATAATTATCACAATCCCAAACAATACACTGAGGATGTAAAAATAAAAATGAAACAATCTCTGCCGTCAAGGAGCTTGCATTCCACTGAGGCTTACATGTAGACAGATATGCTTATATGCTACAGGGGTTCTGTATTTTTTTCCCAGTGGGGGAAGTGGAAGGAAGAAAAAAATGCTTGATATATGAAAAAAAAACATGAATGTTTTAAAAAATAATTTGGAAAGGAGAAAGAAATGTTTGATAATTGAAAAAAACATTTAAAACAAAGCAAACTGGGTAGGGGGAGCACTAGCAAGGATTAAGAAAGGTTTCATGTATATAGTGGCACCTGAGCTGAGCTTTGAAGGGAACTAAATATTCTGAGAAGGTGGAGATGAAGCAGAGAATTCCAGGCATAGGGAATAGCCTATGGTAAGACAGGGGGTGAGATATGGAATGCTGAATTCATGGAACAGTGACTGATGCAGTTTAACTGAAATACAGAGTACCTAGCGAGGAGTGATACACATTTTAGAAATGTAGGGTGTAGCCAGATTGGAGCTTTTGATGCCATGATGAGAAGTTTAATATTTTATACTCAAAAATTGGGAGCCACTGAAGATTTTTTTTTTTTTAGCAGACCTGTGACTTAGGAAGAGTCTTTTGACAGTTATGTGGAGGATGGATTGGAGAGAGGGGAAGACTGAAAGCAGGGATGAATGAGGGCCTTTTTACAGTAGTACAGATGAAAAATGATGACGAGCCTGCACTAGGGTAGTGGCCACGTACGTGGAGAAAAGGGGACTGATGGGCAAGATGTTAAGGGTGTAGAACTGATAAGACTTAGCAACTGGTTGGGTGTTAGAAGACAGATCATATTATTGTCTCTTCATAATGCTATTGAGTTCAGACTTTAGAAAAAAATTAGAGGTGTTTCTCTGATTGTTGGTATCTAATTATAGAAGAAGTAATATATATTTTTTAAAACAAAAAGTTGGGCTTTCATCTTCTTTTGTTTTGTCATCAGACATTTGAAATGATTTACCTTCTTCTTGCAGAGGGCTAATAGGAGGAATTAGTTGTAATCAGAGCAATCACCAAAATCGCAATCATAGAAATGAATTTGTTTTAAAGTGCCAATAAGTCTTTTAATTGCCCAGTTTAAAATGTTAATTCAGTCTTTGTTATTCTCTTACCTTTCTGTTTTTCAACTCATATTACATGTCAACATACACTCTACTGGGGGGCAGCTTGGTGGCATGATGGATAGAGCACTGGCCCTGGAATCAGGAGGACCTGAGTTCAAATCCAGCCTCAGACATTTGACACTTATTAACTGTGTGACCCTGGGCAAGTCACTTAACCCTATTGCCTCCCCCCCCCAAAAAAAAACATACACTCTACTGTCAGACTCCAAGATTCAGGCTGTACTGGACTTCTAGGTCTCTGTCCAGCTTGGTTCTCAGAGGTTAGAGGTTAACCTATGGAACATCGCCCAATAAAGTTCAAGCTAGTCAATGGAAACCTGTTTCTTTTTTTTTCAAGATCATATTTATATCTTAACTCATTCAAATCTCCAAATGAGATTCAACAATAACATTTAGATTTTTTTTTATTACATTCTTCGGTCCAGTATTGATATAGCAGTACAATGGGATCTGACTCTCAGAAATTTGAAAATGTATCTTTACCAAGAAGCATGATATAGGGGCAGGTACAGTGGATAGAGCACTGGCCCTAATATCAGTAGGACCTGAGTTCAAATTCGGCCTCAAACACTTAATAGATGTGTGACCCTGGGAAAGTCTCCAGGGTCTCCTCCCTGGAGGACATGTCTCCTCCCCTCTACCAAAAAAAAAAAAAAAAAAAAAAACCATTATATAGTGGAAAGAGAGCTGGCATTGGATTTAGAGACCTGAATTCAAATGTCAACTCTGCTACTTTACTGTTTGACCTTTGGTAGATCACTTCATCTCTCTTCCTCGGTTTTGAAAAAGGAGGGTCTTGGACTAGATGACCTCTAGAGCCTGTGAACTTTGAATTGTTGATAAATTATCATGATTCAGTCTGGAAGCAGCATGGTGAAGTGGAAAGAGAGCTGGCCTCAGACCGAAGAAGTCCTGGGTTGAAGTCCCACATCTTTGTCAGTGCCTCAGGCAGCTGTCTAAGATTATAAATTAAACAGCTGTTATATGTTTGCACTGATGGGGTTTCCTGACCAGGAATTTACTAAACTGATGAAATCACAGTTACAGAATTGAAAGAGAGAAAGAGGAAGAAAAAAGGAAAAGGAAGGAAAGAGAGAGAAAGAGAAGGAAAAGAAAAGATTTTATCTGCTTTTTTTTCATAGCGTCCATTCGCTGGGAAAGAGCAATGTTTTTGTTTTGCTTTACAAAAAGGATTTTGTTCAGATTCCTTTTTCTCATGCTGAAGATACACAGAAAGTATTCTCCTTGATAAAGTAATATATAGTTCTAAGTACTTGAAGCTTTGAAAGTGTGCTTAAGTTGATGTTTTGTTTTTTTTGTTTTTTAATGACTGGCGAAGAAATAGTACTTTAGTTGTGGTTAAACACATTGATAATTTCAGGATTTGGGGGAAAAATTATTGTCTGATTGGTTCTCTCTCATTATCTGGTAGTATCTAACTATGGAAAAGGAAATAGAGATGAAGGGTGGCATAGTGGACAAAGTACTGGACTTGGAGTCAGGAAAATTCTGGTTTGAATCTGGCCTCTGGTTCTTTACTTAACCTTGATGTCAAAGGAGGATGATGATAAGACTTATAGTAACTACCCACCTCACTGGGTGGTTGTGAGGGTCAAATGAGATAAAGCACTGAAAAACTTTGAAGCACTACATAAATTACTACTAAATATGGAGAATACTTCTAATGATGATTTCTATTAACTGTTATCAAACTAGAGCTCTTAATATAAAATCTTCTCCAAACACTTAATATATACCTACCTACTGAAATCTACTGGGACAACTAGGTGACTCCAGCCATTGTCCTGAGTTCAAATCCAGTCTCAGACACTTACTAGCTATGTGACCCTGGACAAGTCACTTAACCCTGTTTGCCTCATTTTCCTCATCTGTAAAATTATCTGGAGAAGGAAATGGCAAACCACTCCAATATCTTTGCCAAGAAAAACCCAAATGGAGTCACAAAGAGTTGGACACAACTGAAATGACTAAATAACAGAACAACAGAAATTTAAGTTTTCCTAAAAGCAGTTAGTTGGCAGTGTGGATGAAGTACTGAACTCAGGAAGATCTGAATTTGAATGCGAACTCAAACACTTACTAACTGTGTGACCATTTCCTTAAGCTATAAAATGGGGATAATAATGGCATCTACCTCCCAAGATTGTTGTAAGGATGAAATGAAATGATATTTGTAAAGTGCTTAGCACAGTACCTAGTCCATAGTAGATGCTTAGTAAGTGTTTGTTTCCTTCCTTACTAAATTCCTTTCTTTTTTCAATTTTACAGAAGCTGCCTTATGTGTATAGAGCCTGCAATCAGCACCAAACACCTTCACTACCAGAGTTTCCAGCTCTTTGGCTTTGACTTCATGGTTGATGAGGAGCTGAAGGTCTGGCTCATTGAAGTCAACGGGGCTCCGGCATGTGCCCAGTAAGCCTGCCCCAGATACTACATTTTGCCTTCTTTAGGATAGATTGATAATAGGTTCTTATCGTATGATTTTTCCCCCTCATTCAGCAAGTATTCAGTACACACCTGCTATGTGCTCAGCACTGTGTGAGATGCTTTGGGGAATAAAAAAGCAGCATAAAATAACTATGGTAGGTCTCATTTATATAGTCCTTTAAGGTTTACAAAATGATCTCCCCACCACAACCCTGCAACGTAGGAAATATGAGTATCATTATCCCTATTTTACAGATAAGAAAACTGAGGCTCAGAGAGGTCATACAACCAACAATTTTCAAATTCCAAGTCCAATTTTCCTTCTCTTTTACCATGCTGCCAATTCTAAGTACATAATCTAACCGGGGAGAAAGAACAGGCTAAAAAAAAGTCAACTAAAAATACATGATAATAATGGGATGAAGGCCACCATTAAGTGGTACAGACAGTAAATGCCATAGGGGTTCAGAGGAAGGAGTGAGGCCTCTGGGCTAGAGTCAGGAACATTATATTTGTTTCAGAAAAGTGAAGAGGATCATAGGGGAAACTCCAGGAAGATAGCACACCATGACCAAAGGTATAGAATTGAGAAAGAATTAGGCCTGTTCTCAGAACTATAAATAGACCTATTTGCTGTTTGGTGTTGTATGAAAATGGTAGAATTTAGGACTGGAAAATAGGTTTAGGGAAGATGTTAGAAGGCCTTGAATGCCAAATGAAGCCATTTCCCTTTTCTCCTATAAGCAGTGGAGAACCACTAAAGGTTTTTGAACAAAAGCATGATGTTATAAAAACATAGTCTTAGGAAGACCTGCTGGCAGTGTCAGGCAGAACAAAAAAAGGGTCCTTCCCCCAACTTAAGAAAGTAATTTTGTCTCAGAGGGTTCTGAGATAGTGCTGTGTTTTGAAAGGAAAGTAATAAGTAAACCATTTCATCAGGGGCTGAAACTGAGCCCTTCATTTGTTTTGTTTTTTATATTTTTTATAGCATTTTGAGTTCTGAGGTAACTCCTTCCCTCCCTCCCAACCCCAAACTAGAGGCCAATATATATGAAACCATGCAATACATACTTCTGTACATCAGTTCTTTCTCTGGAGGTAGATAGCATCTTTCTTCATAGGTCCTTTGTAGTTGACTTGAATGTTCATGTTACTCAGAATAGCTTAGTCATTCACAGTTACTCTTCAAACAACATTGCTGTTACCAGTATACAATGTTCTCTTGATTCTGTTCACTTGACTCTTCATTATTTCATGCAAGTCTTTACATGTTTTTCTAAAATCAACTTGTGTTCCATCACAGTCATATACCACAACTTATTCATCCTTTCCCCAGTTGATGGGCATCTCCTCAATTTCCAGTTCTTTGCCACCACAAAGACAGCTGCTATAAATATTTTAGAATACGTAAGTTCTTTTCCTTTTTCCTTGTTCACCTTGGGAAACAGACCTGGTTGGATCAGTTCACAGTTCCACCAACAGTGCATTAGTGAACCAGCTCCCCTCCAACATTTATCATTTTCCCCTTATGTCATTTTAGCTAATCTGATAGGTATGAGATGGCATCTCAAAGTTGTTTTAATTTGAATTTCTCTAATTAATAATGATTTAGAACGTTTGATATGACTATAGCTTTTATTTCTTCTTCTAAAAGCTGCCTATTCATACCTCTGACCATTTAACAATTGAGGAATGGCTTATATTCTTTTGATTTGGACAAAATTATCTATATATTCGAGATACGAATATCTGAGGCCTCTATCTGAGAAACTGCCTGTAAAATTTTTCCCCCAATTTTCTGCTTTCCTTGTAATCTTGGCTACATTGATTTTATTTGTATAAAACCTTTTTTTATTTAATGTAATCAAAATTATCCATTTTATATCTCACAATACTCTCTATTTCTTGTTTATTAATAAATTCTTCTATTCATAAATCTGATAGGTCAGCCCCTCATTTGTTTGGATAACCTTGAAAAAGTCACTTAACTTTAAGGACTTAGTAACAAAATCACAGACTCCCAAGTTTGGAAAGGCCCTCAAAGCCTCTGTAGTTCAACCCAAATCTAAATTCCTTCTTCTCCATCCCTAACACATGGGAATTATCCAGCTTTTGCCTGGAGACTTTCTATAAGGAGGAATCCCACTGGGGCACTCTACTACATCCCAAAGCAGTGCATTTTGATTTTAGTTAGTTCTACTTATGGAGGATTTTTTCCTTACATCAAACATAAGTGGATAGAGCACCAGCCCTGAAGTCAGGAGGACCTGAGTTCAAATCTGGCCTCAGACCAAACACTTAACATTTCCTAGCTGTGTGACCCTGGGCAAGTCACTTAACCCCAGTTGCCTAAAAATTAAAAAAAAAACAACAAACAAACAACATTAAGTTTAGGTCTTTGTAACTTCTATACCTTGACCTCAGTTCTGCATTTTCCAAAGAAAATCTAATCCTACTACTACACGACAGCCCTTTAAATACCTGGAGACCACTATCATGTTCCCTTTCTGTCTTCTTTTCACCGAAGTAACTGTCCAGTTCCTTAAGCCAGTCCTCTTTTATCATGAACCTGAAACCCTTCAATAGCCCAGCTGTCCTCTGTACTTTCTCCAGCTTATCACTGGTCCTCCTAAAATGTGATTCTCAGAACTGAGCACAATGCTCCAGCTATGGTTTGACCAGGGCAGAGGACAACAAAACCGTCATCTCCATGGATACTATGTGTCTCGATGCAATCTCAAGTCATATTACTGTTGTTGGTTGCTTTATAACATTCAGCTCACATGAGCTTGCAATGCAGTCAAATCCTCACAAATCTGCTTCAGATGAACCTCTAGCCATACCTCGTCCTTGTATATGTGAAATTGATTTTTTAAACCCAATTGTAAGTCTCTCTATTTATACCTATTAAAATTGCCTCTTGATAGATTCACACTAATATTCTGATTTGCCTCGCCTGGATTCCAGACCTTCCTCTGAGGCATACAGGCCATTGCAAGCTTGGACAAATTACTTAACCTCTCTGTGTCCCACACAACTGTTCTTAGGTTTCAGAACACTTGCTGATCCACATTGATAGAAGAAGCTTCTTCACTAGGTAGTTTCCTATAATGTTGAAATCACAGATCTGCCTCCCCACCCCCCAAAAAAATTAAGGACATAATATTAAATATGTTAAAAGTAATGGACTAATAATTAATGTTGCCATGAGCTTAGGGGAAGTATAGCTGTGACATACTCTTCAATCCCAGCTCCATTTCCCTGACTCCTAAAAGGTTTGGCTTCCTGAAGCCTGTCACTCACTGCCATGCTTTCTTAGTTTATACTTCCTAGGCAGGTTCTTTTCTGAAGAGAAGGCAGATCTAAAGATATTAATTCATTTCTTACTAATTCATTTCTTATTCATTTCCTTCTCATGAACCCATAAATTAGCTCAACATACTCATCCAATTTTACTCATTCTGTATTATCTCTTTACATCATCTCTGGAAAAATGCTTTTTTCTTAGCTATACAGTTCATGAGGAGCAACTCAGAGCACCAAAAAGTTTTCATACCGCAAAAGATTTCAACATTTTGACACATCGTAGAAAAGTTGGGTTTCCAGAGTCTTCCCAACAGTGCTGGTGACTTAGTAAAAGTCCCAGAATTGTTTGTTGATTGGATGACAAGTCTGTTGCTGCCGTTGCCTTGTCTGCCTCTGATGCAAAGCAGTTAGAGTTTTCTTAAGTTATGCCTGATGTTAATGTGGTACAGTAAGAAGAGAACTGGATTTGAATTCAGATGACCTAAGTTCAAACCCAAGCTCTGCCAGATGCCACCTATATAACCTTGCAAGCCTTTTAACCATTGTGTTTAAATCTTTTATTAAATGTTAAATTCCTTCTTGTTAATGTATAAGCTATTTCTACCTACTGCAGTCTCAGTGCCTTAATTCAGTTTCCAATAGGTAACTCTTCTATTCTTTTCCATTAAGAAAACTTGCCTTGTTCTGGCAACTAGGACCTCCTCAGAGCATTAATTTTTAGTCACTGCCTCTTCCTGTACCTCTTCCATCCCCCTTCCTTGTCCTCTTGGCATCTGTTGAAAATGTTGATCTACTCATATATAAAATGAAAGCGTTGAACTAAAGAACCTCTAAAGCCCCTTCTTTTCAAAAACTGAGATCTTATGATCACATGGGCACACGGGAAGTGAGGAGCAGACAGATTAGATTATAGTCCTGCATTTAATGTCCCAGGTACTAAACAGCCCTCCACTTAGTAGATTAGACTAAATGCCAATTTCCCAAGTACTTTATGAAGATGATTGAATAAATGTGTTGAGTTTGCACTAGAAGCTGGTACCCAGAATCAAATCAGAGCACAGTTGGAAGATGCTGATTTACCCACACCCTACTTTACATGTATCATGACTACTCTGCTTTTGCCAAAGCAGGGATAGGAAGTGATTTTTTGTAAGCAGGCTGGGAACAAAAGGGTAAGAAAATGCATGGTAGGGGCAGCTAGAACACCAGCCCTGGAGTCAGGAGGACCTGAGTTCAAATGCGGCCTCAGACACATAACACTCACTTAGCTGTGTGACTGTGGGCAAGTCACTTAACCCCAATTGCCTCACCCCCCCCCAAAAAAAAAGAACGGTACATTTGTTTTTCTTATGAACACATTTAATGATTATTTCTCTGTTTCTGTCTGTCTGTCTCTCTACCTCTGTCTCTGTCTCTCCTTTTAGGAAACTTTATGCAGAGCTTTGCCAAGGTATAGTGGATATAGCCATATCCAGTGTCTTTCCTCTTGCTGACACAGTGCAAAAGCAGAGCCAACAGGCTGCATTTATCAAGCTATGAGGAAGAGATGATCAAAGCAACACACCGGAGAGAACTGCCGCACGTTGGGCTTTTGGGGGGCAGGAGGGAGGGTAAGTGGGGGGACAGATTATTGGATGGTTTGAAATCATGCCAAAAATGGGAGAGAAGTGGATTTTTTTTATCTGCAAAGGAAGAAGAAAATAAAAACAAACACTTTCAAAGAGAATCCAGGATGAGCCAGAGGTGCTCGGAATGTTTCACCAGACTCTGCTCTAAACACAGCTCATACAACTTTTGAAAACTGAAGCAAATCTCTCTGGGAGGACAGCAAAATATTACTTTAAAAAAAATGAGGATTCAACAATTTTATGTTCTCATTCTTTTTTTAAAAAAAATCTTATTTTTACTAATAAGGCAACTTTGTGAACAGCATCTCTCTTGCTCAGGGACCCAGTGAAGCTTGGTCCTTTTGTTAATATGTAAGTTCTTTCCACCTGCTGCAGTCTTAGTGCCTTAGCTCAGTTCCCAATAGGTAATTCTTCTATTCTTTTCCATTAAGAAAACCCGTCTTGCTCTGGGAACTAGGAACTCCTCAGAGCATTAATTTTTGGTTACTGACTCTCCTGTACCTCCTTTATCTCCCTTCCTTGTGCCCTGCTCTCCTGGAATCTGTTGAAAACCTGGAAGGAGCAAACACCAACAATCCTGAGCTTAGGAAGAGGATCCAAGCTAAGAGAAGAAGAGGTTTCCTAATAAGATTAGCATCAGTTGTCTATTAGAATTTCCATCACGGGGAGATGGAAAAAGTGTTGATATCATTTCAATCTGACCTATGGGTTTAAGGAAAAGTAATTTAACTCTTTGTGCTAATTCTTTTTTTTACATTATCTACCCTTCTCCCTATCCCCCACCTGACCAATACCAGTAATAAGCAAAAAAAATGGTATCTTTTCATTTGTTACCAGGTTGAGTGTGTTGAGATCTGATTTGTTTTATAAACCTACTTAAGATCTTTATTTTAAACTAACTTATTGAAGTACATTGTCAAGATCCCATTTTAATGATTTTCTTTTGAAAATTTTTAAAAACTCCCCTCTCTCATTTCTGCACTTTGAAAAGTAAACATCCTTCTTCCCAATGATTTTGTTCCTACTCTTCCAACGTCCCTGAATTTCCAGGTCCATAGCTTCCCTATCCATGACCTTTCCTTTGTCTCTTTCTCCTTGGGCTCTATGCATTGTTCAGTCAATCCTGGCTATCTAACTGTGCTGCAGAGCATTGTGGGAACTGCTGGTGGTGGTTGGCAAGTCACCCAACTGGAGCAGTCTCCTTTGGGGAAAAAAAGGGGGCATGCTTTTAAAAGTCCACATGGCACATAAAGGATTTTCCCCCGCCATTCTCTCCTCCCCACCCTATTTTTTCCCTTTTTAAGCTGGATGTATTTTGGATTTCTAAAGCTGACTCTGTCCCTTTTTATGTTTCCTCCCTTTGGAGGACACATCAGGAGACCAAATGAGTAGCAGGTTGGAAGTTTTGAGATCATATTTGTCTTTAATGTGTCACCATTCATGCACTTAGAATGTCAAATAGGGATAAAGACTAGCAAAGAGACCTTTTTGATGGCATTTAGGAAATGAAAGTCAGGCTTCTGCAAATGGTCTGATAAGAAAATGACCCTCCTCTTAGAGCAACATGAAATGTTTTTTCCACAGCCATTGTGCAGTGTTAGGTCTGAGGCACGCTGTATCTCTCTTTCATTCTTGGCACAATAAAACAAACTCTACACGGAAGTTTTTTTTTTTTAGTAGCAGAATTTGAACATGTGATAGTGAAATGTTGCATTCAAAAGGAACGAGATTTATCTGATAGAAGGAGTGATATCCAGCATTCAGCAATGGCATGTTTACTGAATTGCTTGAAATATGGCCTGATTGGGTCAATTCTCACGGGGATTTGGGATTCAGAAATCAGGCACCCACTGGTTCAAAGATAATGAAACACTTGTATTCTGGAGAGAAACAAAATCAGTCCTAATAAAAGTAAATCTTGGAGGCTATAAAGCAGCTGTTTGATTAAATGTTTGAACCTGAGTTAACTAGCAGGCATTTTTTTGGGAGAAGGGAATGTGGCCAACTTCTAAGATGTCCATGTAGAGTCTTAAACTGGCTCTTCATCTTTAACTTTTCTTTCTTTGAAGTGGTGATAGTGGTGAAGCCTGTCTTGTACAGCATCTCAAGAGTGGTAACCAGAACAAGTATTGATATAGTTCTCTAAATAAATAAGTTCTCTAAAATAAATAATTAACAAATTATTTTCTCTTTCTCTCACACCCTACCCATTGGAGGGGAAAACCCAAAACAAATCAGATTCCTTCTAAAAAATATCATAGCCAGAAAAAACTAATTCTCTCAAAGGTCATGTCCCAAAAATATGTCTCATTCTGCACCCCGAGTCCTTTGCTTATGTCATCAGGAGGTAGATGGCATGATTCCTCATTGTTCTTCTGTAGGAGTATTGTGAGACTTAAATAAGATAATGAATATAAAATACTTTGCAAACCTATATAAAAGCCAGTTACTACTACTATTATTGTTAATTAGCCTTCAGTCAAGTGACGACTTTATTCTCTAAGCCTTCTACTTCACTCCTGCTGAGCTCAGGCAATATTTATAGAACAATACGGGGGTATGCTGGTAAATGTTTAACAACCAGGCTCTCCAGTTTAAAAACAATTATGCAAACACACTTTTAGATTTAATCTGCCTTATTTACGCTTCCTTAAGTCTAAACAATCTATAGAACAATAACTCAAGCCCTTATTGCTAGGATTGCTCATTTCTTAGGTGGAAATGCCCAAACTGAAAATTTAACAATGGCCTTTTCAAGCGTCTTAGAGCTGGCTCCAGCACATCCCTGGTCCTCTGGAATCACGGGTGATCATTGCATATTTTTTAAAGTGCTATCAAAATTCTGTTTTCGGTGATTAGAAACACTCCTTTGAACACAAGCCTCCAGTACATTTAGGGATTTTCTAGCCCTGATAATAAATGCAGACCTTACTCAAAATGCAGATAAACTGAGAATGTTCATGCATTTTGGATGCTTCCCAGGGATTCTGATTCAAAAGCATGGATAACTAAGAAATGATTGGGTTCTATGTTTTTGTTTTGTTAAATCACACATAATTCAGTAGGTGGTTGTAAGTTTATAAAGATAGCTATACTTCAGATTACATAAGCATTCCAAGGCTTAGTTGTAGAACATAGGTGTAGCCACATATCTTTGTAAAACTTATTCTGAATAACCCAGCTATAAATGCAGGAGGAAGCATAATCTAGTGGAAAGAGCACTGAACTGGGGGACTAAGAGCCTTGGGCTCCAGATCTGGTTCTATGCTTATCTGGGTGATATTGCATTAGTCAATCTCTCTATTCCTTAGTTTCTCTATTTGTGAATTAGGTTGTTACCTGGCTCAATCTACCTCAGGGAGATTTACTGAGGAAAAATAATGCCTTGGATTAGTCATAAAGAAGGCAAACACATTAATAGCAGAGAAGAACAAGGGGACAAATCTGTTGCCTAGGACTCCATTTAAGCCTTTATTTTAAAGGATAGTTATTTGTTTTAAGTAGTGCCCTGAACGCCAGTGGCCGCGTGGGAAACTGAGCCTAGGTCTCTGCTGTTGTGGAAATTAAAATTATTTTCATTTACTTGTGGCAATTAATGGCCTTAAGCCATTAATAGCTTACTAAAAGCAGATGATAATGAGTGTAAAGATTCAAATTTAAGAAATTACTTTTTAGTTTTTAGTTGTGGCAAATATAAAAGGTGATACTAAGTGTGAATAGTAGGAATTATCTTCCAAGCTTATATTGTAAGTGCCTCTTTCCCAGTATGTTATACTAAAGTCTGCCCCACAATAATATTGCATTGCTAGTTATGATTTCCTTAAAAGAATTATGTTCACATTTATCACATATGATAGCACTTGAGGGGGATAGTGGCCAACTTTGCCAGCTACTAAATAGCAGTGGAGTGGCAACAGGTTTTTTCATTAACTGTCCTAAATGTCAGCCAAGAAAGTACTCACTCACTTTGTGATGGAGAGACTCCAACACTACTGGATTTATCCTAACAAATATTCTGATTTCTATCCATCACAGCTGGGCAAAGAAGAGTTAAAAGAGAATGGTCACAAGTAGTGATGAAAATGGATTTTAATTGATTATTTTCTCTCTCCCACAACCCACCTCATTGGAGAGGGGAAAAACCCAAAACAAAACAAATTCCTTTGAAAAAATATCACTCATACAAAACTAAATCTCTCATAGATCATGTGTTTTATATATAATAACAATATATATAACATATAACAATATAAATATATATTTCTATACCTGAGGCTCAATTTGATAAATTGATCATTTTCTAGACACTGGAATTTGAAATAGTTTAATTTGATATATTGAGAATAGCTTCTTTATCTCTACCTATGTATGTCTAAAGAGAAGACAATTTAGTATATTAACAGACCGTAGGATCATAGATTTGGAGGTTAAAGGGACTCTTAGAGGTCATCTGGTTCAATCCCCTTTTTGCAGATGAGGAAACTGGCTTCCAGAATGAAGTGACTTGCCCAAGCTCACACAGTGGTTATTTTTAGGTCTTACATACCAACTTTTTGAGGAATAAAGACCTGGGCATTGAGGGACCAGCAGTCAATCAACAAATACAATCAACAAGTGCTTACTATATGCCAGGCATCATGCTAAGTACCAGGTATACAAAGACAAAAGAAAAAGTCCCAGTCCCCAAGGAGCTTACATTCTAATGGGGGAAGCAAGATATACATGTATAACTATATACATAACCTATACAAAAAGAATACAAGGTGGTTTGAGCCAGGAAGGCACAAGAGAAGTGGGAGTGGAGAAGGAGCACTGAGGCCCTCCAAAACCTCAATACAGCTGATGTTTAATGCTCTTTGTGAGGTTCTAGGTCTGGTCAAATATGGTTTTCTTTGAGTTTGTGTTCAGTGTCGTATGGACCAGACAGAAGATTCAGAGTTTAAAATAGCCAATAAGTCTCTTGTTTTATAGGAATGAATCAATTCGGGCAAAGGAAGCGAAAACCATTGTTAAGACCCCAAGGATTGTAGGGTTCTGAAGGCCCAGTATTATCACTGGAGTAAAACGTTTCGATCCTTTTTATTTCTGGAACAAAGAAGTTTAGAGCTGGGAAAGACCTTAGAGACTGAAGTGGAATGGGACAGAAGGGAGAATGCTCGACTTGGAGTCAGAAGATCTGATTTTGGGTCTCTACCCCTCCACCAATCATTACCTGGTGACTTTGGGCAGGTCACTTAATCTCTCTTGGTCTCAGTTTTATAATCTATAAAGTGAGGTGATGATCCCTAAAGTCTCTTCCACATCTGATTCCAGAGGTGGTGTAGATCACATGGTTAATCTAAAACAAGACCAGATTCAATGAGGCAACTATTTGAGAGGAAAGAAAAGCTATGTCTTCTATTGTCAACTCTATCCTATTCTAGGGACAATAGAGTAGAATGTACATAGCCAGAGAAAATTATGACTCAAAGCAATACAGTGTTATCACTTTTCCAAGAGAAAAAGGAGATAGATTTTTTTTATAGAATGTAAGCTTCTTGAGGGCAGGGACTGTTTCATTTTTGTCTTTATATCCCCTGAAACTAGCCCAATGTCTGGCACATTGTAGGTACTTAAGAAATATTGAGTAATAGATTGGCCTAAGAGCAAAGGAGAGGAGTGCTGCATCTACCATTTGAGGGGGCCTACTTGACATAACCTTAAGAACCGGGTGGGGGGTAGGAAGTCTGCGTTTTTCCTTCATATTTTGTTACTAACTTATTGTGTGATTCTGGAGAGGTCTCATTAGCCTTTTATGCCTGTTTCCTTTTCTGTGAAAAGAGATCCTAGCTTACCTCCTTATCCACCTCATTGTACTATCCTTGGGATGAATGATTTTGTATATGTATTCAGGGAGATCTGAAGGTGATCATTGGTTAGAAGCAGCAGAGTTTCCTTCCATTCTTTTTTAGAGGTTCACCCCTGAAAATATCAAGGTAGATCATTATCTGGCAACAGGGTAGATAACTTCTATCAAGGATGTTGAAAGAGAAGAAAAGAAGTCTCTGAGGTTTTTTGGTCACACTGAGTGTTATACATTCAAGAGAATGTAGGAACAAGTATGTGGTTTATGAAGCTAGGACTCCTCATAGAAGAAATACATTATTACTTGCATTCTGAATTGGTGAACTGCTTGTTGGAACCGAAGTCAGAATGCTTTATAAATTCCTTTAGTGTCTTTCTGAATTGATTTCTTACCTGTCAGACTACTTAAATTAACTCCCTGCAAACAAAGAAGACTGACTAATGATGTTACATCTAATTCTATCGGTTAGCAACCAGCAATACATTAATGTTAGAAATTAACTTCAGGGGTAGCTAGGTGGGGCAGTGGATAGAGCACCGGCCCTGGAGTCAGGAGGAGCTGAGTTCAAATATGACCTCAGACACTTACTAACTGTGTGACTCTGGGCAAGTCACTTAACCCCATTGCCTAGCAAAAAAAGAAATTAACTTCAAAAGCTAGAGAGATTTAATTCACTAAAAACTAAAATTTCTCATTTGTGATCTGTATGCCACACTGGCATTAGTCCTCTTCCAAAAACACACAAAGCATAAATCATACTGATTCCTATACCACAACTTGAAAGAAAACAGGTGCTAATGACTGAAAAAGCCTACCTGAAAAATACTTTTCCTATAAAGGTATCTTAAGCAAGAATATGTATTGAGCTCAGAATAATACATTGACAGAAAACCAACCTATAATATTAGTTTGAGGAATAATAGCATGCTATTACTAGGAAGAGTATTTTATCCAAATTAACAAAAGGTTTAGACAATTTTGAATTGAAGTTAAAATATGTAATGAAGTAAAATTTGAAGTGTTTCCATGATCATTTAAATACAAGATTATAATACTTGATTAATACCCTAACATAGGTTTGTGTACTTCCACATATCATTGGGTGCTAGTTTTAAAGTCATTGCACACACATTTTTCAACAAACTGCAAAGTATTCTTTGTCTAATATGTTCCTTGCTCCTTCCTGTCCTAATTAGCAAGAGTGAGGTTTTTCCAATTCAGCATATCTAGATCAGTTTTATTGAAAAGTGTGTGAGTGACTTGACTTGTCACAATTTTCAGTCAATATATGGCCAGTCATCCGTGTTAGAAAACAAATTCCATATTTAAAACAAAGTATAATTGCCATGTTTCAATCATTACTGTACTCTTACTCATTTTCTGCCCCCTGAGGTTGACTACAACAATAAATCACAGTGGCATTCAAGCCATGTAAGAGAAATGAAACCAGCCTTATATGTAATCAGACTACTCTGTAGAAATTGTAATCAAGGCCTTTGCAAGATTGTATGCGTGTCTATGTTCAATGCATTTCCTGCTGGTTCTCCAAGCACTGTTACCTACCTAGAAAAAAAACACTGTGTAATCAATGTAGAAATAATATTGCATCCACAAAATCAGTGTTTGTAAAACAAACAACAATAAAAAGAAACATCTGTAACAATCATTGGCATACATAAAGAGTATTTAGAGTTCATGTATTTGACTAATAGTGTATGAAGGTATGCATATGGATTGGACAGGATTTTTGTGACTACATAGTGCAAAGTTAAAAAAAACCCTATTCTTCCTGGAATTCCTAATAGAAGTGGGGGCAGGAGGGAGAAAGATGCTAAATGGAAACTATGATGCTAGACATATTAAAATTATGGACAAAGTTGGAAGGAAGATCAGAGGTCAGGTCCTACCTCTCATCCAATGCAGGAATCCTCCGCCAGATGGCCATCTGATCTCTATTTAAACACTTGCGGTGACAGAGTGCTCACTATTATCATGAGGTGATTCGTTTCATTTTTTGGACAGTTCTAATTCTCAATTTGCCCTTAAATTCTTTTCTGTTTTGCTACAATAGGCAGATTTCATCTAAGTGTGTCTACTATATTACAGTCTTTAAAATATTAAAAAATGAGTATGTTTTAATTCAGTTTGATTCAGCAAACATTCATTTAGTGCCCACTATAAGAAAGAGGCTTTGGATACAAAGATGAAGATGAAGTCCCTGCCTTCCATTAGGGAGCTTTTCAAAGAAATTGGAGGAGAAAGAACATGGATTAGGGGCAGAGGGGAAGAGAATGAGGGAGCTTAATGAAGGAGTTGTACACTGAACTGGAACTTAAACAAAGATAAGGATTAAAATATACAAGATTCAATGAGATTTGGCAACTAACTGGATATAGGAGGTGAGAGACAGGGAAGAGTCAACCATGATCCCAAAGTTATAAACCTACACAATTCAGAGGATTCCAGTGTTGTTAACAGAGATAGGGAGGTTCGTAGAAAGTGTAGCCTTGAGCATTGAGACATTTATTTGAAGTGGGAAATATAAGTGGAGATACCCAAAAGGCATTTGGACATGTAGGACAGGCTTCAGAGATTCAAGACAGATATATACATTTGGGAATCATCTGAGTATGACAACTGAACCTACTGGAGCTTTCATGAGGGCCTAAGGCAGAGCTTTGAAGGACATCCATACTTACTGGGCAATAAATAGATAATGAACATACAAAGGAAACTGAAAAAGGAGTCAAGTAGGAGGAGAACCTGGAAAGAGTATTGTCATGAAAGCCAAGGGTGGAGAGCGCACAAGAAGTGGTCAATTGTCTCAAAAGCTGTATAGGGGTCAAGGAGGACGAATGCTATTTTTTTTTTTACATGACAGCCCTTCAAATATTGAAAGATGTTTATCATTTCTTAAGTCCTTTCTCTAGATTAAGTATCCCTAGCTCCTTCCAATTTTATGTGTTATTTTTCCAGATTCTTCATAATCCTGCTTGTCTTCTTTTTCTTGTCCATCAGTGCCAATAGTAAAGTATGGTGACCAAAACAGAAGCAGAAAACAGTGAAACTATTACCTTCCTAGATTAGGACATTATACTTATAATAATAGCTAACATTTATAAAGTACTTTAAAGTTTGCAAAGCACTTTACAAATATTATTTCATTTGATCCTCACTATTGATGGGGCACTACTGATGGACCCCTAAAAGGCCCGGGACTTTCTCATATGGCTGAGGTCTCTGGCGTTTGCCTGGGGCACCTGGCCTTTCCAGGTCCTTCTCTGTTACCTCCCAGTCACCCAAGCGATTGGCCACTCCTTGACCACTGTATGTAAGTGTCCATCTTGCCCCCATTAAATCACTCAGATTCTTAAAATCTGGCCAATAGTGGAGACTTACTAGGAATCTCATTCACCCCAACTGGTGTTTTAATAAACCTTGTCTTTGGCTGAAAGAAGGCTTGGGTCAAATTCATTCAAGGCAGGACCTGTCACTTGCCCTTGAATTTTGGGGTTCCTAACACCCCTAGACCTCAACACTGCCACTCTGGGAAGTAGGTACTATTATTATCCCCATTTTTCAGCAATAAGTGAACTGAGAATTACCAGAACAGGCTGGTTTTCAAAGAGGCAGAGAAATTAGAGACCAAACTGTTAACATTCACTGGATTATGAAGAAGACAAGGGAGCTCAAAAAAAATCTATTTCTGCTTCATTTACTACACTAAAGCCTTTGGCTGTGTGGATCGCAACAAAATGTGACAAGTCCTCAAAGAGATGGGAGTACTAGATTATCTTATTTGTCTCCTGAGGTACCTGTAAGTGGGTTAAGAAGCAATAGTTAGAACTGAATATGGAACAACTGATTGGTTTAAGATTGCAAAAGGAATATGATAAGGCTATATATTTATTTAACTTATACACAAAGTATGTCATGCAAAATGCCAGGCTAGATGCATCAAAAGCCGGAATTAAGGCTGCTGGGAGAAATATCAAAAATCTTAGATATGCATATGATACCACTGATGATAGAAAGTATCTTGAAGAGGGTGAAAGAGGAAAGTGTAAAGGCTGGCTTGAAGCTCAACATAAAAAAACTAAGATGTTGGCAACTGGCCTCATCACTTCCAAGCAAATAGAGGAGAAGAATGGAAGCAGTGTTAGATTTTATATTCTTGGGCTCAAAGATCACTGCAGATGGTGACAAGTGCCATGAAATTGAAAGATACTTGCTCCTTGGAAGAAAAGCTATGGTAAATCTGAATAGCATATTGAAAAGCAGAAACATCACCTTGCCAACAAAGGTCTGTAGACAAAGTTATGGTTTTTCCAGTACTAATGTATGGCTATGAGAGTTGGAGTATAAGGAAAACTGAGCTCTGAAGAACTGATGCTTTCAAATTGTGATGCTAGGGAAGACTTTTGAGAGTCCCTTGGACAGCAAAAAGATCAAATCAGTCACTGCTTAAAGAAATGAATTCAAGCTTAAAGAAATGAATACTGGAAGGTCAAATGAAGCTAAAGCTTAAATACTTGGGCCATATAATGAGAAGTCAGGACTCATTTGAAAAGACCCTGATGCTGAGAAAGATTGAAGACAAAAGGAAAAGGAAATGGGAGAGGATGAGATGGAGAGTGTCATGGAAACAATGAGCATGAATTCCAACAGACTTTTAAGAGATAGTGGTAGATAGAAAGGCCTAGCATGCTATGGTCCATGGGGTCACAAAGAGTCAGACACAACTGAATGACTAAACAAGAACAACAACAATACTGATCTATAGTTTTGGGGCTTTCTCCCCTTTATTTAGACTCTCTCTGGTTTAGATGTCAAGACCATATTTGTCTTGTGCTCTTTCCAGGATACCTCCATTTTAAGGAGGATGTCCAGGCCAATCATATATTCAATTCTCTTTAGGATGCAATCTTTACTCTTGACAGGATTTTTTTTTACTCTGCCCTTCATCCTCTTCCCTCTTTTCAGCTTCCTTTTATGTGTGGTCTCCTCCCACTAGAAATTAAGCTCCTGGAGGGCATAGACTGTCTGTCTTTCTCCTTATATTTGTATTCCCCACACTTATTGCAGTACCAGGCACATAGTAAGCACTTATTAAATGTTTGTTGACTTTTTGAGTCAACTTGAATCTATTAGGTGTTTGACCCTGGGCAAAGTTTGACCCTTAACTGTCTGCCTCAGTTTCCTTATCTGTAAAAAAGAGTTAATACCTGCCTCCCAGTAGAAGATGTTGTGAAGATCAAATGAGATAATTTAAAGTACTATATACTGTTATTTCACCATAGTACATTTCCTTTCTATGTAGAAATGTAGTTTCTATGTGGAAATTATTCAGTAAAAATGCTTAGTTACTATACGGATTTTATGATCACATCTCAGATTCTCCAGGTGCAGTCTCAGTTCCAAGCAAATAAGTTATGGTTAACAAGATTTTGCAAAAGGTAATCCTCTGTCAGACTCTGCCCTGATTTTTTTTTTAACATGACCAACATGTATAGGTAGCCAGAGAGTGTAGCTGTCTGTCTTAAGCAAAAAGTTAGAGGATCTTTTAAATCCAGTCAGTATGGCTTCCTGGAGTAGTCTAAACAGAGTGATCACGAAGTCTAATTCCAAGGAAGGAGTCATACTAGGCTAGAAGCGCGCTAGTAGAATGAGAATTGAACCTTTGCGTCTAAAGACATGGGTTCAAATTCTATCTCTCTTACTAACTAGCTGTGTGACTGTGGGCAAGTCACTTAATTCTCTGAGCCCCAGTTTCCTCTTCTGTAAAATGAAGGATTTGGACTAAATAATCCCTAAACCAGAAGTGACTTTCTATAATCTAATCTGAAGGCATGCTGGAATCTTCTAATCTGGACACATGCAGAAGGCATTTTAAGCCACTCACTGACGCCATCTCCGAGAAGCCTAAAAGAGCTTTCTTTATCCCGACACAAAGCTCCCTTGAGATATTATGCCCATTTTACAAAGCAAGAATGTGGAGCTGCTTGGGACGAGACTTCTAGTTTCAACTCAGGCAAAGCCTGGGTGAACCTGAGAACTGGCCACGATACTGGGGGCTGGGTCGGGATAGGCAGAGGGCAATCCACACACTTGGGCGGGCAGGAGATAGCTGTACCTTCAGATTCACATAGATATGGGAGACCACTGCTCCCAAGATGAGGATCCCTGAGAGGTGCACGTTGACTTAGAAAACCACACGTATACATATATATACATATATATATATATATATACACACACATATATACATATATATACATATATATACACATATATACATATATATATACACATATATATATATAACTAATCTACTTATTCTGTTAAATATTTCTTAATTATATTTTGGTCTGGTTCGGGTGATCTCGGGAGTTTTGTGGGCACCAAGAGCCCGGTGTTTGACAATTCTGCAACACGTTTTCCTTTGCAAGTGAGAGCTAGGCTTGGAGGAAAAAAAAAAAGCAAAATAGAAAGTACTCCTCACATGGGCTGCTGGGACTTGTAGTGTTCCGGTTATGGGTTTTTTTGTTTTGGTTCTTTTGCGAACGCAGATGAGAACCGTTGCTTCCTCCTCTTAGGACTACATTTCCCACAACGCCATAGGAGCGTGGGGGGCGGGAGTTCGTGACGAACTGCCTTCTGGGACCTGGAGCAGCTGTGGCTGGTTTCCCCCACGCTGGTACCGGCATGGATCCGGCTTGTAAGTGGCGGAACCTACCCAGCGGGCCCAGTCTGAAACACTTGACCGAGCCGGGTTATGGGCTCCCCAGAGAACAGCAGCTGCCGGCTTTGCAGGAACTCACGCGGGCGCACATCGAGTCTTTTAACTATGCTATGCGAGAGGGGCTCAACCACGCGGTCCAGGTGAGAGGGCGAACGACCCCTACCAACTCCTGCTCCGTAACTCGCGCCCCGACCTTCCTATCCCCGCATCCTGCCCCCTATCCAGCGTACCCCCAAGTGTCACGCTCCCCCTTCCCCTCTAGGTGCCGAGCCCTCCTTTCCCTTTCAGGGCTTCCACCCGTCTCCCCCAGTGGTGATCTCCTCCCTAACTCCATTGGTCTCGTGCCCCGACCTTCCCCTCCCCCACACCGGCGCCACAGGGGGTGGGCGGAGAGCTTGCCCCGTGCAGTTCCCGCGTGGCTGGCTGTCGCCGTGGGGGCGGAGGATAGGCTGAGCCAGGAGGGAGGGAGGAATTCTGAGATGCGGGAATATGGGGGGAGCTCAGTCCGGGCAGGATATGAAATGCTGTTCTCTCCATCCCACCCGACAGTTTATAGTCCACTTTGGCAGGAATAGAGAAGAGAAATGTGAAACACGGCTGTAAAGGTATCCTGGGGCCAAATCGTTGGGATTGCAAAATGTCAGGCTTAAAAGTTTGTATGCTAACTATGTTAACTTTGCATTTTCAGCCTGTATTCTGAGGTCAGGTGACACTGGCCTGTTCTTCACAACACACACACACACACATTCTCACACTATCTCTCTATCTCTGTCTGTCTCTCATTTTTGCCCTCAGCTCTGCCCCCTACCTTCTAAAATAACGTCCCACCTTCTGCCAGAAGCCTTTCCCAGCCCTCCTTAATCTTAGATGTTTTCCCTCTGAGATGATCCCCAGTTTATCGTGTATTTTGTTTTCTGCATGTTGTCTCTCTAGCTTTCTCCAGTATTTATCTTGTTTTTACATTGCACTCTCCCATTACACCGTGAGTTCCTTGAGGACTGGGATCACGTTTTTGCCTTTCTTTATATCTGCAATACTTAGAATAGTCTGTTCCATAGTAAGTTCTGGATAAATACATATTGACTTGATTTAGCCTAGAGATTATAGCGGGCCACTCAGAGGTTTGTTTGTCATCCTTGTTACCTTTGACAGTTTATTAAGGGATATTCAGTAGTATTTCTTATGTGTGTGTTGTTTCCCCTCTTCCAATAGAATGTAAATTCCTTGAGGACCAGGATTATTTTAATTTTTGTCTTTATATCAGCACCCTATGTATGTAACGTGGCACCTAATAAATGTTTGTTTGATTCGTCTCAATAGGTTCTGGGACAGGGCTTGTTAAAACTTTTTCCACTGGATATCCCTTCAGCCCCTCTTAAACTGTGGGTGGCAACCCCCTACGGGATATTCCCACAGGAATATACAAAGCTTGAGAAGACATAGCCCTACCCCCATGGAGTTTACAATCTAGTAAGGGGATAAGATAAAAATACGTAATAGAAACTGATATTTACGGTTTTCCAAAGTATGTCATATCCCATTTTCTCATTTGGGCCACTTGGTGAAATGGTGAGGTAGGCACTTAGAGGTTTATTATTCTGATTTTGCTTGGAACTGAGTGACAGGCCTGTGGTCTCACAGCTAGGAAACATTAGAGACAGAATTTGAACTCATTTCTCCTATGCTTGTTCCATTTTACCACATAAAATACAAGACAGAGCAGTGACCTCAGTGAAGTTCTGGTGGAGTGGTTAAGCAGAAGACACATTACCAGAGTTTGAGAAGTGTGTGAATGATGGTACTCGGAGGCAGCAAGTGGAGACTACTCTTCCAAAAAGTTTAGCAATGAAAATGGGGAAGGAAATGAAATAGTAACACAGTGTTAGCCGGGTCAAAGGAAGGCATCTTTTGATGTAGGGGCATGCTTATAGAAGTAAGGCAAGGAGCTAAAAGAAGAGTAAATTCAAAATATTTAAGAGAGGATGAAGGTATGAAAGGCCCAGTAGAGGATGGGATCCAGCGCACACGTGGATGGGTTAGCTTGGGAAAGAAGGCTGACTTCAGTTCTTCCTTTGAAACAAGAAAAAAGAGAGAAGCTGGATGAAAATTTAAAAGTCTAAAAATATGAAAGAGTGGAGCTGAGGGAGTTCAAGTATTCAGAATAGGGAAGATTTTCTGTCATACTGCCCCATAAAGTCACTAAGAGTGGATTCTGGCTTCATTTTCCTTTTCACGTGTAAACCTGATGTCCTGTCACCATCTTTTACTTCTGAAGGCTCGGGGAAACAAATGGTGAAAGTCTTTTGACTGAAAGATCTCAGAAAATGTAAAATAAAGAAAAGGTGTTGTGTTCCAGGCCATTCCACCCTTGGAATTTGCTTTCAAAGATGAACGTATCACTCTTGCTATTGTGGATGCTGTCATTAGTCCTCCCATGGTCCCTAAAGGGAGCATTTGCAAAGAGTTGAAAGTCTACCCAGCAGAATGTCGTGGTCGGAGAAGTACATATCGGGGAAAGCTGACAGTAAGTAAATAACAATGAACAAACAAATAACGAATGAGCCATCGTATTATATTATATTATATGTGCTGTGCCTAATAAATACCACACTTAACTGGGCTGCTTAACATCATTTAGAAATTTATGTTTTATAGTCTAAAGCACTACATGTTATCTGAAAATTAGAACTGCTTCTCTCTGGTTCCTTCCCCCGCCCATTAGAATAAGCATTATGCTAACTGTTTAAAATGAACCTTTTGGTTACTTTTGTAGTTTCAGTTATCTGGACACAGCTTTTTATCTTGGCTAATGAATTTTTTTTTTCCTTCTGTTTTCCATTAGGCTGATATCAGCTGGTCTGTGAACGGGATCCCCAAGGGAATTATTAAACAATCCCTTGGCTATATTCCTATTATGGTGAAGTCTAAGCTGTGCAACTTACATAATCTTCCTCCAAAAGCTCTTATTGAGCACCATGAGGAAGCAGAGGTAAAATGAGATCAATAACTTGGGTTGAATAGAGAAATATTTCATGCATTGAAAATCTTATTTCAAAGTTTGTTTTCACCCAATTTTCCTTCTAATTTATTATTCTTGTCTTTTTAAAAATAATTTTTTGATGCCTTTATTATTTTTTTACATCACCTTAGTTTCTCCCATTATCCCTCCCCCTCTCAGACAGCCATCCCATATAACGTAGAATTTCTTAAAGACAAAAGAAGAGGAAAAAATCGTCATTACTGATCAGTACATGAAAAAAGTCAGAAAATATTGCAAGATTTGTGGACCTCACCACCTCTGTAAAGAGGTGGGTTGGGAATATCCTCTTACATTCCTTCTTTCCAGTCATACTTGCTCTTTATGATTTTGCCACATTCACTTTTGATGTGCGTATTTATATTGTGTTCTTCCTGGCTATCACATTGTCCTACTCACTGTATATATTGTTTTCTTGGCTCTGCTTACTTCACTCTGCATCAGTTTATGTAGATCTTTCCATACTTCTCTCTATTCAGCACATTCATCATTTCTTACAGAACAGCAAATTCCATTACATTCATGTATCAAAATTTGTTTAGCCATTCCCCAATTGTTAGTCATCTCCTTAGTTTCTGATTTTTTTACTATCACAAAAAATAGATATTTTGTTGTATTTGAGTACTTTCTTCTTATCATTGGCTTCTGTCAGGTACAAGCCCAGTAGTGGAGTCTCTAGGTGAAAGGGCATTTTAGTCACTTTATTTGCATAATTCTGAATTGCTTTCCAAATGGTTGGGGTGATTTATTGCACCACCAATAATGTACTAGGGTGCCTATCTTTTCACAATCTCTCCACCATTGACTGTTGCAATCTCTTGTCGTATTTGTCAATTTGCAGGGTGTGAGGTGAAAACCTCAGAGTTATTTTAATGTAAATTTCTCTTATTAGTGATTTGGAGCATCTTAAATTTTATATTAATGTAGTTGTATATAGATATGAATGTGTATATGTAGCCATGTGGTAGTAACATCCCTCTGATTTCTTTGACAGGAGATGGGAGGCTATTTTATAATAAATGGTATTGAAAAAATTATCAGGATGCTAATTATGCCTCGGAGAAATTTTCCCATTGCAATGATAAGACCAAAATGGAAAACCAGAGGCCCTGGTTATACCCATTATGGTGAGTATTGAATCATAACAATTAATACTGGGATGATGGCTTAGAAAAAGATAAATTTAAATTAAATGTTAAAATGATTAAATCAAATGAAGAAAACTTTTATTTAAATTGATTCTTTTTTCTTTTGTACTACTCCATTTTAAATATTTCATTATTAAAAGTTGATTCTAACTTTTGACCCCATCCTGTTTATAATGCACCGTCTTTAGCAGATCATCAGCAAGCCTCTGCTTGAACACTTAGACAAAGACATTGTTGTATAATACTAGTTGATTTTGGCTCAATATAAGAAAGAACTTTCTGACTTCCCAAAATTTCCTGTGGTTGTAGTTCTAAATATGTAGAAGTCTGTATATTTACAGATATATAGATCTGTGTATATATCTACATACATATATATGGAGAGAGAGAAGCAGGCAGATGGAGACAGAGACTTCAAGATTAGCTCAACTCTTTTATCTTACGAGTGGTACAGTATCATCCCTCTAGTGGTGATAGAGTTGAGACTAGGCCAGTCTTTTCTTTCTTCAGTCCAGAGGTCCTTTTACTGAACCACACTACCTACTATCTAATGTAGTAATCTGATCTGCAACACCCCTAGTAGAAAATAGATTAACTATCTAATTTGTTTTTCATTGGGAATTTTATGCCATATTTGTCTATTGTAAAGTGAGTCATGTTCTGTTTTCAGCCTCCTTATTGCAGTGGAATTCACTTGTGTTCTCTTGGTTTTGTGTATTAAAATACAAAATCAACTCTTTGTATAAAAGAACATAATCACTCCATCTTAAATGTGGTTCCCCCTTCCAAAGTAAAAATTCTTCTGTATGGATCATAGGTTCACTGGTTCATAGAGCTAACTAGAGCTGGAAGGTATGTCAGACACCATCTTGTCCAACTGTATCATCTTACAGGGAAGGAGACTGAAGGCTGGGAGTTTGTGTCTTGTCCAAAGTTCCATACGTAGTGAACATCAGAGAGAGGATTGAACTGCAGGTCCTCAGACTCATCAGCCAATGCTCATTTAAAATATACCATAATAACTTCTCACTCCCCTTTAGACTAGGATAGAACCCAGGTTGCAGTAAGCTGTGGGGCTTGGGCAGATGATCTGTAAGATTTCTTCCAGCTTTGTGATTCTCTTATTTTCTGTGTTCCATCTTTCTCTTGCTAGTGTATTTCAACTCTGTTTTGAAGAAGGAAGCCACTTTGGCTACTTTGTCTTTTTTTTTTTTAACTTATATGTCATATTCCCCATAAGTATATACTAGCCCTGTGTAAGCACATCGACAGTTCTTGTTTTATATAATGGACCATTTTGCAGACCTCTGCCTAAAGTCATTTTTTACATAATGTGAATTTGTGGAGGAAGAGGGCCATGGCGTCAGCACGTGATTCAAGGACATGTGAGGGCCAGGGACAGAGAAGTGAGAGCAGGATCCGGAGTACCTGAGGGCTTGGGCTAACCGTGCAAGAGGCTGACACTTGGGAGTCGGACACAGACACAGGCAGTACAGGCAGCACCAGGGGGCCAGGGACAGATGGAAGATAGACACATGAGCGGGTGGGTAGATTGGGGCAAAGGTATCTCTTGATACTGGAGGTCTCAAACCA
This sequence comes from Vombatus ursinus, assembly GCF_900497805.2. NCBI lineage: Eukaryota > Metazoa > Chordata > Mammalia > Diprotodontia > Vombatidae > Vombatus > Vombatus ursinus. Next base: position 9,308,748 of record NW_020949997.1, read on the forward strand.
AGGTCCCACTAGGGGTGGCAGTGGGCAGGTCTCTCTGCATCCATTCTGCTTTCACTTGGAGGGTTCTTTGTTTAGGGTTTTGTTTTTGTTTGTTTGGGTTTGGGGAGTTGGGAGGGAGTAGGAGGCTGGGAGTGAAGGGGCAGGAGTGAAGAGTGAAAACAGTAAAGTTAACATAAGTGTTTTTTGGAAATGTAGAGTTCTTTCAGAATTCTTTACATAAAGTTGAATTTGTGAAATGTGAATTTACATAAAATGAGAACTGTATGAGCAATCAAACTAATTAGTATCTTTATGAGACAAGTTCCTTGAGCTTAAACTATTTATCCCTCTGAGTATAAATTTATCCTTTTGAGTTAGTCAAGTATAGTTGCTGAGGACACCAAGTTTCTAATTTTGTAATGTTTATTTTGACAGGAATTTCAATGCACTGTGTTAGGGATGAGCACACTGCTATCAACATGAATCTTCACTACCTGGAAAATGGCTCAGTGATGGTGAATTTTATTTATCATAAAGAATTATTTTTTCTTCCTCTGGGATTTATACTGAAGGTAAGAGCATTTTTCTTATGAGATTCATCAGGAGCTTCCAAAGCTTCATTCAGATTCTGTAGAGTGAATTATAGATTGGATTAAGTAGATCACTAATATTAAACTTATTTATTTTCCGTTCTAGGCATTAGTTGCTTTTTCTGATTACCAGATTTTTCAGGAGCTTATCAAAGGAAGAGAGGAGAACTCATTTTTTAGGAACTGTGTTTCTCAGATGTTAAGAATTGTAATGGAAGAGGGTTGTCTTACACAAAAACAGGTCCTTAACTATTTGGGAGAACGTTTCAGAGTAAAGCTCAGCCTTCCTGATTGGTACTCAAATGAACAAGCTGCAGAATTTCTGTTAAAGTATGTATTTTCTTCCAAAATATTCTTTCTTTATTGTAGGTTTGGGGTTCAAGGTAGGGGTTTTATGATTATGTATTTGAAGTGCAGTTGGTGTGGAGTAGTTAGCACCCCAGCCTCAGAGCCAGGAAATTCTGGGTTTGGGTCTTCCCTCTGACAACTCATGGCTGTGTGACCCTGGGCACTCATTGCCCCTCTCAGAGCCCCAGGCAATCCTCTGCTGATCTGCATTGGTGGAGGGTGTTTTCTCACTAAAAGTTCCCTATACCAATGACATTATAGGTCTGGCTTTTGCACGTACGTACGTGTGTGTGTGTGTGTGTGTGTGTAGTTGGGTTAGAGAGAATGTGAATCAGCAACTGATTTGGTGGCTCTTCTGGTCCACAGAATCCCTAAAACAAGTTGATTGGAGCAAATGCTTAAAATAGTGATAGCTTTTTCTTTTTCTTTTTTTTTGGTTAGGCAGTGGGGTTAGGTGACTTGCCCAGGGTCACACAGCTAGTGTTATGTGTCTGGGGCCGGATTTGAACTCAGGTCCTCCCGAATCCAAGGCTGGTGCTCTATCCACTGCGCCACCTACTTGCCCCGATAGCTTTTTCTTTTTCATTGGACTTCACCTTACAGGCCAAGTTGGAGGAAAGAAGCTCTGGTATTGGAGAATTTTCCATTTCTCTCCTGAGTCTACTGAGTCTTGAGTATAGATTGACTGATTAATATTTATATATTTTTAATAAATATTTGTGAGTTTGATTAGAATGAAGTAGTATCAATCAGTAGTTGAATTCCTTTAATTTTTTTTCTTTTTATTTAACAGTCAGTGTGTATGTATCCATCTGAAATCCAATGAAGAAAAGTTTTATGTGCTTTGTCTCATGACTCGGAAGTTGTTTGCTTTTGCCAAAGAAGAATGTATGGAGGAAAATCCTGATAGTTTAATGAATCAGGAAGTTCTCACACCAGGACGACTCATCCTTATGTTTTTAAAGGTAAATCAATATATTCTACACTTTGGGCACTCATCTCTTATATTCCAAAGTCAAAGTACACCAACCCACAATTTTTTTCCAAATTTTCCTTAATGTTTGACTTGTAACAAGTGATGTTCTGGGCCCAAAGAGATAGATATAATTTATCATGCAAAATAACCAAGGCCTTCTTAACACAATAACTTGATACAATAATAGAAATGACTTTTTAGAGGGATACAACCTATACAGAGGCAAGAGATAACATGTCATGTATACCGAACAGTTCGGTAGTCCAGTTTGGCTGGAATGTAGAGTGTTTGAAGGAGAAAATTGCCTTGAGAGGTAGGCAGAGAACTTTAAAAGCAGAGAAGTTATATTTCATCCTAGGTTTAAAAGGGAGCCACTAGAATATCTTGAGCAGTGTAGTGACATGGTCATACCTGTGCTTAGGGAGTCAGGAGGGCCTGAGTTCAAATCCAGCCTCAGACCAGACTCTTGACATTTACTAGCTATTTGACCCTGGGCAAGTCACTTAACCCCAATTGACTTGCCAAAATACAAAACAAAACAAAAAAAAGAATGTCAGTTTAGCTTCAATGAAGGATGGATTAAAGAAGGGCGAAACTAGAGAGTGAGAAATCAGAAGGCTATGCGTTAGTCTGGGCAAGACGTGAGAGTTTGAACTAGAGTGAATGTGTAATTGGACAGAGAGGAATGTATGTGAAAAAAATTAGGGAGGTGCAGTCGACAAGATTTGGCAACTTATTTGAACCTGAGGTGTGAGGGAGAGAGAAGAGTTACCAGTGACTTTGAAATTGCAAACCTGGGTTACTAGAAGGATGATGGTGCCTTCAACATAAATAGGAAAATTAGAAAAAGGAAAGAATTTGAGGGAAAAGATGACTTCTCTTTTGGACGTATTGAGTTTGAGGTGCCTATCAGATATTCAGCTGGAGATGTCCATTAGGTAGTTGGTGATATAACACTGGAGTTCAGGGGAGTGATTGGGGCTGGGTATATCAATCTGGGATTAATCTGCATAGAGGTGATAGTTGAACCCATAGGAATTAATGATATTGCCACAGGAAAGAATAGACAGGAAAATAGGTCCCAGGAGAGACTCAGGGTATATCTGTGCATGAAGGGTGGGACAAGGATGATGCAAAAGAGACTAAAAAGGAATAACCCAGGAGAAATGTCTTTATAAAAACTGGAGGAGGAGAGGGTGGTCAATAACAAAATGCAGATGGGAGGAAAAGAAGAAAGATTAAGGATAGACCATCATATCTGACACCTGTTAGATTACTGGTAACTTTGTAGAAATTGTTCAGTTGTTTAGTTGTGTCCTACTCATTAAGACCCCCTGGGCCATAGTGTCCCTGGTATCTTCTTGGCGAAGATACTGGAGTGGTTTGCCATTTCCTTTTCCAGTGGATTAGGGCAAACAGGTCAAGTGATTTGCCCAAAGTCACACAGCTAGTAAGCGTTTGAGGCCAAATTTGAACTTGGGTCTTCCAGACTCCAGGCCCAATGCTCTATCCACTGAGTCATCTACCTACCCTTTGTAGAAATTAGTTCTAGTTAAAAGATGAGATTAAAATCTAGGTCACAGGGGGTTGAGAAGTGAGTGGGAGGTGAGGAAGTGGAGGCAATGTTTACTTAGCTTTTTCTAGGAATTGGGCTGTGAAAAGAAAGATATGGGTAGTAGTTTGAGGATATGTTGGAATTTAGCAAAGCGATTTTTTTAAGGGTGGGGAGATCTAAGCATGTTTGTATGTAAGCAGTAGAGTTGGAGCCAGTATATAAGGAAAGAGATTTGAAAAGAGGTGATGGTAGGAGGGTGGTTGAAAGGATAAACCCAAGGCCAACAAATGGGAGAGAATGAGATTAAGAAGAGTTGACTTTTGCAAGAAGAAAGACCACCTCCCTTATAGTTCTATGAGTCTGCCTTGTCATTTGGGCTTTCCTTGACATATAACCTTTTCCTTCTCTGCTGCCCCAGCTGCTGAGATATTACTAATTGGTCTGCAGTGCTTTCATATGAGAAGACTGGCCCTTTCCAGACCACTCACAGCCTTCTAAATTCTTGAATATAATCTTCTGCTTTTCTTGGCTATTTTCATTTATTGGCATTTAGTGTGTGTTTAAAGCTCTCCAGGGTTGAAGCAGGTTTGACTACTGAGAGGTCTAGTCTCTCAAGATTCAAAAGTTTTATTGACTTTTCATATTTAAGTATAGAAACACATTCCAAAGCCAACTACATTTTCTTTTATTGTCCACATCTCTGTTCTCTCACCTTTTCCCTAGTCCCATTAATGTGAATAATCTAGAAGTGATTATATTTTTCTTCACTTAGTATGTTTAGAAACAACTGAAATAGTGATTTATTCAAACAGCATTTGTTAAGCACCTACTGTGTACAAAATACCATGCTGAGAAAGATAGTTTTAGATAAAAGAAGGTCTCTCCCTTTAGGGACCTGATAATCTAGTATAGTAGTAAGGTATCGTCGCAAATAAACAATATTGCATATTAAATGCATTAGAAAATTATTGAACAAATTAATAGGTATGGTCTGGGGAAGATTATTCCTGCTAGAGGATCAGGGAAGACTTTATGGAAGAAATAGTATTTGAAAGGGTTTTTATGTAGTTCATCAAGCATGATTTCATTTTCTCAGTGATCTGGGTAAGTCATTTTATCATTACAGAGCACTTATGAATTTTTTTAAAAAAAGCTAATCTCACTGCTTTTTTTGTTGTTTTCATTTCAGGAAAAGATGGAAGCTTGGTTGGGGTCTGTTAAAATAGCTTTAGATAAGAGAGCTCAAAAGACCAATGTCTCTATTAACACTGAAAATCTGATGAAAATATTTAGTATGGGATTAGACCTTACAAGACCATTTGAGTATCTTCTTGCTACTGGGAACCTACGCTCAAAATCAGGTGAAATTATTACTTTTTTTTTCTTAAATTATTAAAAAAAAAAAGCTGTCCTAGACTTTTGTTTTAGATGGTTATTATTACTGAAATACCTAAATGAAAACAAAAACTGCCAATACGTGAAACTGAATTCCATTTTTTTCTTCAGTTTTATTAAGTGCATATTAACTTTAACAAGATAAGTTTTTAAATCCCCTAGTTGCTTCTACATCTCTTCCTAAAGTCTTTTTTTATTTGTTTTTTAACATGATATATACTATTCTGATTTTGCTTTTTTTCATTCCACATCACTTCATAAGGCTTCTCTTTCTGGTGTTTTCTTCATATTTGTCATTTCTTATGGCATAACAAATAAAAAGAAATGATGTGAAAATTGGAGAGGATAGCTATAGTTTTGCTTATTTAAGGACAAATTATGTGATTCTGTGTTACCTAAGCACCTCAATTGCCCTTTCTTTTGTCCATTACATTAGCACTTCCACCAGAGTTCTAGTAAATCAGAAATAGATCTAGAGCAGTCATTCTTAATTTAAGGTCCAGTAAATTTTGTTTTTTGATGTTTTGATAACTATATTTCAATATACTTTGTTTCCTTTGCAATCTTAGGTATTTTATTTTATACATTTAAAAATACTATTCTGAGACATTATTAAAAACTTTATTCTGGGATCCTTATGCTTCACCAAACTGCTGGCGGAGGGGAGGGTACACAAAAATAGGTGAAGAACCCCTGATTAGCACAAGGTTTTTCCAAAGGTTGGCTACTTGATGGAAAGAGTAGTATAAGGTTTGGTTGTGCTAGAGGTTGAAACGGTTGACAAAAATATGTTAGTAGTAGTTAACATAGATAAATAAACCTGTTTAACTTTAGTGAACATAGAATTTATTTTATTATGGTAGTATATACATCTAGAGCTTTAAATAGCCTTGTTTCTTGCTTTGTTCAGGTCTTGGCATGCTGCAAGATTCTGGCCTCTGTGTGGTGGCTGACAAACTCAATTTCATACGCTACCTTTCCCATTTTCGCTGTGTACACCGAGGTGCTGCCTTTGCCAAGATGAGAACGACCACAGTACGAAAGCTGCTTCCAGAGTCCTGGGGTTTTCTTTGTCCTGTGCATACACCAGACGGAGAACCCTGTGGCCTGATGAACCACATGACTGCTATCTGTGAGATAGTCACACAGACTACCTATATATCTTCCATCCCACCTTTGCTTTGCTCCTTAGGTATGTTTCTTGCAATTAAGTGAAAGTTTTTCTCCTGCAGTGATTGTGGTAGATAATTGTTCAGCTTTTGGGAGATCAGCAAGGACATAGTTTTTCTGGAAGAATTGCTTTTTAATCTTTTTTTGCTACGAACTGTTGAAAGCACTTTGAAAATTGAAAAGGAAAGCAGGAATTAGCAATGTTAGAGATGCCCCTCTACTTTTTACAAAATTCTCTAATCAAAACCAACGAATGTTCAAAGCCTCCTTTGAAAGTGAAGACCTAAAAGCACCAATCCTTAATGCCCAAAGGCCATGCATTCTGTGTCTAGTAGGTACCTGTTTAATATCTATGCCCATTGACCTTACCAGGTATTTCATGACATGATCTAGGGAGACTCTGTCATGGTCCTTGCCAGGCTCATCTCTATTTCTAAATGGAATTGCATTCCAACTTTTCTGCCCAGGGAATCCCTGACATTCCGCCACTTCAGACACCTTTTGTTTATTTCCTAGTGCTCTTTCCCCTTCCAGTGTAGCCTATTTTGTATTTCACATGAGCCTTCCATTCCATGATGGACTTTTTACCATATTCCTTGTTACTTAGAAGCAGCTTGATCTCTTCCTCCTGTTCTGTATCCTTCTAGCTCTGTGATGTAGAGTGGCATCCAGAGGTCATTCATTCCTAAACTGCACATATGTCCCAGTATTCCAAAGCTTCATCTGTAATGTTTACATAGCAACATTTCATTTTCATAAAGACCTAAGACCTTAAGCAATTTCAGGAATCTATAAGTGAATCCAAAAGTTGAAGAAAAGAAATATGTCCCTGGGCAGTGAGCCGCAACAGTTAATAGTTTGCAGGCCCTTCAGTGACACCTGATACACTATAAAAATCTGCTTGGTATAAGAAAAAACTTAGTAGCAGAATGATCCTTAAGTGGAGTAGACTGCCTTGTTGGGAACTAGTTGCTTTACTCTTGTTGACCCTTCAAGCAAAAGCTAGATTTGTTAGTGGGGATTCTTTTTGGATTAGACAAGGTATCAACCACTGAGGTCTGTGATTCTGACCCTTTTTTCTGTTTACTGTGCTGAATGTTTTATTTAAACTATCTGTGTAGTGTTAATATTCATATAAATATTTTGCTCTGTATATCTTTTTTTTTTAATTATCAGTATTTAACTTCCTTATCAGTAAGGAAAAAATGAATAAAAAACTGAGGTTTTCACCTTTGTGATTCAGTTTGCCATCTGCAAAGTAATGGTACTCTGATTAAAGAAACACTTATTAAGGAAGACTTATAGCTTCAAATTAGTCTCAGGGTATTAATATTAAATGTCTAAAGTGTCTAAAAGTGGTGACAGAGACTATTGGAAACCCTTGTGTAGGTAGTTTTAATAACTACAAGAGTTTTGGTATGGTTGATTGTACCATATTATTGTCCTCTTTCTCCAGGGGTTACCCCGTTTGATGGGACTCCAGGTCAACCTTATAATGAATGCTACCCTGTTATGTTGAATGGTATCATGGTTGGCTGGGTGGAAAAGGATCTTGCTCCTGCCATTGCAGATTCTCTCCGGAATTTTAAGGTAATCTTAGATATGTGAATTGACTTCTCCTTTTTTTGTTTGTTTTTTGAGCTTTTCTTTACTATTTTTTTATTCATTCTGAAAAAGTGGGCCACAGAACAATCTAAAGAAATTTGAGAAAGCATAAGATGGCTAGGATCTAGAATTTCATCTGGAACCAGGTTGAAAAATATTTTCAGACAAGTAAATTGGCTGGCCACCACAGTGGGTGTCTAGCTTAACTGGTTTGAATTAGGGTATACTATCTGATCAACATGTCTTCTGTTCCCTCAGGTCTCTAATTATTGACAAACTTAAAATCTTGCTAAGAAGCTAAACAAAATAAATATTAATGACTATAATTGGGATCCAAAAACTGAGTACCCAGATCAGCTCATTTGGTCACATACAATAAATGTTAGGTTGTATACAATAAAGCAGGCCACACTCATTGCCTTAAGGGATTTGAAAAGAGAAATAAAATAGGTTTTGGGGGGACTGCCTTTATATTTTCAAATTACTCTCTTCAATTAATTCCAAGGACTTTATCCCCTTGATTATTAGGCTATTTAGAGAAATAGCACAGTAGCAGTGCCTAAAATTTTATATCCTTTGCTCGTACTATTTATACATTTAACATAAGACTAGAGAAAGTATTTTTAGCTTTCTTCAAGGATTCTATGTGAGGTGTAAGTTGTCACATATGCTTAACTTAACAATGCATTTTAGAATTAGCTACTCATTAATTGGTTCTGAGATAGGAAATTGAATTACCAGACATAGAATTCTGGAGGAATTTAGAGAACGAAAGAGGTGGTTAATGGCTTAGCCCCTCCCCTAGTTTGCCCCACTGCCCAACATCTGGGTTGAATAAGGGAGAGTACAAGAACTTACAGTTAAATTCCTTCCATTTTGATCTATATTTCTCATTTTTTCCTATATCCAGCCGCAGCTTGTCAGGGATGATTTGACATTTGCCACCAGCTGCATGGTGGTTTGCTTTTTGCTAAAATACAGAACCATCATTCATGAAATTAAAGAGGAGAGGAAAATTTTCTGATTTTCTATCTCTTGGAAATAGGTATTGGGGAAAAAACAGATCCCTCCTTGGATGGAAATAGTTCTTATCCCAATGACTGGAAAACCAAGTTTGTACCCTGGACTATTTCTTTTCACTACTCCTTGTAGAATGATACGACCTGTGCAGAATTTGGAACTGGGTAAAGAAGAACTCATTGGCACTCTGGAACAGGTAGGGTGATATACTTTTCTTGGTATCTATATAAGATGTTATCGTTTGTGTAGGCTCAGGCATCCTTTTAATTGCCCATTTGTTCCATCTGTTAAAAATATTTGATAAAAATAGTTGGAGTCATTTAACCTGAGTCTTGTCAGTTACAAAGTTGTAGATTGGTGCTTTTAGAAATTGTCTTGGGAGTGGATATAAATTGACTTTGTAATGTAATGATGAAAAAAATCTAATCAAGTGGGTTAAATGGATCCAAGTAAGTGGATTAATCTGATCTAAGAAAATTGTACTGAGAGAAAAGGAAAGGAGGAGACAGACAAGGGTAAATAACATCACAGGAAAAAGCACAAAAACCTATTACAGCAGAGGGAAAGAAGGGAGGGAGATGAGCATTGTTTGAACCTTACTGTCATCAGATTTGGCTCAAGAAGGGAATAGAAATCTAACTTGTACTATAGGTAGTAGGAGGGGAAAAGGGAAAGAAAAGGGAGGGAAGAAGTAGTAAGGGAAAAGGGGAAGAAAAAGGAGGGAGCTGGGACTGAGGGAGGCGGTGGTCAAAAGCAAAACATTAGTGAGGAAGGAAAAACATAAACGGAGAGGAGGCGGAAGGATGGAGAGAAAGACACAGAGAGTAATCATAACAGTGAATGTGATATATGAATGTAATGGAATACTATTGTGCTATATGAAATGATGAACAGGCAGACTTAGAAAAACCTGGAAAGACTTGTATGGTTTGATGCTGAGTGAAGTGAGCAGAACCAGGAGAACATTGTACACAGTAACAGCCATGTTGTGCGATGACTAATGTTGATAGACTTAACCCTTCTTAGCAATATAAGACATCTCCAAAAGCCTCATGATGGAAAATTCTATCCACATCCAAAAAAAAAACTATGGAGTTTGAATGCAGATCAAAGCATACTATTTGCTATTTTTTTTTCTTCTGTTGTGTTTTGTGTCCTCTTTCTGGTGGTTCCTCCTATTGGTTCTAATTCTTCCTTACAGCATGACTAATGTGAAAATATGTTTAATAGGAATGTATATGTATAGCCTATATCAGATTGAATGCCCTCTTGGGGTGGGAGGTAGGGAGAGAACAATTTTAAATTCAAAAGCTTACGGAAGTGATTATTGATAAATCAAAATAAATTAATTAAAAATTTTTTTCTTATCTTACCTCTTTTATACATTATCATTTAGATAGAGAGCTTATTATATTAATTTTTTTTAAAAACCAGCTCTATATATTGTTAGGCATTTCTTTAGATCTCAGCAGGAGATGAGGAGTACTGGTAAGCTTAACTTCATTTCCCAGAGTCTATGTAGTGTACATTTGCATCTGATTTCAACCAAATTAACTTAAATTTTTTCCCCCTTTTCTCATGCTTCTAAATATTATGACACCCACCATTGACTGCCATTTATTTCCTTAAAATCTAAACTTTGTTCTTTCTTTTTGGTTTCAGATCTTTATGAACATTGCTATCTTTGAGAATGAGATTGTTTCTGGGGTAACCACACACCAGGAGCTCTTTCCTCACAGCATGCTGAGCGTGGTAGCCAATTTCATTCCTTTCTCTGATCATAATCAGAGTCCTCGAAACATGTATCAGTGCCAGATGGGTAACTATCTTGTTAATTAGGGTAATTACATACTGTTTTTTAAAAACTCAGATATTTTATTTTTTCCCCAACTAACATGTAAAAGCAGTTTTTAATTACATGCTATTTTTAAAATGAAAATAAGACATTCATTAAGAAATTAGAGTCCTTTAAACCATAATCCAAAACCAGGTGTACATTTGTAGAAGCCCTAGTCTTATGTGGTGGTAGATCTGTGACTGGGTGATCTAGCTCAGTCTGTTGTCTTCAGCCCCATTAGTTGCAGTTCTCTCCTGGTTCACTTTATAGCTTGAGAAGGAAATCGATGCCGTGAGTAGTGGGGCATACCTAGTACCTGATACTGGGAGAGCCCGAGGCTGGTGGATTGCTTATGTTTGGGAGTTATGAGCAACAATGGACTAAGTCAATTGGGTATGCACACTAAGTCTGGCAATATGGTAAGCCCCTAGGAGTGAGGGCCTCCCAGACTGCCTGACAAGAGGCAAACCAGGCCAAGTTGGAAACAGCAGGTCAAAGCTTCTATGCCAATTACTAGTGGGGCCTTTGTGGCTGCTGTTGTACCACCCTGGTCAAGAGAGGATAACCCATTTAAAAAAAATAAAGAGTCAGGAGATGGAAGCCTAGTGGGAATATGGAGACTGTCTAGAACTGTCTTTAGGACTTGTCATAGAAATCTTAAAGGGATTTAGTGTGGGACAAAGAAGACTGTCTTTTTGATAATTATTACTGATGGATTTCCTAGCCACCCTGAGGATTTTTTGAAGATAATTATTTCAGAGATTTTTTTTAGTATATTAGTGAAAATTTTTCATCAGGCTCTTTTCAGAACATATAAAGATTTCTCCATGAATCTTAACTGTTGAGAAAAGCACAATTTTAAAAGTTTATTCTTGTGTCAAATGTATATTTAATTTGTCAACTATATAGATATATATTTCATTTGAAAAGGATGCATTTGCTTATTTTTAAATCATCATTGTACTGTTAGTCTTCTTTTTATTTGATATCAACAAAATTATAAAAGCTATCTTCTGCCACTTTGAGTCATTACTGAAAATACCCCAGCATGTGAGATGCTCCATGGACTCTTTGAAATCTCCCAAACTGATATTAAATAATTGGTAAATAATTTTTTTGATTATGTCCTCAATAAGGAGAAGTAGCGTGAAGTACTGGATAGAGCAATAAGGGATAAGGGAATAAAGGAAACCTGGGATCGTATCCTATCTCAGATGCAAGTTGTGTGCCCCTAGACAAGTCATTTAAGCACTATCTTCCACAATTTCCTCAACTGTAAAATAACGATCATATAGCCTGTAATTCTTGCCCATATAAGTTCATGGATATAAAGCACTTTGCAAACTTTAAAGTGTTATGAAAATGTCAGTTTTATAAAAAATACAGCAACATAGGATCTTTGAATAAGCCACCTAAGTCATATATTTTGTGAGTAGGTAGGTTATGGATCTGGATTTTTTTTTTCTTTTTCTCTATTGTCATTTTATATTGCTTGTCATTGATTTTTACATGTGGTATTTTTCCAATGTATGAAAAAAAATGCATTGGGTAGTAAAATAATAAACCTTTAGAAATATTTTGGGAATTCACAATTTTGGGTTGTTTTTTTTTCTCTAGGTAAACAAACCATGGGATTTCCACTTCTTACTTACCATGACCGATCAGATAATAAACTGTATCGTCTTCAGACTCCACAAAGCCCATTAGTGAGACCATATATGTATGATTACTATGATATGGATAACTATCCCATTGGGACAAATGCTATTGTTGCTGTCATTTCTTACACAGGATATGATATGGAAGATGCTATGGTATGTTATTGGAAAAGGAATTTCAAAAACTAAGAGTGACGGGGCTCTTTTTTTAAAAAAATTAATTTTTATTCATAGCTCTTATTTTTATGTTGCCTAGATTTCCCAATGTATTCTCCCCCCGCTCCCCCAACCTGCTGCCTTTGGAGCGATATGCTGTTGTTAAAAAAAAAAAAAGAAAGAAAGAAAAGAAAAGAAAAAGAAGGAAAAAGCTCCAGCAGTTGGCAAAACTAACATATTGGAAAAGCCTGATAGGATACATAGCTTTTTGCATCCATAGACCCCTACCTCTACAAGGAAGCAAAAGTAGGGCTTTCTCATTCTATTCTTTGGAATAGGACACTTTTCAGTTTGAGTTTTCCAAGTAAGAATCTGTGACATAGGTCACCTAAATAGGCAGGTTTCTGGCAAATCAAAAACTCCAAGCACAATGCCTTGAACACAGACCATATATTCATATATATTCTAAAATACTTTGTTTATTCCTTAAATATTCAAGGACCTAATCTGTTTTTGCTGTATTTGTTTAATATATAATGTGATTATTTTAATTGAGTGAACTGTCCTTTTCAGTATCTTGATGAGAAATGATATGAGAACAGATGTACTTAAAGGCTCTGTAATTTTGTCAGTGTGAGCATTCCCTCCTCTAGTACATAGTACAGCTGTCCATAGCCTTTCAGATATTCTGAGGATCACTACAGCCAAACAATTCATCCTTCTCCAGCCAACCTGAACATCTCCAAAGTTATCTAGGCTGGTCCTTGGACAACAAAAATGCAGACCATCGTCTTATACTCCAAGCCTTTCCAGGCTGGGAGAACCTACCACAAGTAAGGCACCAGAGTAGAATATGATAGAAAAAAGTATATTTGCATGTTCCCATTTTAAAGAAATTATTATACTTGCTTGTTTCTTTGTGGGTTATGCCTGCCCTTTCAAAATTCATCTAGTAAGCAGGTTTCTCCAATTTGGAAAGTCAAGTTCAAATTGAAAATAACAATGATACAGCATATTTCATCTTAATGAGAGTATTTTAAAGTCAAATAGAATTACCTTTAAAAGTCTTAATATGACAGTGATTTAAGCAGGTTTCAGATTTATTATTATTTTGTTTTCTTAGATTGTGAATAAAGCTTCCTGGGAAAGAGGCTTTGCTCATGGAAGTGTCTACAAGACAGAGCTCATAGATCTTTCAGAAAAAATCAAACAAGGAGATGAAAGTCTGGTATTTGGAGTCAAGCCCGGTGATCAGCGGATTCTACAGAAATTAGATGATGATGGCTTGCCATATATTGGATCTCTTCTGAAATATGGGGACCCTTTTTACAGTTACCTAAATATCAACACAGGGGAAAGCTTTGTGACATACTATAAGTAAGTTTGGATCCCTCTTTTTAAAAAATTTATTCATTTTACAGGGTCTCCTGAGAAATGTTGCTGTCTTCTACTAAAAGCTTATGTTAAAAAGTGATTGTTAGGCTTATTGCTGTGATGAACACATCTTAGCTACAGTCTCAGGTGTGGTCTTTGGTCAACCAATCTGTGCTGACTTCATTAGCCAGGATCTTTCCCAGGCATCATTTGGGAAAGGAAATCATTAAGGTCCAGCACCTACTGCCTTGAATTTTTAAGTGAATAAACTGCTACCATAGGTAAGGGTTACCTTTAGGGTTTTCATACAGATTCTGTCTCCTCAGAACCTTCTGCAGAGCTAAATTGGAAGCAACAAAAGCTAAACACTGGAGGGGGGGCGCCTTAGTACAGTGTCTGGCACATAGTAGGTGCTTAACATATGTTTATTGACTGAGTGACAGCCTTTTTTTTATTAATAACTTCCTTAAATATAAGTTTAAAAAATGCAAGATAAGCTTAAGATTTTGTTTTCTTGATCTGAATTTAATGCAGTGGATTTTTTTTAGTAATTTATTTTTTAGTTTTCAACATTCACTTCCATTAGATTTTGTTTTAAATTTTCTCCCCTTCCTTTTCCTCCCCCTTCCCCAAGACAGCATGTAATCTGATACAGGCTCTATTTATACATTCATCTTAAGCATATTTTCACATTAGTCATGATGTAAGGAAAAATTAGAACTAATGGGAGTAACCATGAGAAAGAAAAAACAACAAAAGAAAAGGAGAGCAAATGGTATGCTTCCATCTGCTTTCAGACTCCAAAGTTCTTTCTGTGGATGCAGATAGCATTTTCTATTGTGAAACTTTTGGAGATGTCTTAGATCCTTGCATTGCTGAGAAGAGCTAAGTCTGTGCACAGCATGGCTGTTACCGTGTAAAACATTCTTCCAGTTCAGCTCACTTCACTCAGCATCAGTCCATACAAGTCTTTCCAGGTTTTTCGGAATTCTGCCTGCTCATCATTTCTTATAGCACAATAGTATTCCATTACATTCATATACCACAAATTGTTCAGTCATTCCCCAACTGATGAGCATCCCCTCAATTTTCAATTCTTGCCCACCACAAAAAGAGCTGCTGTAAATATGTTTGTACATTTGGGTCCTTTTCCCATTTTTATGATCTCTTTGGGATACAGACCTAAAAGTGGTATGGCTGGGTCAAAGAGTATGCACAATTTTATTGCTCTTTGGACATAGTTCCAAATTGTTCTTTATGGCTGGATCAGTTCGCAACTCCACCAGCAATGCATTAACGTTCCAATTTTCCCACATCTTCTCTAGCATTTATAATTTTCCTGTTTTGTCATGTTAGCCAATCTGATAGGTGTGATATGGTACCTCAGAGTTGTTTTGATTTTCATTTCTCTAATCAATAGTGATTTAGAGCATTTTTTCATATAACTATAAATAGCTTTAATTTATTCCTCTGAAAACTGCCCATTCATGTCCTTTGACCACTTATCATTTGGGGACTGAGAATTTTTTTTTTAATCTTAAGTTTAGTTGGCTTCTATAACAGATTCCATAAAATAGCAGGTAGCTTTTCAGATAGCGTGATTGTTACAGACAGAATCATGAAGCTCTTCAGACGAAGCCTCAATCTGAAAACCTCAACTCATTTTCAGTTCTAAGCAAAAACTCACATAGCAATAATATCCAGAAGAGTTCTCCTTCATCCATTTTGGTATTTTGATAAGGTTAATTTTGCATTTATTGAAAATTTTCAAATCACACACACATACATCCATATATATTTTACAATAAATGTGTATATATGTGTATTCCCTTGGGGTAGTTGGAATACATGTCAACCAAGAAAAAGAGAATTTTTGATCTAATGTTTCATGGAGGAGATATTTTCCTAAATACATTATTTTGAAGAAACTAAGACCATTGAAAAAGCTAATAATAAATATAAACTTTTCTTTTTTAGAAATAAGGAAAATTGTATTGTGGATAACATCAAAGTATGTAGTAATGACTCTGGGAATGGAAAATTCAAAAGCATCTGCATCACAATGAGAATCCCCCGGAACCCAACTATTGGTGATAAATTTGCTAGTCGCCATGGACAGAAGGGAATTTTGAGTAGACTGTGGCCTGCTGAGGATATGCCTTTTACAGAAAGTGGAATGGTGCCTGACATTCTGTTCAATCCTCATGGTTTTCCATCCCGAATGACCATTGGAATGTTGATCGAGAGCATGGCAGGGAAATCTGCAGCTCTGCATGGTCTCTGCCATGATGCTACACCCTTCACTTTTTCAGAGGAGAATTCTGCCTTGGAGTACTTTGGTGAGATGTTAAAGGCTGCTGGTTACAACTTCTATGGCACAGAGAGATTATACAGTGGAATCAGTGGGGTAGAATTAGAAGCAGATATTTTCATAGGAGTTGTCTACTATCAGCGCTTACGTCACATGGTCTCAGACAAATTTCAGGTGAGGACAACTGGAGCCCGAGATAAAGTCACTAACCAGCCCATTGGAGGAAGGAATGTCCAGGGTGGAATCCGTTTTGGAGAAATGGAACGAGATGCCCTTTTAGCACATGGCACCTCCTTTCTACTTCATGATCGCCTCTTCAACTGTTCTGACCGCTCAGTGGCCCATGTGTGTGTGAAATGTGGTAGCTTGCTTTCACCACTTCTAGAGAAGCCACCACCTTCCTGGTCGGCCATGCGCAACAGAAAATATAACTGCACTGTGTGTAACCGTAGTGACACCATCGACACAGTTTCTGTTCCTTATGTTTTCCGCTATTTTGTAGCTGAATTGGCAGCTATGAATATCAAAGTCAAACTTGATGTCATTTAACTTTTCTGTTCCTCTTGTCTTGGTCTCTCAGGATTTTTGTTTCAGATATATTTTTTGCATTTAAAATGATTTTCAATAAAAAACAAGTTTTTTGAGGCGTTGGGGTTGGAGGAATTGAAATCCAGTATTTTGTCTGTGTTATTAAACATTGGTTGGGAATTTTCAGGAAGCAAAATATTATTTTGCACATAGACTAATACAGTGTTCTATAGTCAGTAGAAATTACATGGAATTTTTGTATATTTGAACTATGTTTGGTATCAAAGATGAGACCTGGGTATGACTATTGCACAGTACATTAGTCTGAGATCTCTTAAGATTGCAATGTTCTTGTTATCTGAACCATGTTCCTTATACCAGATCATTACCCATATTGGTTAAAAAAAAAATTTATTTTCTGTTACCCTTCAAAGCAAATTGATACAAAAACCTTAATGTGCTTATAAGTCATAATTTCATCCTAATTTTAGATCATGTTCCACAGCATCAGAACAGTTGAGAGAAGGGCAATACAGGCAGTTCTTCTTTAACTTAAGTAGAACTGTTTAGCAGACCTTCCCCTCTCCTTGTGGGGTTCCGCAGGGCCTGGCCTATGTAGCCAGAGTGGCTTCAGTGCCTGGGGTGGAGGACCTCTGGCATAGGGCTGTAGCATTGCTCCTACCACTGCCACCACCTGGCCAGGAGCTGGTGCCAAAGCATGGACTCACATGAGGTCCTGCTGCCCACCACTAGGGAGTCAAATTTGTGTAATTCGAATTTACATAAAGCAAGAACTGTCTACATATAGCCACGGTACTAAAGTTAGTACAACCACCTTGTTAAGTGCCTACTGTGTGCTAGGCACTAGGGATACAGACACACAACTGAAATAGTCTCTGCTCTCAAAGAGTTTACATTCTGGAGGAGAAAACAACATACACATGTGGAAGTAGGGTTAGAAGTCCAGAGAAGCAGGGCTACGCCTGTGTGGGGTCTGCAATCGATTACTCTGACAGTGAAAACTAAATTTAAAATGTCTGCTTTTAAAATTCCTAAGCAGACTGATGTGCGAAGTTTCACCTTCCATCTAGTCAGACTGACTGACTTTAGTTTGCTTTCAAGAAACTACCCTCATCCCTAGAAGCACAAGGAGACTTAATTGTCCCCTGACTGTGACCTAATGCATCTGTTTTTATGTTAAATGCCCTGGGCAATTGCAACTACATATATCATACCTTTCTTAGACATCTAGAGAAATCAAGAAAACTGTGGATGAAAAAGGAAATCTTGCTAGTCAAGTTCATATCTGAGAGAGGTAATAACTGAATTCACACAAACTAATGAAATCACCAGGAAAGAAGGTGGAGGGCACCGGTGACTGGGGGAAGGACATAGGTGATGGTCCAACAAAGGAGTCAGAATAATCAGAAGGGCAGTGCCACTTCCAGCTGCGGTTTGAACAGGGTAAAATACAGTGGAAGCATTATTTCCCTTGTTCTGGACACTGCATCTCTACATAAAGCTTAAACTCACATTTAGCTTTTTTTGACTGTTGTGTTTTCTAGTCTGATCTTTTTGGATCTTGACAGTCATCTAGCAGGTTAGGACTCTGTCCTAAGTTTGTGTTTTGTGAATTTGATAAGCGTGCCATTTATTAACCCATAATTCAAGTCTGTCTTTTAAAAGGGTCCAAATATCTCAAGCCAAGTACAGATTTCTTTTTTGGTGGGGGGGGGGGCGCACATCATTTTTTATTTATTTTTTTAACATGTGTTTTTAAAACTTTGGGTTACAAATTTTCTCCCCCCTCCCTCCCTGCCCACCGTCATTGAAAAAGCAAGCGACTTGATACAGGTTATAGATGTGCAGTCATGCAAAATACTTCCATAGTAATCATGTTGTGAAAAACTAAGTATATTTCCCTTCATCCTATCCTACCCCCTATTTATTCTATTCTCTCTTTTGACCCTGTCCCTCCTCAGAAGTGTTTGCTTCTCTCCTCCCCCAATCTGCCCTCCCATCTATCATCCCCCTGCTTTCTTGTCTCCTTCCGCCCTTTTCTTCCTGTAGGTTAAGATAGATTTCCATACCCAATTGTGTATGTTATTCCCTCCTTAAGCCAAGTCCTATGAGAATAAGATTCACTCATTCCCTCTCACCTTCCCCCATTTCCCCTCCACTGTAAAAGCCTTTTCTTGTCTCTTTCATGTGAGATAATTTACCCCATTCTACTTCTCCCTTTCTCCTCCCAGTATAATCCTCTCTCACCCCTTAATTTTATTTTCCAGGCATCACCCCTTCAACTCGCCCTGTGCCCTCTATCAGTATCTATCTATGCCTATATATATGTATATATATATGCATACATGCATAAAACTTTTTTCTCTCCCACTATCCTAATACAAAAGACTCATGAGTTATAGATCTCATCTTTCCATGCAGGAATGTAAACAGTTCAACCTTAATAAGTCTCTTATGATTTCTCTTTCCTGTTTAACTCTTCATTTTCCACTTGAGTCTTGTATTTGAAAGTCAGATTTTCTATTCAGCTCTGGTCTTTTCATCAAGAATTCTTGAAAGTCCCCTATTTCACTGAAGGACTATTTTTTACCCTGAAGGATTATACTCAGTTTTGCTGGGTAGGTGATTCTTGGTTGTAATACTGCCTCCTTTGCCCTCTGGAATATTATATTCCATGCCCTCCAATCCCTTAATGTAGAAGCTGCTAAATCTTGTGTTATCCTGATTGTATTTCCACAATACTTGAATTGTTTCTTTCTGGCTGCTTGCGGTATTTTCTCCTTGACCAGGGAATTCTGGAATTTGGCTACAATATTCCTAGGAGTTTTCCTTTGGGGATCTCTTTCAGGAGGTGATTGGTGGATTCTTTCAATTTCTATTTTGTACTCTGGTTCTGAAATATCAGGGCAGTTTTCCTTGATAATTTCTTGAAAGATGATGTCTAGGCTCTTTTTTTGACCATGGCTTTCAGATAGTCCAGTTATTTTTAAATTCTCTCTCTTAGATCTATTTTCCAGGTCAATTGTTTTTCCAGTGAGATATTTCACATTCTCTTCTATTTTTTCATTCTTTTGGATTAGTTTTACAATGCCTTGATTTCTCATAAAAGTCACTAGCTTCCAAATGCTCCATTCTAATTTTTAAGGAAGTATTTTTCTTCAGTAAGCTTTTGGACTTCCTTTTCCATTTGGCCAATTTTGATTTTTAGGGCATTCTTTTCATTGGCTTTTTGGATCTCTTTTGCCATTTGGGTTAGGCTATTTTTTAAGGTGTTATTTTCTTCAGTATTTTTGGGGGGCTTCTTTAGCAAGCTGTTGACTTGTTTTTCATGATTTTCTTGCATCACTCTCAGTTTTTCCTCCACTTCTCTTACTTGATTCTCAAAATCCTTTTTGAGCTCTACCATGGCCTGGGACCAATTCATATTTTTCTTGGAGACCACCTTGCTCATGATCCCAACCAATTACTTGAGTTATAAACTCTTTGTTAAGGTAAGGGTCTATTTCCAGTGTGGAGAATGTACTGTCCCAAACTTCAGGGGTTTTGTGCAGCTGTTTTCAGAGATACTTCTAGGGACCTGTAAGTTTTCAGTTTTTCCAAGGTGCTATGATCAAGGGTGAGGTGCTTACTCCTTTCCTGACCTGTGCTGTGGTCTATGAGTGACCACAAGCACTCTTTTGTGCCTTGGAACTGTGAGGATTTCCTCTCCACCACCACTACAAGCTCCACCTCGCCAGTGTTCCTTCTTGCCCCAGGACCGCCACCCAGAACTGTGACCCAGATCTAAGCAGGGGGACAGCTAAGTGGCTCAATGGATAGAGCACTGGACCTGAAGTCTGGAGGACCTGAGTTCAAATCCGGCTTCAGACCAAACACTTATCACTTACTAGCTGTGTGACCCTAGGCAAGTCACTTAACCCCAGTTGCCTGAAAAAAAAAAAACAAAAAAAAACAGATCTAAGCAGGGGAAAAGCAAGACAATCCTGCACCAGCAGAGAGATCCCTGCGGATTGCCTCTGATCAGCCACTCGATTGCCCGTCAGTCTGTGGGCCGGAAGCTCAGGAAGCAGCCACCATCCCGGGGCTGCAACTGGGACTTGGGGGCTGGGACCCCGCGCTTCTCTCTCACTGCAGACACAGATTTCTCCCACTGACCTTCTAAGTTGTCTTTGGCATTCGTGGGTTGAGAGTTTTGGAATCCACCATAGTTGCCTGTGATTCAGTCCTCTGAGGCTTGCTCCAGGTTCACTGAGGCCTGTGTGCCCACGCTGAACTGCATTCCTCTCCCAGTCCAGCATGGTAATACCTTTCTGATCAACCATCCAGGTTGTCTTAGGCTGGAAATTTGTTTTACTTTGTCTTTTTGTGGGTTCTGCTGCTTTAGAATTTGTTTGGAGTCATTTTTTATAGGTATTTGGAGGGGTTTGGGGGAGAGCTCAAGCAAGTCACTGCTTTTACTCCACCATCTTGGCCAACACCCAAATACAAATTTCTGAGGTACTCCACTCCAACCCTCCCAGTGGACATCAAACCATTAATGTTGACTCTGGATCTGGCTTCAACCAGCAAGAAAACCTATACCTTTTTAATGACTAGGTTGATGAAGAGAATGGTTCTCTGGTTCTTTATGTGATTTTTTCAAATTTTTAGAACTTAAAGAGACATTAGAACTAAGGGAATTGACAAGAATAATATGTGTAATTCTATGATAACCAGTTGCATTTCCATTTTGGGTCCATAAAGGAAACAGGCATAATACTTGCCAATGGGGCACTGTCAAGTTCTGCAGGAAATGCCTCATTTTCTTACTATGATCAATCTAATAGGCTTCTCTAAGTGCCAGAACATGAGTGTTTTTTTTTTTTAGTTGAAGTCATAATTTATGAGTGTGTGTTTTATCTTAATAGGAAAATTATCACTTGGAATCCTAAGATGCAAAGTTATTTTTGGTTCATTTTTTTCTCATCTTGAATTTACACCTATAGGCAGTTGGTGCCAAGATGGCTGAGTAGAAGGAAACAGTGCAGCTCAGCTCCATCTCCCTGAACCCCTCCTTCCACCACCACCCCCATAAGTGACTAAATGGACCACCATGTCTGCCCCCTTGGTATGGTGGCTCTGAATGAGACTGAGAGGAAGACAGGGACAAGGGAAGGAAAACTTAGCTACCAGGATGAAATAAAGGGTTTCACATTCCAGCTCGAAAGAAAAGGGCCTCAACAGAGGTTGTTAGGAAGAAAAGGACTGTTGTATGATTGCTCAGTCCAATACCCAGAGGAGAGGAAACCTTGGAGGGTGAAGAAACAGGCCTTAGTGTAATCCTCAGAGAAAGGGGTCCCTTGGACTCACCTGCAGGACGAAGGAAAGAGCCTTGGCATGATCCCTAAAGGAAGGGGGACCTTGGACTCCAGGGAGAAGCAAAGGCCCTGAACAAGGTTACTTGCTTAGAAGAAAGAGTCCGAAAAACTGATCAAGGAGAAATAGTTTAAGAATCATCTGAAAGCCATGACTAATAAGAGATTGGATATCATATATCAAGAAATCATGAAAGAAAACTGCCTAGACCTATTATAACAAGAGGACAACTTGAAAACAGAATCCATAGGCCATCTGAAAAAAAAATCTCAAAATTAAAACTTCCAGGAACATCATAGACAAAATGCAGCACTTTGAAGTCATGAAAAAGGCAGCATTACAGTCAAGAGAAAACAAAACAAAACTAAAAAACCAGTCAGGGTCTCAAAACATTTGGTAACCACCACCATAAAGGATCTGAGAACTTAGAACCATATTCTAGAAGGCAAAAAGATAGGCTTAAAATTAAGGATAACTTGTCCATGAGAACTGATGATTATCCTGCAAGAGGGAAAAAATGAATCTTCTATGAAATAGAGGACTTCTAAGTATTCCTGATGAAAAGTTCAGAGTGCAGTAGAAACTTTGAAATTCATTCAAATACTGGAGTCAAGAGAAACAAAAGGAAATCTAAGTAATTAGAAAAGACTTATAAGGATGAACTGTTTATATTCTATTTGGGGGTGGGAGGAAATGATACAGGAAGCCCTTTGGAAACTTAATGACAGGGATCAGGGAAGTCAAATGAGACAAAAGGTCTGAGACTGGGAGTGATTTTATGTCTTGGTGATGTTTAAAGGATAGGGTCCTAATCAAGTCATAGGCAAACAATGAAGAGAAACTTGTCATCTCTTAGGAAAAAAGCACCCTTAAGAGAGTGGGTAAGGAGGAAAGGAAGAGGAAATTTTGTTTCAGTGATGGGAGGGAGTACCACTAATGAATGCTCCTATGGGAGAAGAGAGGTATCCTATAAAAGGAAATGGAAACCTTACAATGAGTATCATCTGCAGGGATTTGTTACTTAGACCACTCATCCTGTCTCAGAAGGAGAATCAGAGCTCCATGGAGCAACTGAAACCTAGAAAAGTGGGAAGGCATGGACCTAGGGAAGAGAAAATCAAGTTAAATGGTGGAGGGGGTGGTGATAAAAGGTCAATAATAAATTGCAGAGACATAGGAAGATTTCTGCCATGAGGCAATATCCTTTATTACCTGCAGGAATCAGTATTTTTAAGAGTGAGGCACAGTAGAATAAGAGGTGATGGGGCAAGATCTATAAAGCAATAATAAATTTTCACAAAGGAAGAACTAATAAGCAAAACTTCAAAACCAAAGAAAGGGATAGTAAATGGATTGGCAGCTGGGGTGGCTCTGGGGAGGAAAACAGCCAGTCAGAACAGGGCCACTCTAAAACAGATTAAGCTACAATTCAAGAGACAGTACTGTGTTTACAAAAGGGGAAGGGACATCGTAATTTGGAAAAATAAACTATGAGACAAATGGAAGAAAAACATAAACCTAACTCTCCTAAACTTTAAATGTAAATGGGTTGAACAATTCAATAAAATGAAAGACAGAATGGATAAGGAAACAAGACCCCATAATTTGTTGCTTACATGAAACACATATTAAAAAACAGACATGCATACTATAAAAATGAAGAGCTGAGGGAAAATTTACTATTCATCAAGAAAATACTTTTAAAAGTCATGCTGATAAAGCAAAAACAAACATTCAAAATATAAAAAGGGATAAACATGGAAACTACATTATGCTGAAAGTAGAGATAACAAACCAATATCAATATGAAGTTTATATGCTCCAGATGCCCCAACTAAATTTATAAAGGAAACATGAACTATACTACAAAAAGTCAGAGTAACAAAATTGTGACTGGAGACTGCTACATCCCTCAGTTTTGTATTAGCCTAATAGAAAAATAAACAATTGGACAAATTGCTGGAGAACTAGAGCCTAAAGACTTATGATGCTTTCAGAATGGAAATGCAAAAGAACGTCGATATTTCTCAGCACCACATGGAAGTTTTACAAACGCTCACCACTTATTAAGGCACAGAGATATTTGCAAATAAATGGAAAATAGCAGAAATAGTAAAATAACGTTCCTCACAAACCATAACCAGTTCAGGAACCAAAATGAACTCAAATGGAGACTAAATTAAATCCTAAATTTTTTATATGTATATTCAGTTCTCTTTAAATATTTTGTTAATGTGTGCCTGTAGGGATGTGATTTCCCTCTTGAGAACTGCTTTGGCAGCATCTCAGAAATTTTGGTATGTGATTTAATCATAATTTTCCTCATATAATTATTGTTTCTGATAATTATTGTACAGAGAAGGATATTTTTTCAAATTAGAGGAGAAATAGATAAACTGGAAGCCAAAAAAAATTGGAAATGATACTAAAAACTGATTCTTTGAAAAGACAAAATTGACAAACCTTTATTCAATCTCATTAAAAAGACAACAAAAAAACTTTCTTCCTTCACAACATGACTCATATGGAAATAGGTTTTACATGACTGCACATATATAACCTATCTCAAATTGCTTACTGTCTTAGAGAAGGGGGAGGAGGGAGGTAGAAAATTTGGAACTCAAAATCTTATAAAAATTAAATGTTAAAAATTGTCTTTACATGTAATTGAAAAAAATAAAATACTAATCAAGCTCCCTCCCTCCCAAAAAAATGGCAGCAGAAAATCCAACCAAAAATATTTTGTTGTTGTTCAGTCAAGTCCAACTCTTTGTGACCCCATATGGGGTTTCTTGGCAAAGATACTGAAGTGGTTTGCCATTTCCTTCTCCCAGCTCATTTTACCGATGAGGCAAACAGTGTTAAGTGACTTGCCCAGGGTCACACAGTTAGTAAATGTCTGAGGCCAGATTTGAACTCAGGAAAATGAGTCTCCCTGACTGCAAGACTCTAGCCATGCTAGCTATTGTGCCACCTAGCTGCCTTAGTATGTGTCTAGACTATTGCTAGGCTAGCTAGTTAGACCATAATTGACAGAAGTGAATCCCTATTTGAACACTGATTTCCCTACCTATGTATCAGGAAGTTCCTATGTACCTGATATTGGTTAGTCAGCTACAATTAGGCAAGGATTATAAGGCTTTACTAATCATTATCAGTTTAGCAAATTTCTTCTAACTCAGTGTTAACAAAACCTATTAATCATGATGCCCTTGAGATTGTTGGGTGGGCCAAAGGAGGGAGTACAAGCTACCCGCTAATTGGCTGCCCTGAAGGTCCCCCTGCCACTTGGTCCCTCTGAATCAACATAACAACAATCAGATTTATAAGGGCATAAACCCAGAGATCTGGGTTCTCAATCAGGATGTGTATCCCATTGTTATGCCCACACCATGCCCACCACCTATACTGCCAGTGAGACTCTAGGGCTGGAGCCAATAAGGATGCATGTCTGTGGCTAATGAAATACCTAACTTGGAATCATTTGAGTACTTGTGTTCCTTCTCAGTATCTCACGCACCATCTCCTCACAGCTGAACGGATTATATATGGCACTCATTTAATGTTGTCTGTGTATTCTGATTTTAAAGGGGTGAGGTGGGAGGTAGGGGTAGGGGGAGGCCATTCAACCGTTTGCTCATTTTAAATAATATATCTCCAAGTTAAAATATACAGAGCAATATGCAAATCTACTATCATTTATAATGCCTATTTTACACAGTGAAGAACTACTTCTAGCAAAATCTGGAATTTGGAGTAAAATTAAGAACGAGTTTCTTCAGTTTATAATGAGGCTCAACATGACAAGATAGGCCAGTGATGTAGTGATCCATCCATCTGAAGTAATTTTTCTGTCCACAGATCCTCACTTAACTGAAGCAGACTTAAACAACCATGTTTCTGATCTTAACACAGCTTCTGGACCTACTCTTTTGAACAGTAGTAATTGTTTGGCAAAAAGTATTCACACTTAGCAGTAAGGACCTAAATCTCAAGAGTAACATCTTTGTGGTACCTCAGGTGTTACCAGCCACAGACTGAAACACTATCAGTAATTTTTACAAGTTACTGAAATAAGAAGGACTCGAGTTTAAATGTCCAGTTTTTCCTTAAATCTGGCACACAGATACCATTACAAAAGGATCAGGACTCTGTAAGAAACAACACGCAAGAGACGTAAATGTATAATCAGAATTAAAAGAAACAGGGTGTGCATGTTAACATCCATTTAGACAATGGGAATCTTGTTCCATCATCTTGGATCTAGCAGATTACTTCATCAAAATCATCTACTTCTGGAAAATATTTTCTTCTGGTAATTCTGAGTCAAGGAGGAGTCTGTCTTAGACCACTGTTCACAAACTATCCAGCTTAGATCACATACACTGAGAAATATGTTTCTGTGAATCAACACCTTAGGGCCTTTCACTGCAATGTCAATTGTTGAACAGTGCCTGGAATCGGGCCTTTTCACCTTGTTTCTAGTGACTATTTGTAGAGGTAGTTTTTCTAGTAGATCCACATGCCAGGTTCCAGATCATGCAATGCCCTTTCAGTGGGTATCTCCTTATTTTCCAATCAAATACACTCTTTTTTAATTTCTTTGGCTTCTCCAGCTACATTCAGTTTGTAATTTCTTTGACTTCTTCAACACACCCCCACAATGGGCACCTCCCTGCCCCTTTTCAGCTTTTTTGTGGGTGTTCTTCCTGCATTAGACTATAAGCTCCTTGAAGGAGGAGCTTATATTTTTAATATTTGTATCATCATATTTAGCACAGTGTCTGGCATATAGTAGACATTTATTGACTACTCAGTGTTTCCCTAGGTAATACTATTCAAACATGCTAGTGATAGGATGTAGTATAATTTAATAGGGCTTTACAAAACTTAATCATATTGACCTTCTAGTTATTATTTCACATGATCAAAGCCAGTGCAAACTTAATGCTGTTAACTTATCAACAAACTCATCTAACTTACCTACAAACTCATCTAAAATTTTGAGAGTTTCAGTTTTCCCATGCCATTTGTTCTTTCTATCTTGCCTGAGCCCTTTGGGTGATATAAATGATGCAGTTTATAGGTTAGGGGAAGAATCTTTAAAAGGATCCTTGATGATCTGACCTGTAAAATAGGTCCTGCTGGCATTTAGTATTATCAGATAGTGGTCAAACAGGAAAATATGATTTAAAAGTTTCTTGATTGCTCTCAAAACAATTCAAAGGACCATAGGTGCTATCATTGTCCCCACTTTATAAATGAGGAAACTGAGGCAAAAAGAAGTTAAGTGATTTGCCCAGGGCCACACAGCTAGCAAATATCTGATGCCAGATTCGACCTGAGGTCTTCCTGACTCTAGGTCCAGAATACTATCCATTGTGCCACCTGGCTGCCATGATAGTTCAATCAAAACCAGAAAAGCACTGGTTCCAGTTTGCCTCGATAGTTTAACATACTGCATGTAAACCCTTATGGCAAAAGGCAACTGGGACCCACTGGGCCAAAGTTGACCCAAAGATGTAATTTGATATCTATCAATTAAGTTATAATTTGTCCAGTTAGATTACATAGACTTCATAATCAGTAGTCAGACAATTCATTACATAAACCACTTCTGTATTATATAAGCAAACTTTTAAGCCATCCCCCTATTTGCTTATGAGTGTGTCTGTGTTTGGGTGAGTGGGTCTTAGTTCCTCTGTAAACCAGTTTGCTAGTTATCCTAATTTCAGGTTAGAATTCACAAGGCTCCACACATATATTCTTAGAGCTCCTTCTTTCATGATTTTACTAAGACCAAAAATTTAGAATGTCTGGCAAATTCTCACAGAATTTCTCATAGACAGTGAGATTTCCCACATTTTTGTACTTTTCCAAAATACCAAGTTAACTTTTTTTTTAACACATCAGAATATACACATTTAAATACTTAAAATAGTTCTTAACCAGAAGAGCTCTTTCTTCCAGGTAAAAGTCTCTAATAAGTAACAGTTCAGTACTCTACCCAGTGATTTCCTAAAATCACAGTGCAAGAAATTAGAGACATTACATAACATAAAACAATACTTCAGAGTTGTTTTAATTTGCATTTCTCTAACTGATAGATTTAGAGTAATTTTATATGACTAGTTTTGATTTCTTCATCTGAAAATTGCCTGTTCATATCCTTTAACCATTTATAAATTGGGGAATGACATGCATTCTTATATATTTGACTGGGTTCTCTATACATTTGAGAGATGAGACCTTTATCAGAGATACTTGCCATAAAATTTTTTCCCCCAGTTTTCTGCTTTCCTTCTAATCTTGGCTGCATTGGTTTTGTTTGCGCAAAACCTTTTTAATTTAATGTAATCAAAATTATCCATTTTATATCCCATAATGCTATCTATCTCATTTGGTTCTAAATTCTTCCTTTATCCATAGATCTGAAAGGTAAACTATTCTAAGCTGTCATAATTTGCTTATGATATCATCCTTTAGGTTTAAATCATGTACCCATTTTGACCTTATCTTAGTCTATGGTGTGAGTTGTTGGTCTATACCTAGTTTATACCAATCTGCTTTCCACTTTTTCCAGCAGTTTTTATAGAATAGTTTTTGTCCCAAAAGCTGGGATCTTTGCATTTATCAAACACTAGAATACTATGGTCATTACCTACTGTGTATTGTGTACATAATATATTTCACAGATCCTTCACTCTGTTTTTAGCCAGTACCAGATTATTTTAACAATTACTTTATAATACAATTTGAGATGTGGCATGGTAGGCCACATCCCTTCAAACTTTTTTTTTTCATTAATTCCCTTGATATTCTTAATCTTTTGTCCTTCTAAATGAATTTCGTTGTTTTTTTCTAGCTCTATAATTTTTTGGTAGTTTGGTATGACACTAAATAAGCAAATTGATTTAAGTAGAATTATCATTTTTATTATATTGGCTTGGCCTACCCATGAGCAATGAACATTTTTCCAAGCGTTCAGATCTGACTTTATTTGTGTGAAAAGTGTTTTGTAATTCTGTTCATATTGTTCCTTGGTTTGTCTTGAAAGATAGACTCCCAAGTATTTTATATTGTGTACAGTTATTCTAAATTGGATTTTTCTTTCTATCTCTTGCTGCCGGACTTTGTTGTCAATATATAGAAATGCTGAAGATTTGTGTGGGTTTATTTTATATCCTGCAACTTTGCTAAAGTTATTGTTTCAATTAGTTTTTTTTACTTTATTCTCTAGGATTCTCCAAGTATACCATCATATCATCTGCAAAGTTTGCTTCCTCATTGCCTGATCTAATACCTTCAATTTCTTTTTCTTCTCTTATTGCTATAACTGTATTTCTAGTATAATATTAAATAATAGTGGCAACAATGGACATCCTTGCTTCACCTATGATCTTATCAGGAAGGCTTTTAGCTTATCCCCATTACAGATAATGCTTACTGATGGTTTTAGATAAATGCTACTTATCATTTCAAGGAAAGCTCCATTTATTCCTATACTTTCTAGTGTTTTTAATAGGAATGAATGTTGTATTTTGTCAAAAAGCTTTTTCTGCATCTATTGAGATAATTATGTTATTTTTGTTGGTTTTGTTATTGATATGGTTAATTATTCTTATAGTTTTCCTAATATCAAACCAGCCCTACATTCCTAGTATAAATCCCACCTGGTCATGGTATATGATCTTTGTGATATATTGCTGTAATCTCCTTGTTAGTATTTTATTTAAACTTTTTGCATCAATATTCATTATGGAAATTTGTCTATAGTTTTCTTCTCTGTTTTTGTTCTTCCTGGTTTAGGTATCAGCACCATATTTGTGTTGTAAAAGGAATTTGGTAGGACCCCTTCTTTGCCTATTTTCCAAATATTGTTGGAATTAATTGTTCTTTAAATGTTTGGTATAATTTACTTGTGAATCTCTCTGGTCCTGGGAATTTTTTCTTAGGGAACTCATTGATGGCTTGCTCGATTTCTTTTTTTTTTCTTTTTTTTTCTTTTTTATTTTTTTAGGCAATTGGAGTTAAGTGACTTGCCCAAGGTCACGCAGCTAGTAAGTGTCAAGTGTTTGGTCTGAGGCCAGATGTGAACTCAGGTCCTCCTGACTTCAGGGCTGGTGCTCTATCCACTGCGCCACCTAGCTGCCCCTCAATTTCTTTTCCTAAGATGGGGTTATATTCTATCTCCTCTTCTGTTAATCTAAGCAATTTATATTTTTTGACTTTTTTATTAATTTATTTTAATTTATCAGCAATCACTTCCATAAGCTTTTGAGTTTTAAATTTTTCTCCCCCACTCCCCAAGATGGCGTGCAATCTGATATAGGCTATACCTATACATTCCTATTAAACATATTTTCACATTAGTCATGTTGTAAGGAAGAATTAGAACCAATAGGAGGAACCTCAAGAAAGAAAAAACAAAGCAGAAGAAAAAAATAGCAAGCAGTATGCTTCAATCTTCATTCAAATTCCATAGTTCTTTCTTTGTATGTGGATAGCATTTTCCATCATGAGACCTTTGGAGATGTCTTAGATTCTTGCATTGCTGAGAAGGGCTAAGTCTATCAACATTAGTCATCACACAACACGGCTGTTACTGTGTACAACATTCTCCTGGTTCTGCTCACTTCACTCAGCATCAATCCATACAAATCTTTCCAGGTTTTTCTGAAGTCTGCCTGCTCATCATTTCTCATAGCACAATAGTATTCCATTACTTTCATATACCACAACTTGTTCAGCCATTCCCCAATTGATGGGTATTCCCTCAATTTCCAATTCTTTGCCACCACAAAAAGAGCTACTATATTTTTATACATGTGGGTCCTTTTCCCAAGCAATTTATATTTTTGCACATATTCATGCATTTCAATTAGCTTGTCAGATTTAATGACATATAATTGAGCAAAATAGCTCCTAATGATTGCTTTAATTTCTTCCTCATTGATGGTGAATTCATTCTTTTCATTTTTGATACATGTAATTTGTTTTTTTAAGCAAATTAGCCAATAGTTTGTCTGTTTTTATTGTTTTTCCCCATAAAACCAGCTCCTAGTTTTATTTATTAGTAAAAGGCTTCCTTACTTTCAATTTTATTAATCTTTCCTTTGATGTTCAGGATTTCCAATTTGGTGTTTAATTGAGGATTTTTAACTTGTTCTTTTTCTAAATTTTTTAGTTGCATGCCCAATTCATTGATTTACTCTTCATTTTATTGATGTAAGTATTCAGAGATATAAATTTTCCCCTCACTACCACTTTGGCTTCATCCCATAAATTTTGGTATGTTGTTTCATTGTCATCATTCTCTTTAATGAAATTGATTGTTTCTATGATTTGTTCTTTAACTCATTCATTCTTGGGGATTAGATTATTTAGTTTTCAATTAATTTTTAATCTGCATTTCCACAGCCCTTTATTGAATGTAATTTTTATTGAGTTATGATCTGAAAAGGATGCATTTAATATTTCTGCTTTTCTGAATTTGATTGTGAGGTTTTTATGCCCTAATACATGGTCAATTTTTGTGTAAGTGCCATGTATTGTTGAGAAAAAGGTATATTTCTGGGGCAGCTAGATGGCGCAGTGGATAGAGCACCAGTCCTGAAGTCAGGATGACCTGAGTTCAAATCTGGCCTCAGACCAAACACTTGACACTTACTAGCTGTGTGACCCTAGGCAAGTCACTTGACCCTAATTGCCCCCGCCCAAAAAATGTATATTTCTTTCTATTCCAGTTCAATTTTTTCCAGAAGGCAATCATATCTAACTTTTCTAGAATTCTAGTTATCTCCTTATCTTCCTTCTTATTTATGTTTTGGTTAGATTTGTCTAGTTCTGGGAGAAGAAAGTTGAGGTCCCCCACTAGTATAGTTTTACTGTCTATTTCCTCCTGTAACTCATTTAACTTTTCCTTTCAGAATTTGGATACTATACCATTTGGTGCATATGTGTTTAGTATTGATTTTACTTCATTGTCTATGGTACCTTTTAGTAAGATGTAGTTCCTTGTTTATCTCTTTTAATTAGATCTTTTTTTTTTTTACTTTTTGTGAGATCATGCTACCTCTATTTTTTTTTTACTTCAGCTGAAACATAATAGATTCTGTTCCATCCCCTTACCTTTACACTGTGTATGTCTCTCTGCTTCAAGTGTTTCTTGTAAACAACATATTGTAGGATTCTGTTTTTTAATCCACTCTGCTATCTGCTTCCATTTTATGTGTGAATTCACCCCATTCACATTCATAGTTATGATTGCTAACTGTGTGTTTTTCTCCATCCTAGTCTTTATTTGTTTATCCTTCTCTCTCTTTCTCCTTTCACCCTCTCCCTCCTCACAAGAGGTTTGCTTTTGACCACTGCCTCTCCAAATCCACTTTCCCCTTCTATCAGCTTCCCTCCCTCCTTTTCTCATCCCCCTCACCTTCTACTTCCCTGGAGAGTAAGATAGATATCTATGTCCAGCTGAGTGTGTGTTATTTCCTCTTTCAGCCAATCCTTTGAGAGTGAGGTTCGACCTTTGCCTGCTCCCCCACCCAATATTCCTCTCCACTGTAAAGGCTCTTTGGCGCTTCTTTTATGTGAGATAAGTGACCCCATTCTACCTCTCCCCTCCTCCTTCTCCCAGCGCATCCCTTTTTTCTCACCCATTTTGTTTTTTTGGATATCATCCCATCATACTCACACCCATTTCTTCTGCCTATGCATACTCCTTCTGACTGCTCTAGTAATAATAAAGTTCTTAGGAGTTACAAGTATCTTCTCATGTAGGAATGTAAACAGTTTAACCTTATTGAATCCCTTATGATTTCTCTTTCCCATTTACCTTTTTATGCTTCTGTGGAGTCTTGTATTTGAAAATCAAAATTTCTATCCATCTCTGGTCTTTTCATCAGAAATACCTCAAAGTTCTCTATTTCATTAAATTTCCATTTTCCCCCTGAAAGGATTATACTCAGTTTTGCTGGGTAGGAGATTCTTGGTGGTTATCCTAGCTTCTTTGCCCTCTAGAATATCATATTCCAAGTCCTCCACTCTTTCAAAAAAGTAGCTGCTAAATCCTGTGTTATCCTGATTGTGGCTCCATGATATTTGAATCATTTCTTTCTGGCTGCCTGCAGTATTTTCTCCTTGACCTGGGAGCTCTGGAATTTGGTTATAATATTCCTGGGAATTTTCATTTTGGGATCTCTTTCAGAAAGTAATTGGTGGATTCTTTCAATTTCTATTTTGCCCTTTGGTTCTAGGCTACCAGAGCAATTTTCCTTAATAATTTCTTGAAATATGATGTCTAGGCTCTTTTTTTTATCATGATTTTCAGGTAATCCAGTCATTTTTAAATGATCTCTCCTTGATCTGTTTTTGAGGTCCATTGCTTTTCCAATAAGATAACTCACATTTTCTTCTATTTTTTTTCCTTCTTTTGAATTTGTATTAATTGCTTCTTGATGTCTGATGGAGTCATTACCTTCCAATAGCAAAATTCCAATTTTTAACGAATTATTTCCCTCAGTGAGCTTTTGTAGTTCCTTTTTCATCTGGCCAATTCTACTTTTTAAGGAGGTGTTTTCTTCATTGAATTTTTATACATCTTGGAGATATTGTGGATTCAGTTCCAGACAACCACAATAAAGCGAATATCACAATAAAGCAATTCACACATTTTTTTGGTTTCCCAGTATATATAAAAGTTATGCTTATACTTCACTGCAGTCTACTAAGTGTGCAACTATATTATGTCTAAAAAATCTACATACCTTAATTTAAAAAATACTTTATTGCTAAAAAATACTAACCATCAACTAAACCTTTAGCAAGTCATAATCTTTTTGCTGATGGAGTGTCTTGCCTCAAGGTTGATGGCTGATGACTGATCAAGGTGGTGGTTGCTGAAGGCTGAGATGGCTGTGGCAATTTTAAAAAAATAAGATAGCATTGAAGTTTTGTCTTATCAATTGACTCTTCCTTTCACTTGAATGCTTACAGGCTGCTATAGGGTTATAAGTAGAATAATTTCAGTGTTGTTGTGTCTCAGTATTGGAATGGGGAGGCCCAAGGAGGAGAGAGATGAGACAGTGGCCAGTCAATATAGCAGTCAGAACACACACATTAATCAATTAAGTTCACAATCTTATATGAGTGAGGTTCATGGCATCCCAAAACAATTACAATAGTAACATCAAAAATCACTAATCACAGATCACCATAACAGATATAATAATAAAGTTTGGAATTTTGCAAGAATTATCAAAATGTGACACAGAGACATGATGTGAGCAAATGCTGTTATAAAAACAGTGCCAACAGACTTGCTCGACACAGGGTTGCTACAGACTTTCAATTTGTAAAATGCAAAAACTAAAAACAAAACCCACAATATCTGCAAAGTACAATAAAGCAAAGTTCAATAACATGAGGAATACTGTATGTGGAGGGGAACAAGGTGTAAAAAGAAAATAAGGAAGGAAAGGGCCAGGTTATGGAGAGTTTTAAAAGTCTAACAGAAGGTTTTATATTTGATCCTGGAGATAACAGGGAGCCACAGGAGCTTAAGTGTGACATGGTCCAACTTGTATTTTAAGAAGATCAATTTGAAAGCAGAAGGAGGATAGACCAGCGTGGGGAGAGTCTTGCAGTAGGAAGACCAAACAGAAGGCTATTACAGTCCAGGTATCAGGTGATGAGGACCTGCATCAGGATAGTGGTAGTGGCAGAGGAAAGGAGAGGGTATATGTTATAAAAGTAGAAACACAGGACTTGACAACTAATTAGTTATGAGGCGTGAGAGAGAAGAGTAGATGACATCTAGGTTGCCAGTCTATGAGGATAGTGATATATTTGACAATAATAGTTTCTATTTTAAGCCATTCTAAGGAGCTGTGCCCCCAAAACAGATTAAGCTATTTCAGCATATATAAAAAAAAAAAACATTCAAACCATACCATTATAAATTTAAAAGTCTACATTAAACATTAAACTTCAGTCACAAATACAGTCTCTTTAAAGTTTCCATTGCCATAAATTTCTACACATGGGGAAACTCCTTCCTTCTTATCTGTCTCTCTTTTCTTCTTTTAACTTGGTTAGAAATAGGAACACAAAGAACATGATATCCTTTGAAAGTTTTTGAAACTTTTAGCTCAAAAGCTTTCACTCTTTTTACCTTTTTTCCCCTTGGCTGATCATATCACAGGATAAAAATTCCAAGACTAAGACTACAAACAGTGCTGATTGTATATGCTATACTATACATAAAACAAACACTGCTTTTCTCTTTCCTTAGACTGTCAAGGCAAAAAAAAATTTTTTTCCATGGTTCTAAACTCTCCTATCAGGGAGCAGGACAGTCATTCAGACAACAGCAAACAAAGAAATTGCCTCAACTCCAACATCTTCAAAGAAAAATCAAATGCTTAAAAGAAAAATCCTGGAGGAAGTCTGGCCAGCTTAAAAAACTTTTGTCATTTTTGCTGATTTTATACCATGAATTTTGAATCCATTGTTTATTGTCCATTTTTGAGGCCTCTGGAAGTAGCATCACATAATTGTGAATATACCCAAGACCTTGTCTATCCCCAGGATAGACTGGGACCCACTGACTGCTTTAAAACAGGCTGGCAGAAAATCTTGAGAATTTTCATAAAGATTTAAACCAAGAGTGGATGGCTCTGGTCTTCCTAAGACTGAGGCTAACCACAGATTGAATTGGAGTTGCTATCCACAGGGACTGCCCTAAAGTAGGCTGTAAAAAAAAATGTCTAGCTGTGAGGAGAGTTTTGTACAGGTCTCATATCAGGTTTAGAAATATTTGAACATTTAAGGAAGAGGCTATCCTCAGGCTATCCTCTGGGGTACAGGAATTTATTCTTTCATTTAAGTCTGATATTGGCTGAACACATACAGCCTCACAACCAACCTGTACCCTCAGCCTAATTAGAGAAAGAGAACCTGCGCTTATTTTGTCAGGGGAGAAGAAGCTAAAGGACATGACATTCAGGGCATTCTCTTAGACTCAGTCCAGTGTATCAGCTGAAGAATGAGGTTCTCCCATTGAGACACCAGGTTTACACACTCAGCCCTTACTTTCTATTTTCCCTAACACAAATCTTGGGAAGTAAGGAAAACTTTTGGGAAGCTAGTGGTCAATGAATTATCTAAAAGGTACTCTGATGCAGAGAATGCTATGAGAGAAAAAAAGGAGCCAAAACCATAAAGAAATACTGCATCATCACTTTTCAAATGACCAAACATCTACCTTATATTCAGTTGGACATATTAATGGGAAAGTGACTCTTAAGAGTGGGAAAGAAAACCAGTCACCATAGGATGCTAATTGGGTAAAATCTACCTTGTGAACTTTATAGCTATCAGCCATTTTTTGAGGGAGTTCCATTCATCCCAGTTTATTACCAAATTGTTGGGTAATTTCTCAGTGTGAATTCCTGGAGAATCCACTGGCCAATGAGATCAGCTGACTGGGGGTCAAATAACTTGAGTAACTGAACCAAAAAGAAAAAGATCATTAAAATGCTAAGGAAGACTGCTTGCTCATAGCACCTTCAACTTCTTAGTTTACAAATTAGGTGTTTATAACTTTTCGGGCCCTTTTAGAGTACACAGGCAATCAGCAGCATTATGCAGCAGTTTAGGGCAATAGGCAAAAATGTTTCACAGGAGGAGAAAACACTCAGACAAAAAAGGGAAGATTTGTATTTGTTATTAAAAAGGAAAGAAGAGAAGTTAAGCAGATATTTTTACAACTGTTAAAGTCCATTTATAAGACATCAGGGTTGAGCTAGTCATTTAGAAAAAGCTACAAGTAGCTGCTATTTAAGGACAACTAATAGTCTTTATAACCATGAATAAGACTATCTGCTTTACTATGTCATTGTATAGTTTTAAATACTTTATTTCTCCTTCACAGGGTACCAAAATGTGTTCAAAACATGAAACTTCTCTTGAAGTATTAAGTATGAAATATATCATTAGACCCAGAAATAATCAAACATAGTAGCTTAATGTTCAATAAATCCAAAGTACACCAAATCCTGGGAGTGATTACTCTCTATTTGAGAAAAATTTGAAAAAAAAATCTGGCAAAATTAAGTTTAGATCACTATTTTTTACATCATATACTACAATAAACTCCAAATGGATATGTGACCTAATTATAAAAGGTCATATAATTTTTAAAAATTTTAGATAAGAAAGAAAGGAGGTATCTTTTACAACTATGTTTGGGGGAAAATTGTAAAGTCAAGAAGGCATATAGGTGAACATGGAAGATAAAATGGACAATTGAAATTACATAAAATTTAAATACTTTTTTACAAGTATAACTCAGCTTAAACAGCCTAGGCTTTGGTCACCAAGGCTATACTTTTAGGTGATCAAAGAAGCTAATTTAGTGCTGTTAGAATTAGAGAAACCTGGGCAAAATCTTTGAGGTTAATTTCTCTGAAGGTCTGACATTCAAGATATATAGAGAATTGATCCAAATACATTAATAAGAGCCATTCCTCAATAACTAAAGTGGTCAAAGGATATGAACATAAAGAGCTCAAAAGCAGAAATTTAAGCTGTCAATAACCACCTGAAAAAATGCTCCAAATAACTGAAAAATGCAAATTAAAACTGAAGTTCTACCTTACATCCGTTAGACTGGCAAAAATGACCAAAAAAATGAAATAACAGAGAGACTATAAAAGGGCAAGCACAGCAATATGTTGTTGGTCAAGGTACAAAATGGTCCAATTATTCTGAAAAGAAATACAAAACTCTACTCAAAGAGTCACTCAATTGTACCATTTGAGACTCAAGAATACCACTGCTAGGTATATACCCAAAAGAGATCAAAGTGGGAAAGCTCCCATATTCACAAAAAGTATATATTTATAGCTAGAAACAAAAGGGATCCTCATCAGCTAGGAGATGAATGAACAAATTATGCTATGTGAACATAATGAAATATTATTATTTTTCATA
Organism: Vombatus ursinus; assembly: GCF_900497805.2. Classification (NCBI taxonomy): domain Eukaryota; kingdom Metazoa; phylum Chordata; class Mammalia; order Diprotodontia; family Vombatidae; genus Vombatus; species Vombatus ursinus. The sequence goes on from NW_020949997.1 coordinate 9,346,622, forward strand.
AGAAATGGCCAATGGGACAGATTCGGAGAAACCTATGGGGACTTGTGTAAACTGGTGCACTGTAAAGCAAGAACCAAGAAGACAACTTATAAATGAATTCAACAATGTAAAAGAAAACTGTGAAAGACTTAACTGTTAAGTGCTTGCCAAGGAGAAGTGAAGAATGGGACCCACATTTTCAAATATGGACAATATGCTGATGTGTTTTTATATGATTCTATTTATTGCAAGGAAGGACTTTCATTTTTTTTAGATGTACGGGAAGCAGTAAGGGGGTAAGAATTACACAAAAAGAAAAAAAGAAAAAGAAAAGTATTAAAATAGACTTGGTTCCTAGGTCCCATGATATAAAATCAAATGATATTCATTACTTCAATGCCTAGTGATCCCACTATGAAGTATGAACACATTTCTCTAATAAAATGAACCTGGTTATTGGACAAAGCAAAAAAATTAGACTCATCTATGGAGGTTTTAAATAGGCCTGGAGATAGGCAGTTAGCAGTTCACATGAAGCAAGGAAGTCCAGGCCAGGAGTCATTTAGGAAAGAATACACTGAAGAGAGCAAAAGAAAATTAAGAGAAGGATTGTACAGACAAGCAAGATAATTAATGTTGCAATTACCATGTTGAATTTTATACTTGAAAAAAACAAGATAAATATATTCACATATACACATAGTGATAGATATAGAACAGATTCAATATCATAAAAAATCCTCTCTTCTTTATGTAGTAGGGATTAGATTGAAGTATACTCCATGAAGCATATATAGAAACAGGCCTCAAGAGTTAAGCTTGGATTCCAAAGCCCTAGTTGCCTCTTCTGCTTTGTGTTTCTTTCCCGGGCATAGCTGCACAAATGAAAATCCAAAAATTGGAGGCCGATCTCAGATATTAAGAGATCCTATATCCCTCACTTGGTGCTGACTACACTGAGAAAAGTGTCTCTACAACCTCTATAATGTTTCTTGGAGAAAGCCACCTACAGAAGGATGAGCCCAAGCCCAGGTCTGGTTTGACAACAGTCAAAGCTGAATCAAAGGTGAAATGCTGATTCAACAATCCAAGAAATTGCTTCATGTTTTGCTATTTTAAGTCTCACTTTCCAAAGACTACATAAAAGTAGTTAGAAATTATTGCTTCTACTAAAGTCTTTGTTGCATTTAGCTTTTCTTATGCTGAGGAAAGAACATTCTCCTATACCTGATCTCCATTGTACACTGAACAACTTTTTACTCTCTCCCTTTTGGAGAAATCTCAGATATAAGCCAAACTTAAGATTTAAGTGAGTCTTTTGAAGCTCCAGAGTAGAGACATAAAAAGCCAGAGTGTGAGATAAAGAACCTGACATATTGCTATAGAGATCAGGCTCCCCAAGGACTTAATTCCATTCTTGGGGCAGGTCCAGAGCTCAGAGGGGGCCCTTAGAAGTAAGGGAAAGAATGAACACTTCACCCCTCTTTTGCCCAGCAACAATTATGTTATTGTATCTGTATTTTAAAAAGTTTATGTTTGTGAAGTTCATAATGAAAAAGAATTTTTTTCAATTACTTTATTAGAATTACACCTTGCATATATGAAATACGCTGTTTTATTTGTGAATGGAATAAAAGGTAGAAAAAGAAACCACTACTTTTTTTTTTAAACCTGGTCTCAAAGAGGAAAACTTTAATAAGCCAACCATGTTATGGTTATCTGGAAGAGGTAAAACTAAATTATATCCAAAAGTACTTCTAATGGCCTAATTAAGCATCTGGCATGATGTTAAACAGTAACAGTACCCAAACAGCCTGACAAAAGTGATGGGGGACATGAATAATGCTTCTTTGACTATGATGTCAAGTAGTGCTTGACTTATTTTTACCTTGTTCCAAGTGTTATACTATGTTCCTCACAGCTGGAGATCATTTCTCCAGAACATACTATCTAGTCACTTGTCCACAGCTATCATCTTATCTCTCAGTCCAATTTTATTTTTCTTTAAAGGAAGTTGCTTGTGGCAGGAAATTCTATCAATTGTTTCTAAGATAGGTCCACAATTTATTACTAAGTTCTGGAGAGATCTTCAAAAGACGTTAAGAGTTTGATTACTATTTTTCAATGCCTACCATCAATAGATAATAGACATATAAAAATAAGCCAACCAGAACATTAAACAATATTTATGTTGTTACAGTACAAATGGGACAGGAGCCAGCTCCTGGTTCTTCCTGGTTCTACTCTGGTAGAGTTTAGCAAGAATACATGAACTTTACCTTCATGAGCTTACTCTTTTTTTGTTTAATATTTTATTTTTATTTTTCCCCAGTTACATGTAAAAACAATTTTTAACAGTTTTTAAAACTCTGAGTTCTAAATTCTCTTCTTTGCTCCCTTCTCACCACCCCCCACATTGAGAAGGCAAGCAATTTGATATAGATTATACATGTATAGTCAAGCAAAACATATCCCAAATAGTCATGTTGTAAAAGAAAACATAGACAAAAAAACCTCAAGAAAAATAAAGTTAAAAAAAAGTATGCTTCAATCTGTATTCAGACACTATCAGTTCTTTCTTGGGGGATGGACAGCATTTTTTTCATCATAAGTCCTTCAGAGTTGTCTTGGATTGCTGTATTGCTGAAATAGCTAAGTCATTCACAGCTGATCATCTTACAATATTGCTGTTACTTTGTACACAGCATATTTCACTTTGCATCAGCCCATACAAGTCTTTCCAGGTTTTTCTGAGAGTATCCTGCTCATCATTTCTTATAGGACAATAGTATTCCATCATAATCAAATACCCCAACTTGTTTAGCCATTCCTCAATTGATGGGCATCCCTTGAATTTCTAATTCTTTGCCCCCAGAAATGAGTTGCTATAAATATGTTTGCACATATAGGTCCTTTTCCTTTTGTTTTTTATCTTTTGGGATACAGACCTAGTAGTGGTATTGTTAAGTCAAAGGGTATGAATAATTTTATAGCCCTTTGGTCATAGTTCCAAATTGGATGAGCTCACTCTTTAAGGAAGCCTGTGAAGCTATTAATGTAGATAAGGAGACCAAGGAGATAAACAAGAAGAAAGAACAAATGACATATCAGTCATTTTGACTGAACCAGGTTACATGATCATAGACTGGAAAATGTACCCATTTCTACTTTTCACTGGGGGGGAAGTGGAGGGAGGGAGATTAGCCAAGACAGAAAACTAGAAGTAAATAGTATAGCCAAGCTCTCCCCTACAACAACTCCACAAAGATCTAGTACATGCAATACTGAGAACTAATTGGAAAATCCAAGTAAAAAAAAAAATCACAGTTGGGTCACTTTTCCAATGTAACCACTCAGGCACTGAACAAAGGTCTGCCCAGGACTATGCACCAGGGCAAGAAGTTCCAGATCTGACAAAAAGAGTCTTCTTGTTCATGGGGCAGGAATAGGTATCACTTGGTAGCACTGTCACTCATTACCCAATGCTGGATCACCAACCCAGGGTAGACAGAGGAGTGGACCCAAATCTGGGAGTGTGGGGTAGGTAGTGCAAGGAATGGTCACAGGTACTAGGCTGTGTACTGAGCAAGGTGTCGGTGTAAAAGCAAGCAGCAACTACTTGGCTCTGACCCTGGGAGTAGAATTGGATCTCAGATATGGCTCCTAGCCCAGTCTGAATTCTCTAACAGAATAACCAGGGCAGGAAGCCCCTGACCAAAGAGGGTGCCTAGAAGTTCTTTTATTATGAACTTGCAGAGTTTTCCAGCTTACTAGTAGTAAGATCTAAGTACAGCAGTCCACTGGAGCTCCAACCAGGGGTAAGCCCACATTTGTGTTGCTCAGACCCAAACCCAAGTCAGGAACTTGCATTATTCAGATTCAGGGGATAATACTCAGGCTCCTCCTTGAATCAAACTGCTTTGGGCACATGGAAAGCTTGCAAATCCTCAGCCTGAGCTGTCCCTGAAATCCTGGTACAACACAACACTTAATACCCCAAGAAAGCAGCAGCAGGACCTAAGAGGATAGAAAATAGGGCCAAGCATGGCCCAGATATTCCTTCCAGAAGTGCAAAGAACCTGGCTGTTATCACAAAGCCAGTAAATAAGACTAGAAGAATGAGCGAATAACAACAAAAAAGAATCCTACCATAAAGAGTTATTATGGCAACAGGGTTACTCAAGACACAAACTAAAAAGAGAATGACTCTAAAACATCTAAAAGCAAAGCCTAAAGAAAAACATAAAAACAAAGTCTAAGAAAAACAAAGCTTGGGAGCAAGTTCAGCTAGAATTCCTGTGAAAGATAAAACCCTGAATTAAAAAAAAAACTTTAAGTTTAATAATGTGTTAGTTTTGTTTTTTCAAATGAAATGAGGGTGCTCAATTGGAGAAAAAAATTAGAGCTGTGGAAGAAAGAATTGGAAAAAGAATTAACAGCTTGGCACAAGTGGTACAAAACCTTACCCATGCAACAAACTCCCCTGAAAATTAGAATGTACCAAACAGAAGGTAATGATTCCACAAGACAACAAGAAATACTAAAGTCTAAAAAGTGAAAAAATAGAAGTTTAAGGTATCTCATATTAAAATCTGGCCTGGGAAATAGATCAAGAATTGATCATTTAAAAATTATTGGACTACCAGAAAGACAAGACCAATCACAAAAGAAAACTGCCCACACACAAAAGTAGATTCAACAAACTCTAGACCAGTGAGTTTGACTTAAATTTCTGGCAAAATTCTAGACCTCATCCGATATAGTCTCACCAGATAGGGCAGTGCCCCTTTCCCCACAAAGTTAGAAAAGCCCAGATCTTTTAGTATTAGAGAGTGAAGTAGAAGTAGAAAGAATCCACTGGTCAGGTCCTGAAAGAAATCCTAAAGTGAAAAACACCCAGGAGTATTGTAGTCAAAATCCCAGAACTTCCAATTCAAAGAAAAATTACAGCAAATATTCAAAAAGAAAAAATTCAAGTACCAAAGAACCATAGTCAGGATCAAACTCGATTTAGCAGCCCCCCTATAAAAGAGTGCAGAGCTTGGAATACAATATCATAGAAGGCAAAGGATATAGGCTTACAGCCAAGAATAGTTTATCCAGCAAAACTAAGCATAATCTTACAGTGAGAAAAACAGATTTTTAATGAAATAGAGGATTTTCAGTTACTGATGGAAAGATCAGAAGTAGAAACTTTGAAATACAAACACGGGAGTCAAAAGAAACATTCAAAGATAAACATAAATGAGAGAAGATGGAGTCCCTCAGAACCTATCATCATCATCAGGATTCATAGAGTCTAATATAATAGAGAGCCTGGGAATATTTTTGTTACGTTTTGATACTTTTAAATGAAGTGAATTAGGGAAGGGAAAAGAAATACGAGGGAGTGGGGCAAAGAATGGAGAGAATAGGTGGGGGGAAATTTTCATATAATTTGGATATGCAGACTATATAAACAAGAAGGAAGGGGTGGGAGTAGCAGGTGACACTTGAGACCTCCTTTTCATCAGAACTGGTGAAAGGAAGAAATATATATATACATATATATACATATACACACATATACATATATACATACATATATACATGTATGCATACACATATACACCTATGTGTGTATATACATATATGTGCATGTATATATGGGTATATATGTACACATACATATATATATGCACAATTGGGTATAGAAACACATTTCACTCAACCGGGAAACAGGAGGGAAAGACAGAAGGGAAAATAAGAGGAAGGGCAAATTAAGGGAGGGATTAGTCCTAACCTAAACAAGCTCTAACTAAAGAAATGTATTAACTAAAGAAGGGTTTAAGACAAATTGGACTTTTTTTAGGCAATTGGAGTTAAGTGACTTGCCCACGGTCACACAGCTAGTGTCAAATGTTTGGTCTGAGGTCGCATTTGAGCTCAGGACCAGGATCCTGACTTCAGGGCCAGTGCTCTATCCACTGTGCCACCTAGTTGCCCCCCCCCTTTTTTTAAGTGCTTACAGTATTCATGTATCTGTAAGCTCCAGAGTTTGTTTTTTTTTTATTTTTTATTTAAGGCAATTGGGGTTAAGTGACTTGCCCAGGGTCACACAGCTAGTAAGTGTCAAGTGTTTGGTCTGAGGCCGGATTTGAACTCAGGTCCTCCTGACTTCAGGGTCGGTGCTCTATCCACTGAGCCACCTAGCTGCCCCTAAAGAAGGGTTTAAGAGTTAAGAAAAGATAAGAACACCTGTGATTGGGAAAGGGAAAGAGAAGAGGACAAGGGAACAGAAATAGAGGGTTTAGACAAAGATGAATGTGTCATTCTCTAACCCAGGAAAGATGTGGTTATGCTGTCCTAACCTCTTAAATTGTACATCAGCTCTCCTACTCAGGACACTGAACCCTATGAATGCTAGGCTATGTCTTAAGAGTTAATAATCACCCAAAATCTATTATAATGAGTTTTTCAAATGTTCTGTTCAGACCCTTAATTTCTTTCTTATCTTATCTTATCTTTCTTTCAGATTCTTCAAAGAGGTATAATTTAGTCAGATGAGTATTGTCTAGGTTGAGTTATAATTGTTACATTTCCTTTAAGTACTTAGATGCTATGCTGTTTGGTACACACATATATATATATATATTTAATATTGGTCGTTTCATTAACACTGGGGCCATTAAGCATAATGTAATGTAGTTTCTGTTAGTCACATTCCTTTTCATTAAAAAGGCATCCAGAGAGCCACTATGGTTGTTTTCCTCTCTGCCAGTATCTTCTGTACTATGATTGTTTGTATTTCCCACATGGCACCTGAGATATCCTTTCAATCCCAAAAGTGGTTTGACAGATCCAGATTTAATAATGGCAAAGCAAATGTGGCTTTTTGAGTATGCTTCTGGAAGGTTTCCTCATTCTTTTCACTCTGAGAAGTGTTTTGTGCCTAACAAAGTTTCAAGTTGCCCAGGGTCTTAGTTTTGTCAGTCAAAACCTTTAGTGTCATTCTGGGCCCATTCAAAAGGTCAATGACAAACACATACATCTGTGACAAAACTTTGTTTGAGTCATTCATCATACTAATCTTTCCAGGTTTTTTTTTGCAACAGCTTATAAAAAGTTTTAGACATTTTATGGGGCTTCAGGGAGTTTATATGGATTACCTCCTTCCAAAATCAGGTGTAACACATTATTTCACTTGCAATATTAAATATTAAAAGCATGTTTTTTTAATCCAAAGTCACACAGCTAGTAAATCACTGTGCTGCTTAGCCTCCTATCAAATAAAAGAAAGTGAAGACCTGACAAACATGAAAGCAGCAATGAGAAAAATTAAATTACAACCATGGTTCCCTTCACACCATAACTAATGCCAGGTCCATCAGTCACTATATATATATGTAACTGAATAGTTTAGTGTAAGGAGTGCTAAAGTTCAAAATAAGTTGAAATAGGGCAAAGAAAGCAAAGGACAACAAAAAAATCTAGGATTTTTGTTATATGGCTGTGTGTATGTGATGTGACTAGGACTGTTACAAGGGATACATGAGACAATCAAATACAGGAGGCAAAGATGCTTAACTCCTATTTTTCTTGTTTGCTGTCAAGAATTATCTTTTTTTTTATAGCTTTATCCTTAGACTCTTTTATTTCTAAGTCAGCAGTTCTTCCTAGCCTTCATTTTCTTTTTCATGTCAAGTAGTAAAGATTTCCACCTATTTTTCTCAAATTTGCTTATTCTTTAGCTTATTTGTATTTATAAATGAGAATGCTAAATATTCCTAAACTTAGGGGCAGCTAGGTAACACAGTGGATAGAGCATTGGTCCTGAAGTCAGGAGGACTTGAGTTCAAATCCGGCCTCAGACCAAACTCTTGACACTTACTAGCTGTGTGACCCTGGGCAAGTAACTTAACCCCAACTGCCTAAAAAAAAAAAAATTCCTAAATTTAAAAGGCCTTAATATCTTATTCATTGTATTTGGGGGTTTTCAGTTTTCTCGTGGAGAAAAAAAAATTAATTTAGTTACAACACAACTTTATATATTGTCCACCTGCTACTTCTACAACACAAGCCTGGATAGTAAAATTTGGTGTATGTTGTCTTAATTTCTACAGCATGGGGAAGGAGAAATTGTCAAGAAAATCTTTAACCATCATGTGGAAAACCTTGAAAGTCCAATACTTTGCCCTCAAAATTCAATTATTATCTTTTATCCACTGCTAAATCCATTTCATTATCTGATCTAAATTATTCTGTAGTTCTTCTGGTACTTTGCTGGGCAGCCAGTGTACTATTTCATGGTTGTAGGAGACCATGGCTTCTTCATAAAGTATTTGGAAAATTTCACACTGAATATTGTTTCTTGACACTGTATCCCCTCTTTTCAAGTCTTGTATATAATACAGAATTATCGGTTTGAAGCACAAAAACTACATGAAATCATCATTCAGGGAAGAAGTCACAGCCTTGGTAATCAACAATAACTCCACTTTCTTTCATTTTATTTTGTAACTCATCAACTACTCTGTCTTCATCCAAAATGAGACATACATATTCTTCATCAAAGTCATCATATAACTGTCCTTCTTGTGCTAAATCACCCACATTAATGTATGTCAGTCCTGTTCTTGATGCAAATTCTTTGCCTAATGTGGTCTTTCCAACCCCTGTGTACCTGGGAGCAGGATGCTGGGCAGCCTCATGGTTGCCATGGCGCCGGCTTGGCCCTAGTGGCCTGCTCGCTCTCTGTGAGGGAGCAGCAGGTAGAGGCGAGGCAGGAGCCGAGGGGACGGGCAAGAATTATCTTTCAATAATAAAGCATCACATGGCTAATAGAATATTGACATCCATGGTAAATAATATTTTAAAAAGAGCATCTAGTTGTTCTTGATGAGTTTGAGCCACCTAGCACAGATGAACTACATCTGAGAGTACTGAAGGAACTGGAAGACTTGATGCTGAGCTACTATTATAGATAATGATCTGTGAAAGATGGTAAGTAGGAGACAGAAGCTTAAAAAGACTGGAAAAGGGCAATCCCCACCCCCCAAACACACACATACACCCAAAAGTAGATTCAACAAACTCTAGACCAGTGAGTTTGACTTAAATTTCTGGCAAAATTCCAGATATCTTATATAGTCTGGCCAGATAGGGCAGTGCCTCTTTCCTCACCAAGCTAGAGTATAACTGATAGAATGCATGAATGTAGCCCCAGACAAAAGACCTCCATAAATCTATGTGTGCACTCTTATTTAGCACATTTGTTTGTGATCAGAATACTGAAAAAATTCCTAGACTCGGCTTACTCCAAAGGGTTTCTTACTGTGGATGCCTGTTGGGGGTCTGTGGATAGATTTAATAATAAAATAGGGGCAGCTAAGTGGTGCTGTGGATAGAGCACTGGCCCTGGAATTGAGGATCTGAGTTCAAATGTGGCCTCAGACATTTACTAGCTATGTGACCCAGGGCAAGTCACTTAACCCCAATTGCTTCCAAAAAAAAAGAATAAAATAGTTAGCATTTATAGAGTGTTTTAAGATTTACAAAGTGCTTTGCAAATATCTCATTCTACCCTTATAACAGCCATGGGAGGTAGGTTACTGTTATTATCCCCTGTTTTATACATGAGGAATCTGAGACAGAATTGTAAAGTGATTTGCCCAAAGATACACTCCAGTTAAGTGTCTGGAGCTGGATTTGAACTATAGTCTTCCTAACACCAGGTCTAGGGCTTTATCTACTGCTAATTTACTGTTAACATCAAAGTGTCTTTAAACTAGGGGAAAGAATATATCTTACTAATCTCTAACTGAAATTCAATATTTCTTTCAATTATGAATGTAAGCAATATATGTTACTTATTCTCAAAAGAGGTCCGTAGGCTTCACTAAACTGCCAAAGGAAGTCAAATCACAGAAAAAAGGTTAAGAATCCCTGCTCTAAAGTTTGGTGAATACAAGAAAGATTCTTATTCCTTTTGAGCCCTCCTAAGTGTTACAGTGCTAACACCTAAGCAGCTAAACCCTAGCCTGTAATTCTGTGGACAGACATTGTCCTGAAACTACCACATGTTCTTTTTTCTCTCTCAGGGATCAGGACAGCTGAGAAATGAAATGCCCAGCAGTACTAATTTGCACATGAATACTGGTATCACTGTGTTAAAAAAAACAAACAAACCATAAACAAAAAAACCCTTGCTTTATACTTTAGTGTCCTATTACTACTCAAGGACTCAGTATCCAAAATTCTTGATGGTCACCCCAGGCACACGTCAAGATTTCATTCTTTAAGACACAGCCCAGTGTAAGGCAACCAGAACCAGAATTATATAATTATAGCTAGCAATAGATCTGATTATGGTGAAGGAAGGAGGGGTAGAGTTGTCTTATGCAGTAATTGACTACTAAGCAGTCAATTGACTTATGTAGTAATTGACTACTATGAACCCTAATACTCCAAAATTGATGAGTATTCATAATAATTTATCCTGCCTGAGGAGCCATGATTCAACAACTATGGCTTGCTAATGATGGTCCAAATACTAGAAGTCTTCAATTTTATATGAAGTTCTCCTTTCCTCCAACAAACAATTCATTTCCTTCATTCTCTGCCAGATACTATATCTTTCAAACTCTTCTATTATCCTAACACACAAGGCCTTGTACCTACATTCAAATGTTTCTCTCCCAATAGCATGTGTGATTTGAGTATTTTCAAAGAATTTGTGATTTTAAAAAAAAGTCATATATTGAGTGGCTCCATAGGCTAGAAATGCCACAGAAAACACATTTGTTAATTGATAAACTTTTAAAAGACAGATGTTTAGTGATGTTGAATTGAATTAGTGGATCCTCAAAAATGGAGTTGAAAAAAGTGGATGCAGCCCTCCTAACTTTTTCATCTTGAAGGACAAGTCCCTTAATGTTTGTTTCAAATAACTTTTCACAGTTAACTCCTCTCATTCCCCTTGTAATCTCCAAATTTCCCATCTGTGATAGAATTGTTTTTTCCCTACCTTGCCATAAATTCCTGCCATAAATTATCTCCTATCATAAGCAGAATTTTTCTGCTATCTTGTGCCACCAACAATTACTTGTATTATCTGGAACAGGAGTAATCTGCTTTAAAACATTTATCTATTCCAATTTGCCTCCAATGCTGTCATTTCAGTGACAAGTCAACAAAAATTAAAATTTCAGGGGCAGCTAGGTGGCGCAGTGGCTAGAGCACCAGCCCTGGGTTCAAATCCGACCTGAGACACATAACACTAGCTGACCCAGGGCAAGTCACTTAACCCCATTGCCTAGCCAAAAAAAAAAAAAAAGAAAGAAAGAAAGAAAAGAAATTAAAATTCCAATGTAAAATCTGCTATGCTTACTTCAAGGGCTCAATGAACAGCCTACCTACCTGCAGGATCTCAGAATTCCATAATTATTGCCAGGTAAATACTGAAAACGTCCAAACATTTCAAAATTCTGAGGTGAAAATAGACAGAAGTCAGAATCTCTATGGGTGCGTATGGAAATACCCATTTTCTGCATTAAAATTACTAATGTAACTAACTGGACAGGGCATTAAGAGTGACGTAATTGAGAGGATATTCTAATGATCCTATGCTTACTTTTATGTGTGTCCCCTATGTGCATGACTGGGCTATAATAAAATAAGATGATAAGACATTATGGTTACTGAAATAATCTCCCCATCAAATACATATTCACTCCACAGAGCTTTTTTTTCCCCTTTAAGTTCAATGGATAGTTACTACTTAAGTTATCCCTGTAAGTTAAAATTAACAGCACCATAGTTTTGCTTTACAAAGGAACCCTAACCCCTTCCACACCTAAGATTTAAGATTAGAAGTACAAGCATAAGCAATCTTCTTACTAGGCAAGGTCTATTAGGCCATGAAATTTAAACAGTATTATGAAAAAGATCAATTGTTAACACTATTAATTTAGGTTTAACAATTTTGAGTCTAAAGGAGACTACAGAATCTTTTTAAATGTTAGAGGGGAATTACTTGAAAATTATGGGTCTAGTCTAGGCTTCATACACTGGTTCTTCCTCTTTGGCTGACTCACAAAGGGAGTTCCTTAAAATTACTTTAGTGAAGCCTACAATAAGAAAGTAGAAACTGTTAGGTAAAAGAAAATTTGAGATTCTGTAAATATCTCTTTTGCTACATGTATTGTCCCGTGCTCATCTCTTTTGAGATACCACAAATAAAGTTTAGCTTCATACTGGAGTACCAAGATTTCTCAGATTACGTAAGGGACTGCAGAGGATGACTGGAGTACGCTTGAAATGCCTATTTTCTGCTCAGCAGTAAAAAGCTTAAGAAGGAACCACTAGAAGCATTTTTAAGGAGATTAGAAGCAGCTTTTTGGGGGGTCAGGGCTCTCACAACTACCTATTTCGTTTATATAAGGGAACAGGCTTAGAGATATGCCTGGGGAATTAAGAGGTTACCCCTATAAAGACACATTTTTCTTTATCTCCAACCCACAGCAAGTGTCTTGCATATAGCATGGGTTTGATAAATGTTTGCTGCCTTTCTCTATCCAAGAAATGGATAACCTCATTTCATGCCTACTTTAACCATTAAAAGCAAGTCACCAAATTCGATGGTATAGGGTTTACTTCACAAATAGATAATGGAGACTAGCCTTACCAGATCTAAAACTGTATTATAAGGTAGCAATCATCAAAACTATTTGGTACTAGCTAAGAAATAGAGTAGTGGATCAACGGAATAGGTTAGGTACACAAGGCACAGTAGTCAATGACTATAGTAATCTACTGTTTGATAAATCCAAAGACTCCAGCTTCTGGGATAAGAACTCACTATTTAACAATAACTGCAGAGAAAACTGGAAAATAGTATGGCAGAAACTAGGCATAGAGGGGCAGCTAGGTGGTGCAATGGCTAAAGCACCGGCCCTGAAGTCAGGAGGACCTGAGTTCAACTCCGGCCTCAGACCAAACACTTGTCACTTACTAGCTGTGTGACCCTGGGCAAGTCACTTAACCCCAATTGCCTAAAAAAAAAAAAAAAAACTAGGCATAGACCAACATCTTACACAGTATACCAAGATAAGATAAAAATGTGTACATGATTTAGACATAAAGGTTGATACCATAAGCAAATTAGGAGACCAAAGAATAGTTTACCAGTCAGAACTATGGAGATGGGAAGAATTTATGACCAAACAGAAGACAGAGAACATTATGGAATTTAATATGGATATTTTTTATTATATTAAATTAAAAAGGTTTTGTACAAACAAAGCCAATGCAACCAATAATAGAAGGGAAGCAGAAAGCTGGGAAACAATTTTTACAGCTAGCATTTGATAAAAGGCTCATTTCTAAAATGTATAGAGAACTGAGTCAAATTTATAAGAATACAAATCGTTCCCCATTTGATAAATGGTCAAAGAACATGAACAAGCAGTTTTCAGATGAAGAAATTAAAGCTATCTATGGTTGTAAGAAAAAATGCCCTAAATCACTATTGATCAGAGAAATGCAAATTAAAACAACTCTGAGGTACGACCTCACACCTATCAGATTGGATAATATGACAAAAAAAAATGATAAATGCTGGAGAAGATGAGGGGAAATTAGAATACTAATGCATTGTTAGTGGAGTTGTGAACTGATCCAGCCATTCTGGAGAGCAATTTGGAACTGTGCCCAAAGGGCTATAAAAATGTGCATACCCTTTGACCAGCAATAGCACTTCTAGGTCTGTATCCCAAAGAGATCCTAAGAATAGGAAAAGGCCACACATGTACAAAAATATTTATAGCAGCTCTTTTTGTGGTGGAAAAGAATTGGAAATTGAGGAGATGCCCATCAGTTGGGGAATGGCTGAACAAGTTGCAGTATATGAATGTAATGAATACTATTGTACTATAAAAAATGATGAGCAGGCGAACTTCAGAAAAACCTGTAAAGACTTATATGAACAGATACAGAGTGAAATGAGCAGAACCAGGAGAACATCATACACAGTAGCAGTTACATTGTGAGATGACTAACTTTGATAGACTTATTTCTTCTTAGCAATGCAAGGATATAAGACAACTCCAAAAGACTCATGATGGAAAATGCCGTCCACATCCTGAAAAAGAACTATGGAGTCTGAATGCAGATCGAAGCATATTATTTGCTCTCTCATTTTTTTTGTTTCTTCTTTCTCGTGATTTATCCCACGGTTGTAATTCTTCTTTACAACAAGACTAATGTGAAAATAGCTTCAATATGAATGTATATGGAGAGCCTGTATCAGAATGCACGCAGTCTTGGGGTGGGGGGAGGGGAAGGAGGAAGAAAAAAATTTGGAACTCAAAATCTTATAAAACTGGATGTTGAAAACTATCTTTACATGTAATTAGAAAAAATAAAATAGTATTAAGGAAAAAAAGATAATTGTTGCATTCTAGGGGTGCTAGAAACCCTGAAGTTCAAGAGCAAAAGACGTAGGTTAAGCCTTCTTTCAGTCAGAGACAAGGTTTATTGTTTCACCAATAGAAGCAGAGGAACTCTCAAGAACCAGTGCCCTTGGTAGGTGAGACTGACACCTTTTATAAGGGAAAAAGATTTTGTAGGAAGATTTGAATGGGATCTAGGAGTGCCTGATCAGCTAGGGTTACCAGGAGATAATCAGGAAGGGGTCTAGATGGCATTAAGGGTGGGAAGTGGCCAGGTGATCCAGAGGTAACAGACAATGAAGGGCTGGGCTAGGCTAGAGGTAACGGAGAATTGGAGATTGGGGCAGGGTCAAAATCACAAGGCAAGGACTTCCCAAAGGACATCGCCTCAGGCAAACCGCCAGGGCCAAGTGGGAAAGTTCAAGGGAAGTTGGGGGGGCACGGCCCATATCATAAATAATGGAGATATTAGAATCAATGAGAAGAAAAAAAAGCCCTAGCAGGGGAGAAAGGAGGGCACCATGGCTATTTACGCATGGTGGGTTCCGAGGGCCGTGAAACCCCGTGCTGGGCAGCAGAAATCCCACGGCTCCCTCACCCACCAGCCCCGAGCGCCCAATATTCACAAGCAGCGCTTGTCCAGGGTCTCCCAAGTGTCCCCTCCACGACAGAAATAACAACCCACCCACAGCACGGATCACGCTGTATGCTCCATCGCGTGACTTCTCACGGCTTTTACATAAGTATTTCACGAGCCATCTCAGAAAACTCGAGGGAATTCAAACAGGGCGGGGCCGTGGCGGGAGGCGGGAGGCGGGAGGCGGGAGGCGGGAGGCGGGAGGCGGGAGGCGGGAGGCGGGAGGCGGG